>NC_067166.1:8622813-8950313 GCF_903995435.1 Acomys russatus | reverse complement strand
ACTCAAATGGTATATACTCACTTATATCTGCATACTAGCCCAAGGGGCATGTCCCATGAAAGCCTCACTTACAGGAAACTGGGACAGACAGGAGGAACATCCTATTGAGACTCTAGATGAGAGAAAGCATGGGAGAATAGCAAAGTAGAAGGATCCAGAGGGTCCTAGAAACCTACAAGTAGAACATTATGATAGGCAGATTTGGGCCCAGGGGTCCCGCTCAAACTAAGGCACCAGCCAAGGACAATACAGGCGGTAAACTTTAAACCCCTACCCAGATCTAGCCAACGGTCAGAACATTTCTCCACAGTTGAGTGGAGAGTGGAATATGACTTTCTCACATACTCTGGTGCCTCATATTTGACCATGTCCCCTGGAGGGGGGAGACCTGGTGGCACTCAGAGGAAGGACAGCAGGTTACCAAGAAGAGACTTGATACCCTATGAGGATATACAGGGGGAGGTAATCCCCCTCAGGAACAGTCATAGGGGAGGGGAATGAGGGGAAAATGGGAAGGAGGGAAGTATGGTAGGATATAAGGGATGGGCTAACCATTGAAATGTAACATGAATAAATTAATAAAAAATTTAAAAAAAAAAGAATTGTATAGGATTGTATACCTCCCTCATGCTTAGTTTATCATGTCATTTTTGAAACTTTATAAATTTTAGGCAATTCTATATTTGAGCTCAGAGTTTTGTGTTTGAGCTCTGTTTTGTGTTAATTTTAAAGAACTAGGGAATCTGGCAAAATTAAAGAGATCACTTTAATAAACTGTCAGCAAAACTCTACCTGGAAATTCAAAGTCACAATCACAAAATTAGGAAATTAGAAGTGTTTTTTAAGAGCTGTTGGAACTGACAGTATGTGGGAGGTGAGTATTTGATTTGCAGTTGAAATGAGTTTTGGAGGTGGAGGGCAGGAGTGGCTGCACAGCACAATTAATGCATTTAGTACAACTGAACTGTCCACTAAAGAATAATATTCTCCACAGTTGAGTGGAGAGTGTGATATGACTTTCTCACGTACTCTGGTGCCTCGCATTTGACCATGTCCCCTGGAGGGGGAGACCTGGTGGCACCCAGAGGAAGGACAGCAGGTAGCCAAGAAGAGACTTGATACCCTATGAGAATATACAGGGGGAGGTAATCCCCCTCAGGAACAGTCATAGGGGAGGGGAATAATGGGAAAATGGGGGGGGGGAGGAAATGGGAGGATACAAGGGATGGGATAACCATTGAGATGTAACAAGAATAAATTAATAAAAAAAAGAATAATGAAAATGATAATTTTTTGTATACATATTTTGCCACAATTTATATGTTAGAAAAAAAATCAAAGAAAACATATTGCAATGTATTGTACTCAGTATTGGGAAAAACGAATGACCTCACAACCTGATAGATGAGCAAAGTACAGTCAGGTGACAGCAGTCTTACAGGTTATTTGTGGGTTCCTTGCGAAGCGCAAATGTAGCATTGCTGCAGGACTGTGGATGATGGTAACACTGCCTACGGTGAGCAAAGAAGAGACAGAAAGAGAGTAGGGGTGTGTCGTTAAGTGTGTGTGGGGGGTGACAATTGATTGGGCTTGGCTTGGAAGACACATAAAATGCAGACTGCTACGAGAGAAGATATTCCAGGTGGAACAGACAGAGTAGAAGGGTTAGACTTTGGTGAAGTCATGAAAGATCTGTCTGGCAAAAACTTAGAATACATGGGAAAGCATGGGAGGAGATGACGCCAGGGTGGTGGACTCTGCATTTTCTTGAAAACCAATGGTCTTAGTAAGAAACAGACTTTAGAGTCACTTGCGGAAATCTGAAACCAGCAATGTTCAGATTTCTCGTGGGAGATTTGGCTTAGTGGGTCCAGCATGGGGTCTGGATTAATGCCTGTCAAAGCTCCATTGCGGTTTGCTTGTGCTTCCACTATCATTAGGGTGTTTGAAATGACAGAAAGTGTCAGTTTAAAAATAAGAGAAACAGGGACAAGACAGACAGTCCCTAAATGACAATTTGAATGAAGTCAGTGGGGACAGAGAGAAAGGAGAGGAACGTACTTGAGAGGTATTCAGAAAGTGGAAATAGTTGGGCCTTGTGGTACAATGAGCCAAAGAGTAAATAAGATATTGGCCTGGCTCACTTAAGTGTGTGATCTGAGATCTACCAAGACAGCAGACTTTGGTATATGTACATCCGGCCTTCAGTATTAGAATGCACACTCAGTAACTGCTGGCTAAATGAATACTAATTAAAATCCCCAACAAACTAAAGGTTATGTAACTGTGGGCAGAAAAACAAATGAGTGAATAATAGTGGTTTTCCAGGACAGACTTTCTTACTCTTCAGTTTTGGAGAAATCTAAGTAACCTGAGACAGACGGAACAGGCAGCTATAGAAAAAAAAATATGGAAAGACAAAAGAGACATAAAAGAAAAATGCTAAAAGTTTAGAGTGTTTGGGGTAGGGCTCCAGAAATGGTGGTTTCAGCTTTCCTCTAGAATTCAGAGAAATGGTAGCACAGAGCTGCAGCAGAGACATGATTCGATGTGTCTGAAAGGCACACTGGGAAAGTTCCAACTCAGGAGGCAAGGGCGAGCCATGGCTTTGGGGCAAGGAGCATCCAGGAACTTCAAGACCATGATCTTTTGGAAGAACCTACACTACAAGCACCCCATGGGGTAGGATGGATTGAGAAAGAAGGAAATTTAAATCAAGAAAATCAGAAGGCTGCAGTTAGAATAGGAGCAAAATATTACAAAAAAAAAACAAAAACAAAAACAGAAAAAAAAAAAAAAAAAAACAAATGAGGATGGCCATACAAGGAAGGGAAAGGCAGGAGGCGTGACAAGGGATATGCGTGTTAAACAGGTGAACACGCATGAGCTGTTCACGATTCAGATGGTGGCAGTCAGAGCTGGCTTCATGGTCCACCCTGAGGGATGTGTTCTATTGTAATGAGAAGGAATTGTGTTCAGAAGGTCAGCAGTCTCAGGCGAAGATAAATGACTTCTGGGTGGGGATCCAGGTGGGATAAATATTTTGAGTACCTGGAAATGAAACAGCTATTTACAGAACAAAGCCAGAGATTTAAATTTGGGAGCCATCTTATCTAAGTGATAAATGAATCTATGAAAGTGAATACGATGACCGAGGACAGGACTTGGGAAAGCATTGCTGGTACCCAAGAGAAGAATCTGGAAGATGTGCCTTTCAGAAGTCAGGGAATAGAGCCTCAGAAGGCTGGAGGGAGGGACTACAGTTGTCTAGAGACTCTAAGATGGAGGCAGATGAGCGCTGACGCATGAGGAAGCGTAAGCATCAGCGTGCCAATTGCAGCTGACTGGACCACAGAGAGAAGCCCAAGGATGCAGATGCAGGTCATTTCCATATCACCTTGATAGTAGACCTGTATTGTTGACTGTATGGCTCCTGGGGCTACTGGCATATCCTTTTAATGAGCTCACTCCATCACCGTATGTTCTATCAGTGATGAAATACCTTTGACCAAAACAACTGCGCAAGAGGAGCTATGTACAAACAGCACCAGAATGCTGGTGTACAAAAATGTTAAGTGTGAACAGCTTCTTCACCCTTGCCCAGGACTCAGCATTTCTTGCAGAGCCATCAGTATTGAAACCGCTGTTTTGTTGAACACTGTAGCAACCACAGCTGTGAACGGAAATTAGGTAGATCTCACACAGCTGTTAACTGAATGGTCCTCTGGAGACGCCAACATCAGTGCTGCTTTTACCAGACATTAAATCCACTTGCAGATGTGTCTGTCTCTGGACTTTCTATTCTGCTCCATTTTGTGACAGATTTGCTGGTATTTAATTAGGATACTTTGATTTTATGGGTTAACGTGAGAACTTTCATTTTTATAATTGCCAATGCACTACAAAGAGGTTATGTAAGCCTTCTGTGTCTCTCAGTGGGAGACAATTACTTTTCATATAGGTTTTAAAGTTGACTTTTGACAATGTATAACTGTCTTTTGAGTTACTGTTGTCAATAGTATTACCTCATACATAGGAAGTGTGTGAGTGCACACATACACATGAGTACATGTGTGTTTGTGTGAGTGCATGTGTGCATATGTGTATGTATGTTTGTGTACAGACGCATGTGCATATGTATGTGTGCCTGCATGTATACATTCCTCTGTATGTGTTTGAGTATAGGTATATTGCATGTATACATGTATGTATACATGTTCATGTGGGTACATATATGTGCATATATATTGTATGCATTTGTATGTACATGTATGTACATGAGTGTGCAGGTGTATGTGACAGATGTAGATGTCTTTCCAGAAGAACAATAAGCATTTTCAAGAACAACATAGAGCAAATTCAAGTTTCTAAAATCAGATCCTGATATGCATATAAAATCAGCAGATAATACTAGCATAGAAAATAAAAAATAAATCTCATTTGATTTGCCCGTATAGTGCCTGTTTGATGCTTCTTATAGGAGATGAGCTATGACTATCTATTATTTAAATGTGGATCTACTCTGCCATCCCTGGTCGCTAGCAGTCGGAACTCCATTCTGGAACTTTCCACAAGATCCGTGTCCATTTCAGTCTTGTGCTGAAATTCATGACCATTCTCTGGATTCTCACTGTTCTGGAAAGCTTCGAAAAGGAACTCACAGCAGAAATGGCCCCTACTGCTGACCACACTTATGGATACCAATGTGAAACCGCTATGTCACCACGGCTCTGCCTGTAACCCAGCTTTCCCCCCAAGTCTTTTCAAGTGTTTTAGTTTGAATAACCTATTTAACACATCTCCTAGAGAAGGAATAAGCAAAGTTTTCTTCCAAATATCCAGAGAGGAATGTTCCAGATTTTGTGAGTCACATGCTTCCTGCTGCAGCTACTTACCTCTGCTTTTATGGTGTGAAAACATCATATACAATTAAAAAAAAAAAATTGGGCCTAGCTGTATCCCAATGAAGCTTTATTTAAGGAACATGTTGTTAGCCAAGCTTTGTTCGCCAGCCTCATTTTCTAGATACCTATATTAGACCCAAATCATTATTTACATTTTAAAAATGCCAATAGGAACAGAAGGAAGACTCAAACGAAGCAAAGCACTGAAATGAACAAAAGTCAGAGAAGTCACCAAAATGACTTCTCGCCAACCTCCTGACAATGAATGGTTCTGAGTGTGACCAACTTTTCTTTGGCTCAGAGCACAAGTGGGATGAACGTACATAGAACATTGCCTCATGGCCACCGCTGTAGGAAGAATAGGTTGTCAGATGAAAAATTGTCATCACTTACCAATCTTGTACAGCATTGAAGGACTCTTCATTTGTGATGTCATACATTAAAATGAAGCCCATGGCCCCTCGATAGTAAGCTGTGGTGATGGTCCTGTATCTCTCCTGGCCTGCTGTGTCCTAAAAAAACAAAACAAAAACAAAAGAGTGATACCATCTCAAAAATGAGGCCACGCACTTCGGGGAAGTGATTAATGAGTTCCAGAGCCGTCGCAACAACACCTAAAATTGTGTGTTTAACGCACAGCTGTCTGTCTTTCTTAGCTTTGTGTTTCCTGCTGATGTTCTCATGTCAGCTCTGTTGCAGTCCTCTTAGAAAACCTATACCTCTGTTCCTTCCTTCCTTCCTTCCTTCCTTCTAATTTTCCTTTTCCTTCCTTTTCTTCCTTCCAATTTTTCTTTTCCTTCCTTTTCTTCCTTCCTTCCTTTCTTCCTTTCTTCCTTCTTCCATCTTTCGTTTTATTCTTTTTTCTTTGAATGAAGATTAAAGCTTACTCTCCACCAACCAGCATAAAACTAAAATAAAAGAAAGAAAAAATCATACAATCTGAAACTGGTGGCTCTAGACAGATAGAGGGAGACCTTAGCTACATGACTATGTCTTCATTGTCTGTCCATGAATACCCCATGGTATGTATGGGGATAAAAGGAACATAGTCCCACTTTTAAGGAGGTTACAGTTCAATGTCAGCTTAGTCAACTGAAAGATGGATAGGACACCTTCTCTAAAGTCTGATTTGGATAATCAAATGCGCACTTGGGTATCCAAACCTTTGTAAATCGAACCCTTTTAAAGCTACGCAAGCATGTTGGGGTTCCAGAGCTTCTCATACAGCACAGGACAAAAACAGGGGCTAATAAATGACAAGGACAAGGTATCTATCGTTCCTGTGATGTTGGGGCTAACATAAGATTGTAGACAGAACACAACTTACAAATGCAGGGAGTTCTGTCAGTAAAAGTCATTGCAAGTGGCAGTGACATCAGGACTCTGAGACATGCAAATCACCTAAAGGACTCTGCTACCCATCATAGACACTGCACCTGAAGACTAGTTCCATGGTTCACCCTCTTCCATCCTTTCAGGATTAGAAGAATCTTTTTTCTTTCAAGACAGGTTTTTTTCTCTTACACAGAACCCTGGCTGTCCTTGACTCCCTTTGTAGACCAGGCTGGCCTCAACCTCATAAGATCTACCTGTCTCTGCCTCCCGAGGGCTGGGATAAAAGGCGTGTGCCAAACATTTTTAATGTGTACACACTCTCTTTGGCTTTACCCTTTACCACTCTCTTTGGAGACGGTGCCTTTAGCTTCCCTTTTCATAAACTTTTTAGGAACTTTTCACTTAGTGTGGATCCTCTTCCTTGCTTATCCTTAAGATGCCTCTTTTATAAACAGTATATAGATATTTCCTCTAAGATCTAGTAGGCCTCATAGGGAGCGCGCACTTGTTAGGTGATGTAAAAACAGCTTCCTATACCATCAAGATGACACTGAGGTTTCATGGGGTCCGTGCTGCATGTTGACATCCACCCGGAGCCAATCTTCCCAGTTGGGTCCTAACACCCAGCAGGTGCAGCAGGGAGGTGCATAAAATTACGCACAGATCTTTAGTATCTTGTGCAGCATGTTCTTCTGCTACCTCAGGTTTAGGGAAGAGAGCTCCAAGGAGGTTGGGCTCAGTGAATGGGTGTAGGTGCAAATAGAAACGACGCAGCCAAGAGTGCGTCTTCACAAAGCCAATAAGAACACATGCTTCTCTGGAGAAGGCTGCAGCTGGGCTAACTAAAGATCTTATTAGAGAGGATAAGGGTCCAGAGACAGGATGGAGCAGACTAGAGTGTTCAAAAGCACAGCGATGAAGGAGAGCTCATAAGGGAGCTTTCAGAACACAGGAAACAACAGAAAAGGAAAGCACAATGGGAAATACGTCTGCGTTATGCCATGGAAAACAAAGATTAATATCTTTAATAGGTAAAGTACTATTAAAATCATTAGGAAAAAAATGTACATTCCAATCGCCTGTGACTAATTAGTAAGAAGCCAAATTCTAACCAGAATAATAGGAATAAAGGCTTCCTAGTTACGTTCTAATATAATGAAGGTTTCTTGGCAATTTTGTGAATATTTTATTATGCTTCATTTAATGTTTTGTAAATATTATGAAAATGTAGATGCCTAAGATATCAACTACATATAATGAGAATGGAAAGAAGCTAATATTGAGTCTTTTTGTGTGTTCTCAGAAAGTCATGAACTTAACTTAGTTACCAGTATCTGTAGCCATGAAACCAAGATGAGAACATACATACAATGCCGCAGCCAAATTCCCGGGGAACATGTTCAGAAGGGTAGTTGAGGACATGGTAGCAAGGTTTGTCCTCCTGGGGAGCAGAACCCCTTGTTAACTTGTCAGATTATTTACAACCCTTTCCACCTTCTTCTTGACCACACATTGTTCAGAACATCCTGTGCATAAATGCACCTTGCCCCTGCCCCAGCCCACTGTCAAGTATCTTCAAACAGCAGCATCCTTTTCTTTCTGGGCATAGACTGACTACCACTGGTGCAGGCTAACAGTGCCATGCCTGCTCCCTTCCCTGCATAACACACAGGGTTTCTCTCATTTTTCTTAAGAGAAAAACCGAGAAAGACTGGGGACACTGAGAAAGGTGACCCGGGCCTCTGTCAAGTGTGTATTCAACACAACCTGCTGATAAATATGTTGAAAAATTGTGGCTTTAATGCTCCAGCCTTTTCTGGTGATGATAAAGACACATAAAAAGCATCAGTTTCACATTGTGGTATTTTTTTAGTCACAGAGAGAGCAAAATTCATGAATTCATTCCACTTTAAATGAAACATTACAGGACAATGCTAAAAACCACAGAGTTGAGTAACCATTACATATCTAAATTGTGGAAAGGGACAGACAGACAAATAGCTTTCAGGAAAAGGAGAGGGAGGAAGAGGAGGAAGAGGAAGAGGAGGAGGAAGCTTTCAGATATAATTTAAGTCACAGTAAGGGGCCAGATTCCCAACATTATACTGCCTGAAATCAGAAACACAATTCAATCAGAACTATTCGTCACTAAAGCTTCAGGGAGAACAAGAAATCATATCAAAGAAGGCAGGAGTACTAAGAAGCACAAATTGGAAGATTCCTCCCAATATGATGATAAATATAAGTATAAATATAACTAACAACATAAACCTGAAACCTAACTTAATACTTTTACACCAAGCTGCATCCATGTTGGCCTTGATATTGAAAAGAATTCCAGGATTGCAAACTTATTAACCTGTTTTTAAAACCTTTCTACCATGAAAAGTACATCAGGAAAACACTTCACTGCATTTGGCATTTACTAATGATGATAAAAGGTTATATTTAAAATATAGGAATGGCTTATAATATTAAGTGCCACTAATGTAATTAAACATGAATAGCCCAGAAAATGGCTGACAAAATGGTGGCTCTCCTCACTATAGGCAAAAATTTTTGGTGTTGTTCTTCCCCCTGGTTGCTTAGCACTTGGGTATATCTGTTGTTTTCCTATAAATGTTATCTTCTCATGATGAAAAAAAAATGTGATTAAGAATCCCTCACAGAGAAAAACCAAGGTTGGGAATGTAACATGAGAAATGTTTCTTCTGTAAGTGATATTCGTCTTTCTCTCTACATATAAAGAAAAAAAATCTCTTTCATTAGTTAAAATATTTTGCTATTACTAATCATATTTTCAGGAGATATTCTTGATATAATAGTGAGGTTGATAGGAAATGCTTGACTGTCTGTCAATAAAAGACCTGTAAAGTGAAAAATATTAGCAGCTTGATAAAAAGTAGTTAAGAACCTTTTCAGTTTGAAATGTATCCTTTCTATCTGTCTTTGCCTCAGTGGCTTTCCCCAGTAGAACTTTCTCTTAGTTGCATGCACAATATGGTTCGGTCAAGCAGAGATAATGTACAGCTTTAAGACTGTGGAAATAGCTTTCATTTGCAAAGTATGGGTTACTTTGCAAATTGTTTCTTCTTCTCCACTTATTTCCATATCAAATTAAAGGGAAAATGGAATGATCTATTAGTAAAGAAACGTAGCTCAAATAGTATCAGGACAACCATCAGATGTCTGCACACACACACACACACACACACACACACACACACATGCATGCACACACAAATTAGACTGAAGAACAGAAAATCATGGAATAAGATAAAGCAGGCAGGTTTTTTTTTTAAGGTGGAGAAACCAAATCAAAATGCATTAGTATTAGTTGATTGGCAAAAGTAATTTAATTAAGATAAATGAAGTCATATATAACAACTCAATGAGAAATCAACAGAAGCAAGGGGTAGGAACACTGTGATCCAGATATAAAACCCACTTCCTCCAGTGACTGCCCAAATGCACACAAAGAAAGTGAAATATGTATCCAGTAATTTAACATTATCATTATACTGGCAGTACTAATGTAATAACTAATGCATTACTACATTTTACATGAAGGAATTGTTTGAAATAATCAAGGAAAACTAAATAGCGGCAGTATAGTTTAATATTAATATTAATCCATCCATCCACCCAATAAGCATTTATTGATAGGGATGGTAAAGATATATTACATCTATCTACTTTAGGCAGAGTTTAAATATTGCAAAATTTTACCCATTAAAAGAAATTTATCAAGCAGAATACCATTGTTCCAAAAAATAAAAGATATCAAAATTGTAAACATTTTGGCAAAGAACTAGGCACCATAGTGGTTCAAATTGGAGACAGTTTACTGAGAGATGGAGCCCTTTGTGGAGCGCCTGTTGTGGATCGGCTATTGTGAAGTTTTCATCCTAGGCTCTGTGAATATGACCTTACTTGAGAAACTGGTCTTCGCAAACGCAATCAAACTTGAGTGATATCCTGCAAGATTAGGTAGCTTCTACTCCTGTGACTAGAGTCTTCATAAAAGGAGAAGGCACAGGGCTGGAGAGATGGGCCACTGGCTCAAGAGGGGAGACTGCTCTTGCAGAGGAGCTGTTTAGTTCCTCATACCCATGTTGGACGTCTCAAACGCGGCTAGAACTACAGTTCCAGGGAGATGTGATACCTCTGGCCTCTGCAGGCACCTGCATTTGCATGCACATATCACCCTCACACACATGCAGTTAAAAAATAATTAAAAAGTATTAAAACAAAACAAGACTCAAGACACAATACACATAACTAAGAAAGCTCTAAAGACATAGAATGGGATTGGAACAGCGCATCTGTAAGAGAGGCTATGCTGAGACCCTCAGGCACTCTCTAGAGACTACAATTTGTGATACTTCAATGTGAAATGAGTGTAGCCACTGATCCCTATTGCCTGTCTTTGTTAGAAGAATGAAAGCAATATAAACTTCACAGCTATCTACACAACCTTTACTAAGTTATTGCACAAAAAAAAAAAACCTAAAGAAAATTAAAGGTAGCCTTACAGAGATGTCTAAACACAGTCTCCCTGTGACATCAGGGAAAACATGATGCTAAAATACAATACCGTATTCTACGTAGGAAAAGCTAATCATATAAAGAGATGATTTGATATATCCTACTCTTTTTAAAAACTGGACTGACTACAGTACCTATCTATTCTAGTAATTATGTCCTATTAGAAAACATAGCAGTGCTACTTGTTGTGACAAAAACTATGTTTTCCTTCACATTTGAATTTTATTCCTAAATGATTAAGACACTGTTTAAAAGAAATAGTTAATGTCATAACATACATGGAGACACAGCTCCTTCAAACATCAAAATAATGACCACACATCTTAGTTTATGTTAAGTTTCTCAAGTTGTATTTAATATTTCATTTCTACAAATAGGCATGGAGCAGCATTTGATTTAGTCTTATGAAAATAGCAAACAAAAATAGGAGTATTAAATATTTTATGCCTTCTTGCTGCATACTTATTTGGGGAATGAAATAAGAACTTTTTCTTGATCACAGTCATCCATTAAAATAAAATTCACAAACCGTTTCCCCTTACTCACCTTGTGCAAACAATCAGTGTGAATCCATTTACGCGCAGTTTGTTATACATACACATTTGTGAAATGAACCCACATTTTAGAAAAGAATAGTTAATAACCTGGCCTCCAAACGCTTACATAGCCAATCTTAGTGTACTCTTAACCTGCTATAAGTGAATCTTATTGATCAGATTTAACACGCTATAATGTTTAGCTCTGAGATACGAAAGCCTTCATTTTGCAGTGGCATCTACTTCTAACCAAAGCCTAATAAATTCAGCCTGAGGCAGAAGGATAAAACTTGACCTATTATTTCATGGTAGCGTTGCCATGGCAATTCATCTTTCCTGGCAGCGAGGAACAGCCATGTGTAGCTCTTTTACAGGGGGTCTTTGACTCTGCTGTCAGGAATACCCTGACATAGCTCCCTATTCCGTGGTTCTGCTTTGGAAATTCAGAGACATTTTTTTAAAAAAAGAAAACATGACTTAAATACTCACTTTATGATCTTAATAAAATGTGAAACCCAAACTGTATAAAGGCATTTTTTCTCCTCATTGATTCAAAAATTTTGTTTTCGCTTTGTTTTTCTGTGATTGTTTAGCACAAAGACAAGGAGACACCACTTTTACCTTCTTCCTAATTAATCTTTTTGACATGCATCTTCCCAGGAGGGTTTTGATTATACTCAGTCTTTTGAAATCCTGAGGCATAAATACATAAACGCGGGCAATTTTCAGCTTTCAGTTAAGGTGGCTGATTATGCATTTTCATAGGACACGATACAAAATGCCTGCATCAGATCAAACGCAGTACACTCACAGGGCAACGGGCCTTTGTGTGCGACTTCTACCTTAACTTGGCCACTAGAATTCAAAGCCATTCCTCACAAAGGATAGGGCTTTCACTCACACAAGCTAGGAGCCTGGCTTCTTGGATAGTACCTTTTCAAGCAATGGGGCTGTTGATCTGCACTGAACGGGAGTAATTGTCACCTGGAGGACAACCAATTTGAGGAGGGGGAAGCAGACGAAAGAAATCCCCCACAGGTTAGCATTATGCTATATTACACATTCTCCCCCCCCCCCCCGAAATAATAAATACCACAGCAGGAGTTGTGCTGAGACGCACTGCAGTTAACCTCCCGCCAGAAAGCCTGTCTCATGGATAAGTGTTGAGCAATATAAGATATTTTAGTGGGGTAAAGTGGGGGTAAAGGGAGGTTAAACTTTGATTCCTTGGCACTGTGCAGAGAGAGCCTTGTGTGTCTCCCGGAAGATATGAGACTGAAAAACCAGCACTGTGCTGTAGGACTGGTGCCCCCAAAGAAGTCAAGAGAGAACTGAAACTCATGTCTGTCCAGGTGGGTGGGCTTCTCTTGTCTCCCAACACTCCTTCAGTCTTTCACCAGGAAACGAGGAACAGAAAGTATGAATGGCTCCGCAAACCTCTCTTCTTGTTTTACTAGCAGTCTGGGAATCTTGTTGGTTTTATGACTAGATGACCAGACATGAATATGAATTGCCAAACTGAGTTTAACAATGGTGACTTCAGATTCAACAATCCTGAGCATTTGTTAAATGTTTTTAAGTGGATCTCATTTATATTTACCTTAAGAGAAGTTTGAGGTGGACTGTCAGCTAAATTGAGAAAAAGATACACAGAGAGACTCTGTGTGTCTCCTTTCCCACACATGCCACGAATCCCCGACTATGAACACAATTAACCGCAACAATGCATACATTACAACCTGTGAGCCTACACTGACACATCATGCCTCTAAGTGTATACAACCTCAGGGTCACCCGTGATGTTATTGAGTCTATAGGACACATCCGTAATGATGTGTGGCTTAGAAATGTCTTCTGCTCTGCCTGACCTTGTTTTAAGCATAGGAAAAGTGACAGGAGACCAGTGACATATATATATAGGTCATGGCTCAGGAAAGGGCATAGGCAGTTGGGCAGAACATTGTTATAAATAGTGGCGCATAGTGAAAATGGGTTGGGGAGTGAGCACATTGACAGGTTTTTATCATTGTATATTTCCTCCTCACTTTCTCTCTAAATTTGGACATGTTGCAATATTGGAGAGATTTCTCTGCATGTGAAAATTCAACAGGTTCTGAGACTGGGCAAAATAAACCCAAATCCACTTTTGATCTATCATCATATGTGGACGAGGGAAAGGATACCAAGGAGAAATTCTTGTTTTTACTAGAACAGACTTCATAATCTGGAATGGAAGAAGAAAATTTCAATTTATGACCTGATAATGACTACATGATCTTAGGTAGTTAAATTCCTTTGAATTTTTACTTTCAGGGTAAAAAAAAAAATGTCATTCTTTACCATTTCAAGGTTGTTGGGATAATTAAAACATATATTAACGTAAGGGTTTCCTGTGTGTATCACGTGCTCAGTAAATGGGAACACACCAGGCCTTGCAGCAACACGTGGAGAGAACTGTGGGGAGCCATGCTAAATTCAGCCATGTTAGAAATCCCGGTGCTTAGACTGCAAGCTGTGACCTTCAAGTTGTTGATGCTTGCTGAAGGAGGTCTTGTGTTCTAGGCTTTCTTTGGATTGACTAACCAGAGAAATAGGAAAGTCCTTACAGGGAACCACCCAGAGGATTAAGGAAGTTCTTACAGGGAGCCATTCAGGCAATTGTATTCTTGCCGGGGGGGGGGGGGGGGGGGGCTGGGGGAAGTGGCATTAGAATAGACCCTGTTGACCTTGCTATACAAAGCCTTACTCCTCTGCATTAAAGAGAGTCTTGATCAGAAATCTCCAGACTTGACTCAATATTTCTCACGTCTCTGTCCCCACTTTCAATCTGCACCCCCTCTTTCAGGTGAACCCTGGTTCTATTTGTCCCATGGGCCAGGACAGAGAACAAGGGCTTTGTAGTTAGAACAGCTGGAATCCCGCCACGCCTTTGGGATGCACATGCTAGACGGGGCTGTAAAGAGGTCCTTTAGCCCTTCCGAACAGGTTTCTTGATTTCAAAAATAAAACAACACCTTATTCTGAGCAGAATCATAAGCATCAAATAAGGACAACTCTCTACACATTATAAGGTGATAGAAAGTCTAATTATCACCAGCCATATTTATAAAAAAGCCAGCCTGCCAGATCTCAATAAGGGTACATCACTCCTTACTGATCGGTCCCCTAGAGGAGGAGAGAAAGAAAGGCATTTGTCCTTCAGGATGAACCCGTATCCTCATGCTCGCTTTCCTCCTCCCATCTGCCCTGCCATAAAAACAGAATGACTCGTGTTCAGAGATGAAATGCACAGTTAATCTCCTACCACAACTATCAGCTGCTACTGTTCACTGGTTTCTCTAAGAATCTCTGCTCACTTTTATTCCAGTGACTATTATGATCTTTAATGAAACAAAAGACCTGATAGGATAAGTGAGTTTCAGATTAAAGCACAATTTCCATACGTCAAGCCGCTTCAGCTGACAAGGAAAAAAAAAAAAAAAAACTCGATGGAGTCTCTATAGTGTAAGAGACAACGGGGAGTGAACACGAGGAAATCAAATGCTCGAGAAACAGAGGCACATAGGAGGATGGAGCACACAGCAGGCAGCAGGCTGTGAGGCAGATGAGGGCAACATGAGGTTAACCGGATCCTCTGGGAAGCACACTAGAAAGACAGGCCAAAGAGCTAGCCGAGAAGCAGCTGGCAAGGAGACATTCTCGACATGCCTCAAAAAAGCATACTACTGCTGTCTTAGGATTTCTAAGGCTGTGATAAAACACCATGAGCAAAACCAACTTGGGAAGGAAAGGGTTTATTTCAACTTCCAATTCTCAGGTCACAGTCCATGGCTGAGGGAAGTGATGGCGGGAGCCTGGAGGTAGGGACTGAAGCAGAGGCTAGGAAGGATGCTGCCTGCGGGCTTGCTCCCTGTAGGTTTGTTCAGCCCGCTCTGTTATGCCAGCCAGGACCATCAGGCAAGTGCTGGACCATCCCCTGTGCCCTGCGCCCTTCTACATCCCTCATTAATCATTAAGAGAATGCGCCACAGGCTTGCCTATAGGCAAGGGCCATTTTTTTCTCAATTAGGAGTGATTTTTTAAAAAGTTTTTCACAGTGAAGCGTTACCTCATAAAATTTCAGCATTGCAAATAGAGCAAACCAGCTTAAATCCTTACAGGAAACATCCAGTGGCACAGAAAGGCGTTTTCTCACATATCAGTCTCACTGTCAACATGGTTGGTGGATTGGGAAGCGGGAAGGACAAGACGTCCTTTTAGAGCTTGTATGCCAGACAGTGTGTTTTTCTCACTCTGTAGAAACAGACTATGCTACCCGCACAGCTTGATGGGAGAGTCAGAGCGGAGGCACTGGTACCAAGGGACTCTCTGCAGGAAAGACTGAGGCATCCCCAGCTGGGCACAGCTCTGCCTGGTTCCTCCAGCCAGAGGCTCCTGCTATGCTAATAAGGCTAGGCTGTGACTCCTCTGCTCTTCCTTCTGCTCTAAGCCAAGGACTACAAGCTCAGCCTGCTGAGTTATCTCACAATGTGAGAGGCAGGCAGATGGGCAACAGGGTAAAGCTGGACTCGGATGAATTCATCATTCTTCACAGGAAGGAGGAGGATGGCTCTCAGTACCTAAAGACGTTGCAAGCTGCTGAGGAATGTGACAGGAAGGAAAAAGGTTTCTTTCCTTTTGCAATCAACTGCTGAATTCTCATGTCCTCTTACCTCTGCTTTTCAGGGAAATAGTAGGAGACCAATTCCTTCTCACCAGCTTATTTATAAATTGCATTTGACCTTATAGTGGGGCAGTCTCAGTTCTTCCTGAATAGGCTTTGTGACTGAGTCTGGGAATCCGCCCATTCTGGTGCTGTCAAGTTTACCAGAGCTCGGTAAAAGAAGGGGCCATGGGACAGTGATGTGTGCTAACAGTTCATCTCCACACTTGGAGGGTAAAAGAAGGGACCATAGGACAATGATGTGTGCTAACAGTTCATCTCCACACTTGGAGCTGGTGACTTTGGGCAAATGAACCAACTTCTCCACATTTTGGTTTGTTTTTCAACTAATACATGGATCTTTTGAAATAGGAAGTTACGGAGACCAAACAGTCACGTAAATTGGTTAGCTTGGGTCCTCATGAGACATGGTACATGCCAGGTGCCTCCCAATTCCTCTTTAGGTTTGTTTGCTTCTTATTTTTTTCCACATATATGCTTTGAATTTTAAACCTATTACACTCTTCACAGAACAATAAAAATATTAATGTGGTATCTAATTTGGGAATTGACTGAAAATCAGAAACCTAATAATAAAACATGCAGGGCTTAGTGAACTGATAACTTGCACAATGCTATGCATTCTACAAGAGATTTGAACATAAGATGTAAATTACTGATAATTTTGACTTGTAAAACAATAGGGTATTGAAAGGTTAATGTTGCAAGTAACTGCTAAAAACATTGGATGTTAAACATCTGTGCAAGGACAAGGGCAAAGAAAAGAGATTTTAATTGGGGGGGCCAGGTAAGAACTTACAGTCATTGATGTTTTAAAATTAATAGCCTATGAAAAGAAATAGAATTATCAGATCAGGAATTTATTTTTCATTAATTATTGTAATCACTGTGGGCCTTGGGAAATCAGGATGATTAGTTGCTTATTTCTAAATAAAAGAGATAAATTTGGCCTGGGTGCTGAAGGCAGAGCTCTATGAAGCAAGCCTAAGGCCATTACTCTACAAAATGGAGCTAGATCTGACTGATCCCTACCCTAAATTAGTGTAAAATTAGTATTTATTATTATTTTTTGTGACCAACATGAGCTACCCCCAAACACAAGAGGCTTGTCTTATTTATGCTTTTTTTTATATCATCCAATACTGCTAGCATCTGACAGTTTTTATTTAAATTTCTAACAGTTACCTAAATTGCCCTAGAAATATCCATAAGAGTCAAACAAACAAACCAACCAAACAAACAAAACAACCCTCCCTTTGATATTTGAGAGACTGACTGAAGAGTGCTATCTAGTACCTCTGCCCCTCTTTGTTAGATGCACCACACTGGTACCAGGGGGAGTACGAGAGCAAGAAATGGTAGGTTGAGCAATGGGGCCAAATGCAGCCAAGTGGCAGGAAAACGGTACTCATGCATCAGGACGGGGGCAGGTAAAATTCAATTTGTCCCTTTCCCAGATATAAGCTGGTGAATTTAGGACTCACAGGGCTCTTTTCCAAAGAGAAGAAGGATGGAGAAAGAGAACACACAGGAGGCATGGGGGGAGGGGAGGAGGGAGAGATGGGGGGATGGGGGGGTGAGGGGGTGGGGGGGGAAGGACAAGAGTGCTTGGGAATAAGTTATTTTATGCATGGAATCCTAAAGCAAAAGTGGGCGTTGTCAAGCTCTATTCTTGAAGCCCAATGTAAGAGACTTATATTTTCCTTTAAAATATGACTTCTCTTAGCTTTACTGACAGCTAGAAATGTCCATTAAAACATTCTTTTTGTCCTTAAACCACAAGTATTAAACTCAAGTAGATTTTACTTCCTGTCCTGGTAAGATAATCTAGATTTTATGGTATAAAACTTTTTGTCAATATTTTTAATAGTTTATGGAAAGAAGTTAACTCTTTTTAGATGTCTGCAATGTAATTCAGTTATGAGAAGCTAATTTTTGTCATAAGCTTGCTTTACCTGTTGACAGGATCAGAATGGTGAAAGAATCTTATGACACTTATAGCTAAGCTATTTCTTATTTGTGCTCAAAGTAGTGTGAGAGCCAACATTCCCCTGAGAAGCACTTTAATGAGAAAAATTCTATTTCATGACATATAATGAGATCCTAAATAATCAGATGGATACAAAACATTATGAAAGATCTAGGAAAAATATTTAAATCATCATGAAAAATAATATATTTCTGAATATGACATTGCCCTGTAATATGCTTTATTTTTACAGGGAACTTAGTGAAAGGAAATTCACAGTCAGTTACCTATCAGTGTTTTCTCTGGGCAACTCCAGTCCCTAGGGATTACTGCATTAATTTGTAGAGAGCACAAGAGTGGGGCAAAGTAATATGGTGGATGCTCCTCATTCAAACTGGGACAAATGTCCAATCAGAGAGTAAACAGAGGACAGGACAACAAACAAGCCATCTCTGCTTTAAACCTCTGAGAATATGACAACCAAAATGTCCAGGGAAACAAAAAGTCATTTTACCAGCTCTTCATTTTTTCCAGACTTTAAAAAGATGAATGTAGAAAAGAAAATGGAAAAAGGAGGTCAGCAGCAAACATACCCAGTAGAGACTATTTTACATTCTCCCTGTATCTTGGCACCTTGAAGAACTCTGCATGTAAAATCTTATTCAGCTATTTAACCCCCTCCTAAATAAGGAGAATTCTTTTCTATTTAAGATCTAGAGGTGTCTACGGGGCTCATTTTTGCTCAGGGTACTTCGATTGGGAGGCCTTGCTGCTTTCACTTATCAGAATATTCCAGCAGGCACACTTATGCATTGAAGCCATAAATTACATGCAAACTCCAAGGCATATGCAGTGAGCCAAGGAGATCCCATTACTCTGCAGTTTTCACAATGACCCCAAAGCTGGGCTTGTTTCTTTTTAAGCACCAAAATATGCTTGTATAAAGAAACTGATTTCAAGATTTGTCTACTGAGAGTGAAGTCACAAGGATTAAAACATTACTGAGAGTAAAATCAGAAGGATTAAAACATCACTGAGCATGTGGAAGCAATGGCTTGGAATAGACAGTCCAGACACAGCAGAGCAGGAGGTAGGGGAGAAAGGGCAGGGAAGGCTGTGGTCTGGGTATCAGAAAGTCCTCTATCCAGGTTCAAGTCTTCCAAAACCAGATCCATAAGATGTAGTCATCTTGTCAGTTTCCTTGATTATGAAAAGGCATCACTGAGTCATGTATGTTTCAGGATCTGTCACATCTAAAGAATCTTTGTGGTTTGGGTTTTTTTTTTTTTTTAAAGGAATTGATCTCTGGGGAGAATTTATATTGATATTATTGGGTCCCTACAGAGCTCTTTTGGTGGATTCATTTTTAAAGACCTTAGTGGTTTTGGTGCAATGAACAGCAATTAACTAAGCATAGAAACAAGTTAAAGATAGCAATCCCCACAATTGCCATTGATGACTGACTGACTGAGCAGGCTGCTATAGCCTTGGGTACCAATGATTGCTAGAGCCCCAAGAAATTCTACAGTGGGTCCTCTATGGACTTCATTTTAAGACCATACTAGTGACTAGAAAAAACTAAGTGATTTCTCTAAGATTCCATTTAATGTTGAGAAACTGCTTCAAGAGGATGTTAAGTCATAATGATCAACTCAAATACAAATGCCTCGTTACTGAAATAAATTTGGTGTCATTCATCAGGAGTAGTTATTTGTAAGCCACATTTTTTTGAGACAGGGTTTCTCTGTGCAGCCATGGCTGTCCTGAACTCACATTGTAGAGGGGGCTGGGCTCGAACTCATAGAGATCCACCTGCTTCTGCCTCCCCCAAGTGCTGGGATTACAAGCATGTACCACCACTCCCAGCAAGGCCACATATTATTTCTATGTCAGCACTTTCTTTATTTATTTAAAATTCTTTACATTCTTCTTTCTCATAGAAACCCACTTTCAGTTACTATATATCATAAGCACTTATTAAACTACCATGAAAATTACTTGTTTTTTTGTTCTGTCAAAAAATTCTTGTTTACAACCCTTATTGACCATTAAGATCAAAACTACTCAACAATGTAGGGGATTCTAGAGTCCAAACTTAGTATTGTCAAAGTACATAAAGCTGGAACAGAAAAACTGAAAATATGCAAATATTAATAGTCATGTCTATAGGATTAGTTATAGGGGGCTTTATGTTTCTGCTTATTCCTATATGTGTCCTTTTCTAAAGCAAAGTATTGAGTCCTTTTGGGTAGCATAACTATAGATATTTTTATTTCAGGCCCACCAGCTCCATCATCTCAGCTTGTTATTGATGTAAAAAAATCTCTATACAAGGTCAGGTTGACCATAAACTAGGTTTCTGCTCAACATATCCTATGGCCTTATTAATCAGCAAGAATTCCCAACCACAACCCCAGCTGCCCCCAATTGGCAGGCATATTTTCAAGGTTAGCTAGAACTTCTTATTAGCAAAATAACTTTAGTCAGAGCCGACTACTCTGTTCCACCATCCACTCCCTGTATGAGCTAATCGCAGTTTTCACCTTTAAATATGACTTGCCCTCAAGGACGTGGTTCAGATCTCGAACTGGCTGCCTCCCTGGGCTCAGAAAAATAAAGCTTTCATTATAAGCTTCTACATCTGAAGCGAGTTTTCTCAGCTTCCACCCAGAACCCCCCCAAAAGGCTGTTAGGTTTACTATGATGGTCTCTTCAGAAAGGGAACAAAGGAAAATGAGAGGGAAGAAAGTAGAGGAAAAGAAGGAAGACATGGATGTGTGTGTGTGTGTGTGTGTGTGTTTGTGTGTGTGTGTGTTTGTGCGTGCTATACTATGATAAAAGAGACAGGGGCCAGAATAAGAAGAGAGTGACAGGGAGAAAGCACAGAGAGGAGAAGAAGAAGAAGAAAGAGAAGGAGAAGGAGAGGAAGAGGAGGAGGAGCAGATGGGAAAAAAGAGATTGAGATAAAGGTGTAAGATAAAAGGAGAAAAGTGAAATCATGGGAGAAAGGAGAGAAGGAAAGAAGAAAAGAAAGAGAAAGGGGAGCAAGAAATGGGAGAAAGGAATGGATGAAGGGAGAAACAGAGAGACATACACAGAGATGAAGAGGCAGGACTATGTAGCAAGTGCTCCAACAAAGACATCATTCTAGGCTGGGAAATTACATGTTTCTGTTTTGGTATGGCCCCCTGAGCTACTAGAATGAAACAAGTGAACCTCCCTGAGGGAGGCAATGCTTAGAGCTGATTTCTGCCAGTAGGTGAAGGTAAGAAAACTTTGCCAGACCAAAGGATAACCTAAAGTACACAGCATGAGAAAATATGGTTTCTTTGGGATCTTCAGGTAGCTTGCCTGGCTACTGCACACTTTGGCAGTATGGCGGTAACATTGGAATTGTGATTGCTAGCCTTCTAAGCTATCAGGAATTGAGTGAAATCCATCAGCATCAGCATTTTTTTTTTTTTTTAAAAGTAACAGAATGGGATAGAAAACATCAGGGTGCATTATATATATTATTTTGTAAGGTCTATTTTGGTGCAGGTAAGTTGGTTTGGTTCATGGTAGAAATATATATGTTTAATCATCAATTGAAGTCCAAAAAAAAAAAAAAAAAAAAAAAATGAAGCTGATCCCTTGCAAGTCATGAGTGCCCCATGGGGGAAAAAAGGCCAGATTAGACTAGATTTGCATATTAGAAGAGGAGATCACTTTGGCTCTGTGATAAGCAAGGACAGGGTTTCTATCAAGTGTCAAGTGTCTGCTGCAATCCACAATTCTCTGAATGGACTACTTGATCAGAGGAATTTTACAAGTGATTTTATTAGGGTATCTTTATAAGGAGGCTATTCTGGGACATGGAGGAATCTTAGCTCATTGGAGTATCACAAACGTCCTTCAGAGGAAGAGAGGAAGGCATGAGAGCCACAGATGTGACAATGATTCAGAAGGCAGAAGACATTGGGGGAAGATCCAGGAGCCCAGGAAACTGGATTGGTGTCTGGACATGGGATTGGTGTCTGGACATGGGATTGGTGTGTGTCTGGACATGGGGTTCTTCTTGGGATCTCCCGGAAGGAGCACAGCCCTGCATGTCCACTTTAGATATCCCATCTCCAAATTGTCAAAATGATAAGTTTGAGTAATTAAAGCCACTGAAGTTGTGATTACTGGGTTATAACACCACAACTAACACAAAGCCTATGCAAGTGCATTGTCTAGGAGGAAACTGAAAGCTAAAAAGTACATTTAAAAAGAAGCAATGGCAGTAACCTGGAGAGACTGGCTAAGTTAGCTAAAGAGTGATGGAAGAGGCTCTAAGGGACAGTTGAGGGACAGTTGGTGAGACATGGAGAACAAGCAGATGTCAAATGTGATGGAGGAGGAAGATCGTGACAGGCAACGTGTCTTGGTTATTGGTAGGTCATCCTTGGTAGAAGGCTTACACTAAGGAGAGGATGCCCAGGCATGTGAGGTCAGGCCATTCCGGAAACTTTTGGTAAGTAGAAGTAGTCTCTAGGATTCACTTCTAAACTCCTAAGGACTTTCCTTTAATGCAGTAGAAAAGAAAAAGGAATGGGACAGTAGTGCCAGAAAAGTTGTCTCAGGGAGAGTCTCATCAACACAGGGTGACAATAAGGAGGTCGTCTTTTGGGGTTACTTAATCTTGCTCATATTGGAATGCAATGCCACTGTCACCTCAATATCACTACATAAAAAAAATCAATAGGTATGAAACAAAACCGAGCAGCATAGACTAATAGTCTTCATATGCCATGATCTCCATTACGTTTCCTGTTCCTTTGAGGTGGGTGACTAAACTGCTCTTTGCCGTGTACTGGAATAATTCTTATAATTTGCTGATTGCTTTGTTGTGTACATGGCATCATTTTAAATGCATGCAGCTCCAGTATTGTGTGATATTTGCACTACAAAGCTCTAGGTGGCTAAACTTATGCTTAACCTCTCAACAAAACTTCAAATACTGCCACAGATGCCAATACCTCAACTTCCTATTGATTTAAAAATGAGGTCAATTTACTATTTGTTTTGCTGCAAATATTATTTTATTCTTGTAAAAATGTTTTGGATGGTTTGTATAACAACACATTGATTCTTCACAAATATATTATCTAAACATTGAAGGACACATTGAATATTCTATTTATGAAGAATAGCAATAAAAAGCCAAAAGTCGGCACTTGGGGATATATTTAAATAACATACACAACTTCAATCTTCATTGCTATAATGACATGCACATTGAAGCTTAACTATTCAACCTTTGTAAGGATATTTTCATGCTAGCTATAGCAGATGAATTTATAAAATGGGAATTTTACAGCAGTCCTATACATTCTTGGGTGTTTCAGTCTCAAAGTATTATTTATTGCTGTAGCTATAATTTAGACTCTGATTTCTAATCTAAAATGTGTTTGAGTCAAGAAATCTTCAGAACACTGTCACATTCCATAAAAAGAATGAGATGGCTTGTTCATCAGTAAAGAACAAGACAACTCACTCCTCAGACTCATTGCATCATGGGAAATCACTGGTCTACGGGACTGTACAGCATCTTGTTTGTTCCCCACATAGACGTCAGTGCTGAAGAGAGAAACATCTTCTGCCTTCCTTGATGCACTTTTCTTTTCCTGTAGATTTTAATATTTATTACTCGGTAGGCAGCACTCTGTGTTGTTGCCCTATAATTCTCTCTGTTTTCTTAAGTATTTTCCCATTTGGAAGAAGAATCTTCTGTTTGCTAATGAACAAAAAATTAAGCCCACTATATATTCACCCATGACACAGCTTCTTCTAAGGCTGCCCGGCCCCCGCACTTCCCCGCCAAACCTAAACTCTAATAAAATTCTTTAACAAGGCCTACA
This sequence comes from Acomys russatus, assembly GCF_903995435.1. Taxonomy (NCBI): domain Eukaryota; kingdom Metazoa; phylum Chordata; class Mammalia; order Rodentia; family Muridae; genus Acomys; species Acomys russatus. Next base: position 8,926,416 of record NC_067166.1, on the reverse strand, counting down.
AGGGTGTGTGAGACATACATTTTACCCTTTCCTTAATTTCTGTCATACTGATCATCTTCCTGTCTTTGTTTTTTTTTTTTTTTTTCTTTTTAAAAATTTATTTTTTATTTTACTTTTTTAATTGAAAATACATATGTTTTGCAAATGTCTGTGGTTTTATTTTATTTATTTATTTATTTTTTTATTAATTTATTCTTGTTACATCTCAATGTTTCCATACTATAATTAGCAATTATGCCAACACACGTCAATGGCCACAGCTCTTTACTTTTGTGTACCCTGAGTGAATCTTACGTACAAGATCAATAGCACTAACATCTGAAGTAAGTTAATTATAAAACACAAAGTTTGCACCTGTAACAAGATTTCTTCATTCTCTTTGGATTGGGTACTCTTGTTTTGTTTTTGTTTTTTGTTTTGGTGTTTGTTTGTTTTCTATCATTTCTCAGTTTATACCACATTCATATAAGTCGGAAATTCTTAGAGGAGATTTTCTAGCATTCATATAATTAACATTTCCTAAACACAGGAAAATTCTTAACTGCCCAGCAAAGCAAATTATCGGTAGATCAGTTGCTGGTGAGGGGTGGTGGTTATTCACAGACAACTAACTACCTTAGTTGTGATGCACAGTTCAGTTAAGCTTTCAGTTAATTTAATTTTTATCTCAAGTCTAGCTAACTCATATCAGAAGAGAAAACAGTGATAAAGAATAAGCCAACTGAAGTGCAGCCACCATCCACTTGTCTACCGTGCACTGGTGCTAAAGATACAAAATAGAACTTGGTATAAAAATCAATCCTGGCGTGACTCCCTCCCTCTCTTTTGAAACTTGGCATAGAGTATGATTTGGAGAGTGAATGCATGTTCTGAGAAGACAGCAGGCTATTTTCATGTCTAGTAGGTGGACAAATGAACCACAATCGTTTCTAGAAGGGCTTTAACTCATGAAGGCTGACAGAGTGATTCTCTTCCCAACTAACTGCTAATGTAAACAAAGGCAATCACAAAGCCATTACCCATCCCTGGGGAGCTGGGTTGTTACCAGCATAAAAAGTCTTTGGGTTCTTGGCTACTGAGCTAGAAACTATTGTGAGACTTAAAAACTGAAAGTTTTTTTTTCCCCCTCAACTCTATTTTGAGGATTATTGGACTTTCATCAAAACTGGTATGTTTGTCGGAAAGATCTTGCATGCATTAAAAATTCTACCTTCCTCCAATTGACTATATTAGTGGTTAGTTGTCCTTTGCTGGATAATTAGATGGGCAAAGAGGTGACCTGCTACTTGTAAATTTCTTTCCAGGTCAAAAGATTTTGACAGGTCTCTTGTCTTTATCACCACTACTGTCTGATTAGGACAGCTGGACCCCTGAATTAAACTTGACTGTGTATGTGCTGTGTAGGTAAAATAAATTGGGGTGGGGGGAATCAGTAAGGCATATAGAAACAGGCAAGTGGCACCATCTCATGTCATGGTTCTCTTGCAGGTCTCAGGCACCAAGATGCTTGAGTATCAGGGCCCTTGGCTCTTGGCAGAGACCAGTGTTAACAGGTCAGGTCTCAGCGTGAGACCTTGAAGGCTTGCTTGCTTTCATGGACTTGTTCAGGTGACTGGGCCTTGCTCATCTTCTTCTCAGCCTCCTTCCAGGCTTTAGCAGCTCTCTGCTCTCCTTTATTCATCTCTCCACTTTTGCATGTCTCTTCTTTTTCCTGCCCTGGCAACTTTGGAACTTCTTCAGTTGCAGGCAGGGGGATAGATGGTCCTTTCCAGAACTTGGTGGCCACTGCCAGGATGTCTTATAGCTCCTGCCTCTGTCCAGACTACAGTCAGGAATGAGGAACATGCCAGGGGACACCCCACTAACAGTGGACATCTCAGGAACTCAGCCACTTGACAGAACAGAATCACTCAGGCATGAGATTGCTATGGGGAGGGAGGCAAAGTCAGTGACAGGCCATTATTGCTCCTCTTCATCCTTATCTGTCAAACAGAAGCTGTTGATGTACTGTGCTCAGAAGTTTGGGCTGGAGGTGGTAACCAGGCACTGGATACAAGCTGGGCTCTTCTGGATCGTAGCATTGGGCATTGGAAGCCAGGAACTAGTAGGTTCGTGTGCTCTTGGCTGGCCTCTTCAGATGGCAAGCTGCCTCCAAGTTATCTGTCTCTTTAGCTACCAAGCCTCTGGAGTGGAGCACACTTTTTAGCTGTCAGTCACTTGTCCTTCTCCTGCTGTTGTTCCTGTCTGCCTTAGTGGTGTGTTGTCTTCATGTTTCCAGCACGGTTTGTTTACTGAATGTAAGCGAGGAAAGACCACTCTAGAAAAAGCTTTATTGAGATTCAAGTTCCAACATCAGAAGAAGCAGTGCAAAAATGTTTCCAGCCAACTCAAGCCAGCATAAGCAGCCTGCTTACATGCTTGGTGTCAGTGCTACCAGAAGGGATGTTTGGATAAGTCACATCTATTGCTTTGGGGCAATCACAACTCTTCATTTTGGAGAGATTGGAGTCCTTCCTCATTGTACTGGTCCATGTCATCAAGGCTAATGTTCTGGGACAGCCACAGCCTTGATGCTTAGTGCTTGTCACAATAGTTTCTTCAGCAGCCAAGGAGGAAATGGTTATCCAGTCAGTTGGCTTATGACAGATAAAAAATTCTAGTACAGATAATATAAAAACAAAAAAACAAAAAAACAAACAAACAAAAAAAAGCATTGGTTGGCTACACCTCCAGGATCCAGGGCAATCAGCTACAACCTTTAGTGCAGTTGTCTCAAAGGGTCCATGGAGTATTCAAGATGGCTGGTCCTGGCATACGAGCAGTCCAGCTGGTTGTTACACTAAGAGTCCCTTTGCTTAAGGCACAGTAAGGGAGAGTCTAATCATTGCTAATTACGAATTTAAATTATCCTGTCTTCAGTATCTTACAGGAAAAATCAACATAAACCTAAAGAGCTTATTTTCAACACAAACAGGACCTTTAACAGCTTTTGTCAAGGCTTTAACAGTGGATCCACAGCTGCCCAATGCCAAGGGAGAGGCGTGCCCTCCTCATCTATCTCAACTTTGTTTGTTGTCCTTCATTTCATTATTTGGTCCTTGGGCACCTCTTCCTCGTTTACATATATGAGTACATTTACATGTACTCAACAAAATGACTATATACATACTTTAAAACTGTGTCCAGGTTAGAATCTTTTATAAGAAAAAAATGTATTATCATATCTATAAAAATTATCAAAGATTCTAACAAACCATTCCCAGCTTGCCTCTCCCCTCAGCTTACTCCCTTCCTCCATTGTTTGCATGATATCTCAGGTTCCTCTGTCACTTTCTTCCTCACATTTCTTTCCACAGCTTTCCATTTCACAACCACTTTTCCAACTTGGCTTTATCTAGGAGTGATGATTTCCTTGGCACACACAGAGACTGCGATGCCAGGGCGTAAAAACTGAACACTGGGAAACTGGATGCATGGTGTCAGTGCTACCAGAAACTTCTGTGTGGTCTGGAGCTGGAGCTCTCTGCTCTCGGCTCTCCCCCACCTTGCAAAGAACCAGGGAGTGCTGAGGTCTCTGCTGTGAAGCTCGTGGACTCAGTTGCCCCCCAGAGTCAGGTGGGTATATCCTCTGCTGTTCTTTGGTGTGGTTCTTATCCAACTCGGTGTATATAAATAGATAACATAGAACCTCAGTCTTTTCAGCATCCACTTCCCCGTGTGACAGCCTTTGATGGAGTAGTGTTAGCGACTGCCCTGGGAGTAAGAAATGGCACGAAGCTTGATGGTCTTTCAACAAAATATAGGTGCTTTATCTATACCATGTTTACTTTGACCTCTCTCCTAAGTCACTATTCCACATTCCTTCTCTCAAGTTTTATTTGTTCCTTTGAGCCTTGATGCTAGTAGTAATCCCAATACTATATGCAACAAAGTTAAAAGGCATATTGTGAGAAATATCACTCAAGGAGGGTTCCAATACTATAAAAAACTCAATCATCTTGACCCACATATTTCTCAAAGCTATTTTTTTCTTGAAATTTGAAAACAGTTGATGTTACTTTTTTGTTTTCCTGCAACAGCAGAGGATGATTGATCGTAATGATATCCCACCATGAACACGCTTTCCTTCTCACAGGCAAGGTGGAGTGGCGTAACTTAGCTTCCGTGGATGTAACTGTGCTCTCTCGCACTAGAACTCTAGAGCTACGTGAAATGTTGAGGAAAACGGTGGCTCTCTCATGTTCATCTTTGAACAGTTTAATCTTTTTTAAAATTTTGTTTCATGGCAGAAGAATTCAGGGTAAATTCTTCCTAATCAGTCGGCCAGCCTTCGAATGTGACTGTTTTGGGGTCAGAGGTACCACATACTCTGTCACTCTGGCTTTTCCACATCCATCTTTTCCTGGTGTTTCTAGCTTCTACAGTTTTTGGAAGTACACCGGTTCCTCTTGGTACCTGAGATGCAATTGACTACCTGGAAAATCAGACTTTCCTTCTGCCTAAGCATGGCTATACCAGCTGCCCTCTCCTGTTTCTCTCTCTCTCTCTCTCTCTCTCTCTCTCTCTCTCTCTCTCTCTCTCTCTGTATGTGTGTGTGTGTGTGTGTGTGTGTAGCTCAGAGAATAGATGAAATGAAGACCCAAGTTCATGCTGTTATTTTTCTGGCAGGCTCCTTTACTATGCCATTCTGTGTAATAACTTTAAATTCTTCATTAAATATACACATTTCTTTGCCTTGAGTGTAGCTAAGTTCTCCCCATGGAGATTAATGGTTGGTCATCAAGATCAGTCAGTAGGGCTGATGTCCCCATGATCTGATGCTTGTAGGTGAAGAATAATCCATTCAGTACATGGAGGCTTCAGCCTTGGGCTATTCCCCCTCTGGCTGTCATTGTCATTCCTGATAATGTTCTGAAGATGCTGAACACTGGAACGTAACCTACTCCCCCTCAAACCATACCCTTTGTAATGAGGCCACCATTCTCAGAGAAGTTTCACATCAGTTCCTAGCTTCCTGTTTCCTGGACCTTTGCAGCCCCTTTGCCCATCACCTCTGAGTCCCAGCCCTCAGAGAGCTTTATAATTATATGCTCTGCGTGTAATCTGAACTTTGTAGTCGGACCATTTATATTCTTGCGGTTTGTCGACACAATAGATGCTATTACACCTAGGTTTCTTTTTTGTTGTTGTTTTTAAATCCAGGCTTCCAGTTCTTAGGCTCTGTACTCTTATTGCCTCTTTTACCCTTTATCTAGCCCTTTTTAGCTTTGACACTATTCCACATATTTATGGTAAAATTACCATAATGATATTTTTATTTTAAAATTTTTATTTATACTTACTTATTTGCATGTATGCATATGTGTTTCCCATAGCATGTGTGTGTTTGTGGGCCAGCGGATAGGGGAAAACCTATGGGACTTGGTACTGTCCTTTTACCATGCAGGGTCTAGGCAATGAGCTCAGCCTAAGATGTGTGTTAATTAAGTGGATGAATGACTGTCCTAGCTAATGATGGTTCCTCAGAGCTATTTTATCCCAAGATGTCCATTTTCTACTCCTCAGAAACTTGAAGCTATGACTATGTTGCCTTTTTTGCCAGAGGGCATTTGCAGGCATAATTAAGAATTTTGAAATGAGATGGCTCTGGCCTTGCTGGGTGGGTCCTAATGTCTGAGTGTTTATAAGAAGGAGTCAAGATTTCAAAAAAGAAAGAAGGCATTGTATTACTGGCTTTGAAGACTGACAGAGCTGGCACCCTGAGGACGCAAGTGGCTGCTAGAAGCTAGAATGCAAAAGAAAAAAGGCTTCTTCCCAGAGGCCCTGGGAAGAATCGCAGCCCCATGGACCCATGCTAGTCCTGATACCCAGAGCAGCAATCTCATATGCTGCTGCTCTTGAAGTTATTAAGGCCGTTGCCATCTGTTACTGCAGCAATGGGAAATGCATACATTGTCCTGGTTAGATTTGCTCCTGTGCCTGGCTGAATGCAGATTCAGCTAAAATGCTGACATGTACAACTGGTTACAAGTAATTCTGAGTTGCTCATAACATAATAAAACAAAACAAAAAATCTTGTTTTCACCAGGAAGGTAGCATAATAATGGGGAAAGGAACAAGAGACTAAGGGGGGAAAAACCCAGAAATTGAACATTATTATCCAAACTGCATGTTTAAGGATTAAAAGTTTGCTAAAGTGAAAATAAACTTGTCTGCACTCTTCTCTGCAGACAATGCAAGGACATCCACATGGTGCAAAGAGGCATGAGGTTCAGGTTTGGCCTTCAAACTCAGACAAGCAGCTGGAGTACCTTTTCAACCTAGGCAGACCTGACTTCCAGGTTCTCCCAGCATCTTTTGGTCCCTACCTGCTGCAGGGCATGGCTGGTATACCCCACCATCTACCCTGAACTCCCCAGGGATTCCCCTCTCCCTTCACTATGTAACCCAGACATTTTGCTTCCCCCATTTCTATTCTCTCTTTCCCTTCTCTCTCTTTCTGTGCATCTCCTCCTCCTCCTCTCTTCTCTTTGCACATCCCTCCCTCCCTCTCTTCTTTCCTCCCTCCCTCTCCCTCTCTCCTTGCGTGGCAGCCAAGAGCTGCTCCCAAGGTTTATCAGTGCAGTGTTTGTGTTGTACTTGCCAAACCATAACCATGAGATGCACATATATTTCTGAGCCTGAGACCAGAGAACGATGCCTCCACTGGATCCTCTGAGAAGACGATGTAACCTAATACTGTGTCCTCAAGAACATCACACATGCATGCATATGCAAGAGAAGAGCTTGCTTCTTCTCATATTTCCTAAACTAGGATAGAAATCTGAAAATAAGTACTATCTACTGAAGAGCAAAGAGAAGACTTGTCTTCTATTGAGGAAGGAACCACTGGTTGCACCTAAAGCCTACAGGAGAAAGGGAATCAACGATGGGTAATAAGGCTTCAATGTTAGTGTTGCGTTTCATGAGCATGCAAATCATTGGGAATATGAGTAAACCACCATGTTGAGTTAGCATATGGACCTACAACAGGCATTCCCTAAAATAACCTCAAATACTCCTACTCCCTTAACCCCCACAACCCCTTGTGTGTTTATCTTAACAGCAATATAATCACAAGGTAAATGACCCAATTTATTGAGAATTAACCTTCATGAATCTAGTGAAAACTGACAATCTGTGAACTTTCTGAGTGTTTGTGTGACTATCGTAAAAGATAGCCTAAAAAGGTTAAGGGCTAATGTACATATTTTTAATTATTTTTAAATTTAATTTTTGGAGTATTTTACACACAAGCTCTCTATTTTCACCATTAACCTTCGCCCTCTCAATCCTCCAACCTCTCCCATGCCTGATTCTTGGCCACATCAGGATACCTGCTCCTAGACAGTGTCCTCCAGACATAACACAGAGCCTGTACCCATGAAATCTCAACAATATGGTTGCCAACGTGCCAATATGGATAGGGGAATTTCATAAGACTCTATCTACCCTTAGATGAAGGGCTGCCATAATCAATGACCACTGAGAGAAGAGTCGCTTTCCTTTAGAAGCCCTGATAGACTATCCAATTCCACCGTATGTGTGGTCTTTATGGCCCCAGCCGTCTTCCTGCCTTCTAGTACTATCTCTACTATTTGCTTAGGTCCTCATCAACTTCTTTCTTAATCAGTTCAACCCATTCCCAAGATAATGGTATCTCATATGTCTTCTAGAAAACATCTGCTCTTAATCAAATCTCCAATTATTCTTATTCCCCACTAAAGTAAGTAGCAGTTTACAATAGGGTAGTTAAGAATCTCGTAGGATGGGTTCAACAGTTTTATCTCCAGCTTTTTTCTTTATTCCTCAACTCCACCCACAACCCCTAAGTGTATGTTTCCTCTTATTCCCTTCCCTTCACCATGGCTCATGATAGCTCAAACTAAACACCTGTACTCACTGCCATACCTTGTTGTCTCTGGAAATAGAACAAAAAACATTTATTTACTTGGGATTCTTAAGCTGCTTCAACTTGATTTACCTGAGGCCTGCTTAAGACAGCCATTTAAAGGGGAGGTGCTCTTGTGGGAAATAAAAGTGACTCATCACATATCTGCATCCAAGTGCTTATTCAATTTTCCAAAGTGATGTTCCATTTTAGTACCAGATTCATTTTCTTTAAGAATAAAACAACCTTGCATTGGCATGATCCCAGTATCTCTATTGTAATACTTATAAATATTTTAATATATTGCCTTGAATATATATGCACATATATGTGTTTTTAAAAAGAGGGTTTTTAAATGAGATGAAATAGACATGTAAAACAGTACCACATTCATACTCTTGTGGTCAGATATGCTTTATGCATTAAAAATGAGTAAGTGTTGCTATAAGTGATGCATAAGCATATAAATATATTTCCCCTAAGCATACTTAATTATGTATTGATGGGTCTACAAATGTTAAAGACGATTTAAGCCTTTCCCACCCTAACATTTATTTAGCTAATATTAAGATAGATAAATGAAACAACGGGTTTGTGACAAGCTACTAACATCCTCTCGATGATGTCCACACCTTGAGCCTGTAACATATCAATCCACAGGCGTGTAGAAAATGTGATAAATTAAACTTATCTGTGGGCATTATTCCAGATTATGTAAGAGAGCACAACATAAAGACAGTCCACACAATAATGACTCAGGAGAGTTGAGGAAGTGGAATGTGACCATAAAGGCGGAAGGAAGCCGTGAGCCCAGACTGATGCCGACTGGAGCCTGCACTCACCCTAGCTTTGGTCCAGTGACCCTGATTTTGGATTTCTGACCATGATAACTATAAAATAACAAATGTGTGATACTTAAAGCCTTAAGTCTGCAGTAATTGTTAGTCCCAAACACAGGACAAGTAGCTGAGATGCCTGCTGACATATCAAAGCAGATTCTGGCCACCTGGTGCTCCCAGCATTCCTCAAGCCCTACCTGTTATAGGGTTCTCCTGGCTAGTGTGCCCCACCCCCTACCCTGAACTCTCCAGCCCAGGGGCTGAGGTACCCTTCCCACATTTTCTCTTCCTTATATAATCCAGCCATTTTGGCTAGGCCAATCTGGTCTCTTTTACCCTTTTACACTTTTGGCCTCTTAGTCTCTTGGTCTCCAGGTTCTTCCCTCTCCACTCTCCTCCTTCCCCTCTCTCTTCTTTGCTCCCACATCACGTGCCCTGCCTCAAGGTCATGTTCACTCTGGACTCTCCTAGATGTCTCTGCCTCGGGCTATGCTCTCCCTTTTATCTACAATAAGTGTTCTCCTCCACCATACCTACGAAGAGTCATAGCCTCCTTTTTATTTCATTTTTCATTCAATAATTTATTATATCAAAGGGAAACAAGTTCATGGAAAACTGATTCTTTTTCTAATTTGTTGCTTATTAGCTTTTGTTTTGGTAAAACATACAATTACTGGGGTCAGTTTCCTGTCACAATTCATCTCAATAAAGACATCCACATTTAAAAATGTATGATCTTTTTGAATTGTCCTTGATATAGTTTTTAAGCATGGTAAAAGTTTCTTCTTTGGTCAAATGACCTGGGAAAGTGAGCAAATTATTTATTTTGGTCAGGGTCTAGGGTCTTAAAGGAAAATGCAATGGTCCAGGAAATACCTAGCTAAGTTACTAAGGCTGTTTCTGGAATGACACATCTTCTTTGGATGAGAAACTTTTTAGGGCTTGTTCAGATATGAAACCACTCCTTTCTTTTCTTTGATTAATTAATGACCCATTGTGCTTGCTACCATTTGTACCCTTATTTTGTTCAGTTTTTAAAATAGTGGTCAATAGTCCTCTAAAAGATTCAGGCAGCAAATGTAGATTCCCAGAAAAACAAGCAAACACTTGAATGACACAGAAATCTGCTGACAAAGCAGAACTCCAAAAGAATGACGTCAGCACTCATTTCAGCACCAAATCCAAATGTTCTGTTTCTTAAAGGACATGTTTGCTGTTCTCTGACTGAAGGAAACACTGACTCTGCTGAATTCACTCTGCAAAGAAAAGCCTAGCCAAGTTTGCGGACTAACTCAAACTTGGATTCTCTGGTTCTGATTTTAATTTCCAAACCAAAGAGTAGCATTAAACTTTTATGCAGTTTAAAATAAATATCTTACTCAGAGTTTGAAAGAAAAGATTGCTAGTGCTGAAAGATGTGACCTGCTTCCAGAACAGAGCATTTTAAGGCTTTCTATAAGATAGCCATGAAAGATTATACAAAAAGAAAAAAATACTGTTTCCTTGAGAGGTGACCACTTCATTCATATATATATATATATGCTTATGGATATACATGTACACACACACACATATATGCATATATATTTTGCTTTCATGAAGTCAGTGTCTGATCATGGCATTTGGTCACATGAAGCATCTTTACTTAAACTAGTCAGTAACCTGGCTGACACTAGATGCTTCTTCAAATTGCATATATGTAATGGTAACCACTCAGCATACAGATACAAATTGTACCATAATAATTTCAGTTGTTTACTGACTATTTCAGGTTCATATATATTTCTTTATAAACGTCAACCACAATTCAAGCAACTTTTATTTTCAACTTTCTATTATATCTACTAAAAGGTAGTTTGCATTATTTCCTTTAACCTTCCTGCCTTTCAAACAAATACTTTTGTCTGGATTACTCACTCAGGATTAGTTTTTATTCTAGCTCCATCCATTTCCTTGATAATTTCATAATTTACTTTTGGCAGCTGAATAATATTCCACTGTGCAAATGTGCTATATTTTCATTATTCATTCATTAGTTGATGAACATTTAGGCTGTTGCCTATTTCTGGCTGTTATAAGTAGAGCCTGGATGAGCAAGGAAGAACAAGTACCACCAGGATACAGAGTCCTTCACTTATGTGCCCAAGAATGGTTTAGCTGGATCCTAGCTTCTTGAGGAAGCACCACACTGATTTCCATTATGGCTGTACAAGTTCACACTCCCAGTAGTCATAAATAAGTGTTCTCTTTTCCCCACATCCTCACCAGCATGATCTGTCATTAGTTTTATTGACCAGCCTTCATCTGAGAAGCTTTTCCTTGCAGCAGAATGAACTAACACAGAGACCTACAGCTGGATAATGTGCAGAGAGGGAGAGAGAGTGGAGCACTCAGTCCTAAATAGGATGTCCTCATTAAAACCTCCCCTCAGGGCTCACACACCTATGTGGAAGACGAAGTAGAGAGATTATAAGGTGATGGATGACACACACACACACACACACACACACACACACACACACACACAAAACAGTGTTCTCTAGAAACAATAAAACCGATAAACATATGAACTCACAGAAACTGTGGCAGCATATGCAGGTTCAAGGCAGATTGGACCCCAACACTGAGATGAGGAAGTGGACATCCATTCTTACCTCTCATCAAGAAGCTATCTACAATTGGTACCTGCTTGCAAGTAAAAATTAGCCTGTTCCAATGAAGTATCACTGGATATAATAACCACGTTTTCGGGTAGACCCCATGTCCACCAGTAGATGGCCACCACAACGTGAACTCAGTGATACATTTATAGACTTTTTGTCTCATATTGCTTTGTTTGTGAGTTTTTCATCATATTGGTCTTTTGTTTTTCAATTTTGGGGGTTTTACTTTTACTTATTTATGGTGTGTGTGTGTGTGTGTGTGTGTGTGTGTGTGTGTGTGTGTGTTTCTTGTTTTCTTGAAAAGAGAGAAAGACATAGCTTGGAGTTGGATGGTTAAAGAGATGGAATCTGGGAGGAGCTGGAAGATGAGAAAAGCATCACCAGAATATATTTCACGAAAACAGTATTTTCCAATAAAACAATGTCTCATTACACAGTGGCTATAAAAATGAATGAAATATGCAATAATAACATTTTAGAACATTCTGGAACGTCTTAACTTGACAAAAAGCCATACTAAATATGTCAATTACAATGTCAAAATTGCATAAGAATTAGTGACTAGAGTGTTTTCAAATTGATGTTAGTCTCCAATTTTTGCACTGATTTTCATATGACACCATGATCACAGTTTAAGTAAATGAATAAATCAAATGAAATTTTCAAGACGGAAAATGTTTATCAACTTATCACTGTAGGAGAGCATTTTCCTACCATTTACATGGATCTGAAACAATGTCTTACTGTCACGTCTCTGAAATTGCTCCCTGAGCATCTATGGCTGCCCTTGGGCTTCTTTCTCCTGCTGGCTCCCTTCATAATCACTACACAGAGGCACAAACATGAAGACAACTTCTCATCCAAAGAATCTACTACCTCCCAGGGAACGCTAAAATCTGTCTTAAAAGTGGAGGACAGACGATGGGGCAGAAATGATGTAAATATTTAGTGCTCATACATGAAAGTCTCATAAAATGTAAAAAAGAATGGTCTCGGTTCTAGGTCATTATTCTGTCTTGTGGGCTAGCAAAGAAGATATGTGGGAGCTGCAGTGCCTGTCCTCCCAGCAGTGCAGGAAGAAGCAGGAGGACTTACCAAGGTCAGTCTGGATTCCAGAGTCCAACTCCAAGCAAGGACATTCATAGGAGCTGCACTCACTTGCTTCAGGAAATACAGAAAACATTTTACAAACCCAATGGCCTTTTGGGTCATTGCAACTGTAGGCTCTATTATTTCTCTAGGATTTCCTCAGGACTTAAGAACAAGCCTGTAGCTCACCCTTCATCAGTTCAAACAGATGTCAGCTAATTGGAAAATCAAGAGTTTAGTTCTATGGTCAGTGTTCTAACTCAATCTTAAGGACATTTACTGAGTGCTTACAGTTGGTTGGGCATTTTGCTATGCCTGGTATGACTCTTTAGTAAAATAATTAGGTAAATTTTTACTTCTGTCCCCTCCCTTATACTAAATTCATTTCAACTGACACAGATGGAGAAAAACAACAAAAAAAGGGAAAAAGACAAAAGAAACCAGGTGTAAAGCTAACTCGCTACTTGAATCTCTTGTAACAAATATTGGATATTGTTAAATAGCAATTCACAGGCTGAACTGTGTCTCATTCCAGCATCCTCACTTAACGCCAGCCCGTGGGGCCACCTAATGGGATATTATTTGTAACAGGATCATTAACAACTGTAACTAGTGAAATCAGAATCACCTTCTATGAAAGCAGAACAGCTCCTGCTCCAGTAAGACCAGGATATCTGGCATCTTTATGCAAAATGGAATTTGAACTTACACTAGGAGGGGGAGCCCTGAGAGAGGGCATTCCCTCTGCCTTAAGGGGGACATGTCTTCAGGTACCTGACTCCAGAATTGGAAAACTTACGCTGTACCTTTAGCAACCCTGCTAAACTAGTAGAGAGAAATAAAGTGTAGAGGTAGTTAGCAGTGATCATTTTTTAGCACCTGAGTTAAAAACAGATCTCTGTGCTAAAAGAAAACAAAACAAGTTCCTATCTTGGAACATTAGCAGAGCTCCCAAAACATGGGAAAGGAGGTATGACCAAGCAAGCATTGAGTTGCCTAAACAAGGCTTTGCAAGGGGCTGGGTGATGAAGACCTGGGTCGCCAAAATCATCCCCTCTCTGGTTTCTTGTTGAATTTTCTTCCCAGCCTAACAAGGACTTGAGAATTCAGCGTGGCTTTGGGTCTTTGGAGTGTAGAGCAAATTGTTTGAGGTCTGCAGAATTTGCTTATTTTGGTTTTGGTTTAGATTTATTTTACAGTTATGTGCATGAGTATTTTGCCCGTGTGTGTGTGTGTGTGTGTGTGTGTGTGTGTGTGTGTGTGTGTCACACGAGTACCATGTGAGTACCCTTGGAGGCTAGAGTATGCACCAAGGGTACCATGTGAGTGCCCTTGGACCTCTAGTTAGGGATGATTGTCACCCTTCCGGTGGGTGCTGAGACTCAGCCCAGGTCCTCACAAACGCAGCAAGTGCTCTTAGCTGCCGAGCCATCTCCCTGGCTGCCATTATTGCTTATTTCCTAGTAGAGTGTGGAATAGGACAACCCAGGGATCTTTCTTTGAAGTAAGCTTCCAGGCAAAGGCTGGAGAGAGGAAGATACTGACAGAGGAGATTCTGGAGAGGCCTGTCCTTCTGTAGAGGAGCAGAGTGATGGCACATAAGGAGTTCTCTAGGCCAGATGGGGACCCCAAAAGAGCAAGGCTTGGGCTACACAGGAAAGAGCCCTGCCCAGGAGAACCACTTGGAGGAGGAAGTTGATGGCACCAGGAGTCACTGATAGGAAAGCTCAAGACTGACAGCTACTCAGAAGGCGTATTATCATAGATTCAAACAAAAATACCGATAGTAGAAATCCTAAACTGTCAATGACTAAATCCGGTGATTTTTGTAACAACTGGAGATGTTACTGAGTTAGGTCTCGGGTTTCTTTTAATGCTCATTTGTTTAAAAATAAAATAAAATAAAATCAAGAAAGGCAAATGGTCTCAGGCGAGAGACACTGATGGTTAAGTACATTTCCTTCTCATTTCAGGAGAGCTGTGCTTCCATTTGCTGTGCTGAAATGCTTGCCATTTATGGGAAGGTAGCAGAGGTGAGGGTTTCTGCTGGGAAGGAAACCTCAAGAGCAGATGGGCCTTTAAATTACAACATACAGAATGCTTTAAATATACTCTTACAAATGAGCATGAAATGTGTCTCACTGAACAGTGTTCCTGCCAAAGGCGATGGGAGGAAAGGTATGATTCGTGAGGACCAGACAGCAACATTCCACGTGAAGAAAGCTAGGTGTTTCTCTTCCAAGGAGATACATCTAATGTCTTCTGCAAGGAATCCCAAACAGCTTTAACGTAATGGGATGGGGTAGGCACCAGGGGCTTTATCTGATGAAGTCTGTAGGAAAGGTAGACACTGAGCCTGGGCCAGGCTCATATGATTGATGACTGAGCAGAAGAGGGTGATCCTGAGAGACATCACAAAATGCTGATAAAATTTCAGGCTCAACGCAGGAAGCCCACTCTGATTTAAAAAAAAAAAAAAGTGTTGAATTTAGCACCGGACTGTGCTGAGAGGGATCCTTTGAGCCCCAGGGAAATAAGTTGAGGTAATATATGTGTCTTTACTCAATACTAGAATTTCAAATGGAGTTTGATTTCTAGGAAATAACAAAGAACAAACTACATTTAATCTTTACCCTCACTGGCATCTTGAGTTTTCAACACACCGCTATGTCTTCTAACATATGTTAACCTTTTAGGAATGAACTCTATGTGTAAAAAGAAAGCAATGCATTCCTCAATGTAAAGCATCTTAATGTATACATAAAATTACTCTAAAACCCGATGTTTGTGAAAATTCAATGTAACATATTTTTTCAATATAGCAGTTTCAAAAGCTGAATACATTGAAGATAGAAGAAGCTGACAAATGACAATTATTACATACAGCTAAGTCTCTTCTTCCTGTCATCTAATATGACTAATAAGGGATAGAAAAGATCAGCGTATTAATACAAGGGTGAGCTGTGTTTTCTCAGAATATTCACAGACCTCAGAGACTGATCAGAATCAAGGCTCTTTATGTTGTTACATGTCACTTCTTCCCTTTTTCCTTGGCTGAATAACCACTTTATAGTGTATTTGTGCAGCAAATAATCACTTTACCCCTTAAATACATATAATTTTTGTTGATTTATCTCATAAATCTAAAGGATATTTAAAAAGTCACAAGTTTTGCAAGAAGAAAGAGGAATAAGAATAGTATACACCAGGGCTAATTTCCATGATATTGGCAAGGTTCAGGTGACTCAAATTTAATGGACATTTCATTTTGCATTTTTTTTTTTTTTTTTTTTTTTGGTTAGGGATGCTGATATCCAAAGTTTTACAGTCATAGGTATTAGTGAATTGCAATTTCTTACACATTTTCAGTGTTGAGATGAGAATGTGCTTGGCTTTAAAATGAACTAAGATTATAAGATTAATTTGGAGGGTCATGGTGAGGCTGTGGACTCCTTGTGTAAATATTATTTTTACTCTATCTTATTATCCTAAAAACACTGAAGCATTCCACTTTTAATTTAGTTGTAATGTAGGATGACAACAGATTTAAGGTGTATTTATCATAAGTGCTTTGCACAATTGCAGCTAGCTCATAGCATGCCTACTTACTTGGAAGAACGGGGGAAGAGAACCTGGTCCATAGCAAGCAAGCTCTATTCAGTTATCATCACAGCCATTTCTAGAACTTGTTTAGTTACATAATACTGTTAACATGTTTTAATTTTACTGCATTTCTCAATCTTGAGTGAAAGCCAAATATTCTCGGTATTTCTAAATATCAACTGTACTTCACCAGCAGTCTATTTCTTATGCAAATTAAGTTGGTAAATATTTTGGATATTGACTCATCTAAAAGCAGATGAAAATGCAAGTTCGGTTGAATTGGAGTCATGTGAATTATATCCAAAATTCTTTGTCTTAAATGATCTTTTTAAAACCTACACAGTTGGTGACTAGCACTCTGCTGCTGAGGGGATGATTCGTAGATCGAGGAAGGACTTACCTGAAGGTAAAGTGTACTTGATAAAAAAAAATAATTTACATCAAGTTGTTTTAGATGCACCATTTTTCTAAATGGTCACAGTTCCAATGTATATACAGCTAAATGTCTCGAGTCCAGGAAATATATTGGAAAGTAGGAAACTTGTCCCAAGAATCCTGACTGGGAACAACTAGAAAGTCTGGGGCTTCCGATCCCAAAGGGCCTTCACTCTGAAGCCGCACCCTGACTCTTCAGCTGTGTGAGTTTGAGAAAGTGACTCCGTGTCCCTGATAGGCACTTTTGTCATTTTCAAAGTGTGATAACAAGAGAATCTATATGATAGGATTGTCGTAAGATTTAAACAGTGTCTGAGGTTTATAAATCTCAGGAAAAGGCTCAGCATACAAGGGACAAGCAGCCACTGAGGAAATGCATAGGTGTGTAATGTACATGCGTGGAGCGAAGTCTTAGGGAAGCGGTTTTCAACCTGTGGGCCACCACCCCTTTGGCAAATCCCTATCTTCAAAATTATTTATGTTATAATTCATAGCAGTAGTAGAATTAGAGTTGTGAAGCAGCAACAAAAATAATTTTATGGTTGGAGATCACCATGGCATGAGGAAGGGTCACAGCATCAGGAAGGCTGGGAACCACTGCTTAAGTGTTAAATGATTCAGTTACCACAGTGTTTGCCAACCTGCTCAGACAGAAGCAAGAATTTCGTTCTGCTAGTCTGGTCACTCCAGCTGGCCGACCCAGGCATCCAGGTGCCCTTTTTGGTTTCAATCATGCAAAAACTAGTTGCACTCTTAGGCATGAGTGTGCCTTTGTAGATGTCATCCTCTACTGATAGAAATGGTGTGCAGTACCCTGGAGCATCAGCTCAAAGTCAGACTAAGTAACAGAAATAAGACCAAGGCCTCCAGTCTTCCCCTTAGTGTCGACTAGAGTTCTGAGATATAATGAGTGAAATTAACGTTCCTAGCTGTCTCACAAGGGCTCTGCCTAAATTGCCAGCCATACCACGGTCAGACAATTCAGACGAGAATTGAAGTTTTGTATAATCTACCTTTTCTGAAGTGATAAATATGTGAGTTTTCTCTTGGAACACTTCCCCATCTTCCAAGGCATGTTCTCACAAGCACCTTAACTTGTCACGCCGGTAATGCATAGTTATATAACTTTTACATAAAATTTGGCAGGCTCTGATGACGTTTGGCCAACAGACAATATTATCACACTTAGCGTAGCCACCAAAAAAAAAAAAAAAAAAAAGAAGTGATCGTTGGGAATGTGTCTTTTCCTCAGATGTCGAGCACAAATCCCTTGTGTTGTTTAGCACAATTTTTCTTCAGCTCTATCTGAGCCAAGGTTTAAAAAAGTGGTTCCAATCCATCATTTGGAAAATGTTCTGAAGATGGTTACATAGGCTTAAAATAGATGGATTTATCACTATTTGCCTTTCCAGAGAGCCTGAGAACAGAGCTGAGGAGGACAGCTCTTATTACATTCTTTATTGTGCATAGGGATTAGTTCTATTTCATTGAAATAGAGCATCTTCTATGAACACAGGTACCATCTATTGCCTCTCATTTTCCCACATAATGCTGCTCTATTTTCATGTCATATATAATATAATTAATATGCCAATCTAGGTATCACAAAAGAAGGAAAACTTGCAACATTTGTCTTCCCGAGTCTTGTCTACTTCGTTTAATATGATTACGTTCAACTCCATTCCTACCAGCAGTGAGGGTCCTACTTCCCCACATGCTCCCTGGTGTTTGCAGTTTGTCTTTAGGACAGCCATTCTGATTAGGGTGAGATGGAATCTTGATGCAGCTTTAGATTTCATTGTCTAGATGGCTAATGATACTGAGCATTTTTTCATATATTTATTGGCCATTTGCACGTCATATTTTAGGAACTAGCTATTTATTTCATTTGGCCATATACTGATGAACAATTAATTATCTGAGTTTTGATGTTTGGATTTTGAAGTTCTTTGTAAATCCTAGATATTAATCTCTTGCCGTCTGTATAGCTGGCACAGACTTTCCCCATCCTAAAGGCCATTAAAAAAAAAAAAACTTGGCTCCTTCCTTGGTTGTGTAGAGCTATTTGATTTCATGCAGTCCCACTTGGAGGTTCCTGCTGTTATGACCTGAACTGTGGAGTCCCGGTCACGAAGTTCTTGCCTATGGGTGTATTGTGACGTATTTTCTTCTAGCTGCTTCAAAGTATCTTGAGAGACTGAGTGCCCTCCTCCTTTCCCCTGTATCAAACCAGTTTCGAGAATGTAGAAGAAAATCTAAGGAATGGATTGTGGGCCTGTACATAACAGGCCATTCATATGGATAATATCAATGGCTGGGCGAGGCCTTGTCAATTCTTTAAAGTAAAAGACGATAGAGGAAGGATTGCCCAAAGAGTGTGAACAGGTCATCGTTTGGTGAACTTTTGATTGTTGACTTGTCCAGAAGAGTAGAATTTAGGACTGTGTGGTATAAGTCATATTGGGAAACTGTCCTGTGTTGTGTAAGATTTTCAAATGTGGGCTCTAGAATTGAGAAAAACCCTCCCTTGCTTCCTCCAAAATCTGAAGGAGAGAGAAACATGTTTTTGTTAGGATCCCCAGTGTGGGAGGAGGAACAGACTTGTGAGAGAGCAGGTGATGTTTATCCCCTTAGAAGTCGAACCACTTTGTTGGGGAACTTGGCTGTTACCAGCTGAAAAACATCCTTGAACAAATTCTGAGAGGAGATATAAGTGTGAGCCAAACACAGGAGGCGTGGTCTTTGGAGACTTGGTATTGAGTGGTTGTTTATCACTGTCTTTCAAGCAGCTTCTCAAGAGAACCACTCCAGTGAAGGCTTCGGGGCTGCTCCGGGCTCTGGCTGAGGTTCCGGGTTCCAGTTGCTCCAGGTTCCAGCAGAAGAAATCCTGCTGCTGGCGCCAGGAGAGTCATTCCTGGGAACTGATACCCAGAAGGTTTCATTTTTGTGCTCTTTAATCTTTTCCTTAGGTTTATTCTAGTCAGATTATAAGGGAGGTACACTCGTTTCATAAGTTCATAATAAAATATAATTGTTAAGAAAATTGAGTCTTCAAAAACTTATATCTTGGGTCAGGCTGGATCCTTGACTCTGATGTGAAAGAGGAAAAAAAAAATAGTAAGCAGCTAAGAGCATCAAAAACACGGGGCCCCTGAGAGGAGCTAAAGAGTAACTATCCCCAATGGAGGTTACTACTGTTTATTTCACAATATAAATATGCCTACAGAGGGAAAGAAAGGCTGGAGGCTCATGCACGGAAACTCCGGCAGTCCATTTCCACTGTATTTTACGCCCTGCTTTGATGGCGTTACCTCTGCTTGTTCTCTCAGTCACGCTGCTCCAGTGTCTCTGCTGGATGGTTTCCTGCCTGATTTGATGGCATCCTGCTGTCTATCTGCTGCTCATCGGCCACTTGCCCTTTATTTATTTGCTTTTGTTATGGCAAAACCAAAAGTACCATGACCGTAGGCCATCTTCCTGAACTGTTCAGAAAAGATCATGATACTTTAGTATCATGTAACTTTAGTCGTATGAACCATTCACTTTAATGAGAACAGGAGATAGACACTGTTCAGGAGGGGTAGGAAGCCTAAAGCCACAGTTCTGAGGATGTTCCTGTTGGAGGTCAGGAAAGACGCAGGAGAGTTCTGCTTCCTGTTTCTTGCTTATCTCCTAAAGGAGTATCTCTTCTTAAAGGTTATACAGTACTGTGTAATTGAAGCTATGAAGAGCACCTGAACACCTGGGTGGGCCAGCGGGACTGACCAGCTCATCCACACTTACACCTCACCCCAGTTC
The DNA here is from genome assembly GCF_903995435.1 of Acomys russatus. Lineage (NCBI taxonomy): Eukaryota > Metazoa > Chordata > Mammalia > Rodentia > Muridae > Acomys > Acomys russatus. The sequence goes on along the minus strand of NC_067166.1, from coordinate 8,906,059 downwards.
TTCTGTAAGGCCTTGAGAAAGCCCTCATGTGGGGTCGCCACACACAAGAGGTTCTGTTGGGTCTACTCATCTTATTGAATCCTAACTTAGAAGGGCATAACTTTCCTCTTTTCTTCTCTTTCACCTCTTCCTTTTGGATGCTGGCCAGAGACTATATGTGCTCTTACTGGTACCCTGGGCTTCCTTGGATGCTGGCCACAGACTATATGTGCTCTTGCTGGTACCCTGGGCTTCCTTGGATGCTGGCCACAGACTATATGTGCTCTTGCTGGTACCCTGGGCTTCCTTACTCTTTTTCTAAAGCTGGTCTCCCTGCCATGTGCCTGTTTCTCCACTATGTGGCTGATCCTCCATGCCAACATACTGATTCAGGATGTAGTCCCAGCTCAGATGGAGACGATACGGCACTCTAGAATCTCGGCCTGTTTATTATATACAGCTGAACAAGGAGGTAGGGTTAACACATGCTGCTGGCTCAGGAGGCTGGATTATTGTGTCCAGATAAACAAGGAGGCAGTCTCTGCAGGGGAGAAATCTTCAGGCCGCGAACATTCCAGGTAGGAGAAGAAATCTATGGTGGAGAGTTTCTGCATATACCATTAGAATCCACAGTCAGGTTAGAGGAAGGCTTGTCATCCCTCTGAGCCTCACCTGCGGAAGGCTTTGTCTCCAATATTTCAAGAGGTCCTGGACATGGCCTTGCCCATATCACAAAATACACATTTGATCATGCTTCCTATAATTTGGGATGTTGATTTGATACAATAATAAAAAAGGACTCACTTGAAGATCATCAGTTGTGTAAGCCTATAATTACAAAATTCTACATACCTAGTGCTGTTTATTATTATGGAAAACCACTAGAGAAATTTCCCTGGACAGAATTCATCTCCAAAAATTGGGTTTAAGCCATATTCCCCACTAACATATTTGAAAGTGGGGCTTTATGGAGGTAACTAGGTCATGAAGATAGAACCCATAAGATCCTCCTTCTTATTGTTACATGAGCACACAGCAAGATGGTGGACATCTGACAGCCAGTAAAAATGATGGTCACTGTGAACTGAACAGGACTAGCAAGGCTCCAGACTTTAATAAGTGAATGCTTGGTGTTTAAGCCACCCAGACTTTCACATTTTGTCTTAGAAGCCTAAAAAGATTTATCAGGAACCTTTCATAGGAAGCCATGGGCAATAAGAAAGAAGGAGGGGGATGGGGCAGAGAGGGACATAAGGGCAGGACTGGGAGGAGAGGAGGGAGGAGGCTGGGACCTGCCTGTAAAGTGATTAAATTTAAAAAAAAAAAAAATCCTAAACTGGAAGTTCAGAAATCTTAACTCCAACCATGGTATAGATAATGCCAGGAGTGACTTCAACTTTCATTTAATGCAATCTCATTTTATAACCTCGCATATTAAACTGCTCAAGAGGCTTCAAGATTCATTGTTTTTACGGTTTGATCTTGATTATGCCTCATGTACTCTGTGTGAACTCAGAGGATCGGTTTTTATACACCCATGTGTTCTTCCAGCAGGGCCACATGGCTGTGAGAGCCATTAAATCATCAGCTGAAGGTGAGTGATGAAAGCCAAAGAAAATGTAAGGCACTTTGAGGACAATTACTTAGAATTGGTGAGTGATATTAGTATCGAACTTAAAACTAGATTCACAGTTTATCTCCTAGGATGCGGACCTTCTACCCAAACACCAAAGTCAAATGGATTCTAGGCAGTTCGAACTCCTCCTTTGCACACTGATTCCTCTCATACTGATCTCTGGCACTTAATGCTCTAATCACTTTTCTGGAAAGAGAAAAATAGGAAATAATAAAACGCAGACAGGCTTTTAAGGTGACTAAATGCAGTTAAAATTATTGAAACTGCCTATAGGACTGGGATTCAGTATTAATTTTAGGACACCCATTGAATAGCTATGCTATAGATCAACACAGTCTACAATGGGCCCATTTCTGCTCTAGTGGGACTTTATTTGGAGTCTACATACATACTGTAAAAAAATCAAGGACGTTTCTCTTGCAAGACGTTTCACCTATTTTTACTCTCAAGGAAAGGTAGGGATGGGTATTGTAAGCCAATCTATATAGAGAGAATGATACCACTATAAAGTAGATGTCAAAACACTATCTTGGAGTGAAGCCAGGTTAGAATAAATAAAACTTTACTCAAGTAAATGTATCCTGTTATAATTACAGGCACTTTAAAAAAACACTATTATTTCTCTTTTAGAAGCTTTGAGTGAAATGCAATGAATCTGATAGGGCTGTGCCCAGGATTAAACAAGACAACACATGTCAATTTTTTTTTAATTAGTGGTCATATAGTAGATTCTGGCTTAAAGGAAACAAGTCTACATTTTCATTGGCTCTTTAAAAAAAAAAAGTCTTTTTTTTTTTAGGCAACAAAACTGTGGCATGCAGCCCAGGCCAAATATGGAAACTCTATGATGCCAGCAGCTCCCATGGGCCTCTCATCTTCCTACTTGGCTGTTTTAATACTTCAGGTGTTGGCGTCTACACATCCAGAACACATAGACATCCAGGAAACAAGAAGAGCATGTCCAAGAGCACACTATAACCAATTCTGCCCTTTCACTTTATTGAATCAGTAAAACTGCAGATTCCAAGAGCATACATAGCAGATTTCTGCTTGTGTCACCTGCTGGCACTTGCTTGAGAATAGCCACAGAACTTTAAAAAGATATTGAGACACAACGGAAACATCTGTATCACCTCTCTCCTAAGCCTTAGAGACCACAGCAGAGAAGGGGGGGGGGGGCAGAAGCGGTGTAAGAGCGCAAGGTTGGGAGGACTGGAGACAAACTGTCTTCTGGGCATGATAGGATGACTTCACTCACAACCTCACAGTAGCTGTGGTTACCTGCACGAAGTCAAGCCAGGCAACATTCTAGCATGAAGAAGAAGGGATTACAGAGCCTCATCGCCCCCCACCCTGCCCCCAGCCCCCAGCTGAGGACCTATGCATGCATTGTGTTACAGTTTCTGGGGGAAGGAAAAGAGTCAGTTTTCATTAAGAGTGAAGCTTCTGGTCACTTGACCGTGCTCCAGCGGATGGCCTCACACATTGTACTCACTGCATTATGTAAAAAGCAAAACTGAGGACATGAAGTTTAAGGGGATCCAGAAGTGGGGGAGGGGGTGGGTATGGGGAGGGAGTGTGGGTAGATATGCTCAAAATACATTCTATTAAAATGCAAAGAGTAAAAATATGTTTTTAAGCTGAGAAATCAAATTCATCATGGTGTACACAGCTACCAACTTAAAATCTAGCCCCATTGTTTATTTTAATAAGAGCATAAAAGTAATTCTCCTTTGTCCTCTGTTATTGCTAGGCTGTAGTTCTGTTAATGGAGAGAAAGGGGGTAGAGGTTAGACAACAGCCGGAACTCTTTTCCATAACCATTTCTGCTGTGCAGTTACACGTCACGTAGTCTATCCAAAAGCATCAGATAATTTTGTTTTCCAATACTAATTGTAATTGATTGTCTCCCTAGGATAAATGTTTTCAAAGGTTCACATGCAATGAATGAACTCTTCGGCTCTGGCCTGACGTTCCACTAACGTCACTGCCCCATTGATCTCATGTCTCCGCTCAAGCCTGAAGCACCATTTTCCATGAATCATCTCCATTATCCTCTGAATCACCACAGACACAGTCAGTTTCACACCCATCTGTCTGAGGAGAAGTCACAGCTTCCTTCTGCAGAGGACACGGATCCTCTTGCTCCTACCCTGACTCAAGTCTCCAGCTAGCTTTCATCTGCGTCTAACCAGCAGTGGTACCAGCAACCCTCTTACAACCATGGTTAGATCTGTGTCCTGGTGTGCCAACCAGACACAACCTGTGGCACATTAGAAATTAATTCTCTTGTGCCCATCTTGGTCTCCTGGAATCAAAATCTCTGGGAGTAGAGCCCAGGAATACTCTATTTCCACCCCCCCACCCCCCGAGACAGAGTTTCTCTGTGTAGCCTTGGCTGTCCTGGTCTCGCTTTGTAGACCAGGCTGGCCTCGAACTCAGTGATCGCCTGCCTCTCCCTCCCGAGTGCTGGGATTAAAGGTGTGTGCCACCATGTCCGGCAGGAATACTCCATTTTAACACACATTTTTATGTGCTTCTCATTCATGCTCAAGTGTGAGAATGTCCTGTTTCTGGGCTGTTTTCAGCAACCTGAATCCTCAGCAGGCCTGGAGATGCTCACGTTTCGGGCTACCCTCTCACAGAGGAACAGATGCTCTCTGCCCCCAAATACTCCCCAGCAGTAAACGCTTCCGATGCTTTTAGTTTCATTACATTGGAGTAGAACCCAGATGATTTGAGGAAACATGAACATGGCAAACATGATCAAATGACAATAACAGTGCAGAGTGCTGCTATGAGAATCCTGAGTCCCTCCGCTGAGAAATGACCTCATTAATACCTTCCCATAGGGTTGCCGTGAGAATTAACATCAAGGTGCCTGGAACAAACAACATATTTTACATTTCTAGAGACCTTTTCTTCACTGTTGTCTCTTACCAAAGGAAGAGAGGGATAATTCTGAGTTTGCTGCAAATGTTATTCAAGCATTATGTGTTCTATAAAAGGAATCACACACACACACACACACACACACACACACACACACACACACACACACACAGAGAGAGAGAGAGAGAGAGAGAGAGAGAGAGAGACAGACAGAGACACAGAGACAGAGAGACAGAGAGAGACATACAGAGACAGAGAGAGACAGAGAGACAAAGAGAGATAGAGAGAGGGAGGGAGGGAGGGAGAGAGAAGGAGAGAAAGGGAGAGAGAGGGAGAGAGAGGGAGGGAGGGAGAGAGAGGGAGAGAGAGGGAGGGAGGGAGAAACAGAGATAGAGACAGAGAACCCTCCACTGTCCTAACTCTTCTTTATTAAGTGGGAACTTTTTTGAATAGCTGGACTATCTTTTGTCTCTTTCAATCTCAAGTAAACGTGGGGAAGAAAGCCTTTGCTTTCCCTGTCATTTTCAGAAAAAACTTCCAAGAATTTTCCAGCAGTTTCCCTGAAGAGGGCACAAAGCTCTCTTTGCCCTTCCCAGAAAAAGAGAGAACGGGAGAAGAGAGCTGCAGTCCCAAGTAGGTGTTCCACAAGAGGTCAGTGTGGAAGCTAAACCCAAAGGCTCCGCTCCTCTTGAAGGCTTCATCCTTCCTGGCCTGACTCCATCAAAGAAGAGGAAGAACAGTAGGAAGAAGTAAATATTCCCTTCTAATTACCCACCTTCTCATACTAGAAAGTGGTTGGTTTCAATCTTCATTTGGTATTTAACACAGTGTGTCCAGTTCCCACATGTCTCCTTATCCACTCAACTATCTCTTTCTTGGATGGGCATCCATAATATCTGAGAGTGAAAATTCATTCAGAGGAAACTTTTGTTACAGAAATAGGCAAGAGAGCCAACGGTTCCAGAAACCAGTTACTCCCAGGAATAGAACTAGTGTATTCAGTGACCCACTGCCACTTTAACCATTGACCATCACTGCTCAAACATTGCTGCCACAGTGGTAGGGTAAGGTCACCAATGGAAAGGTGATTCTCAGATGTTGGACAAAAGATCTTCCTTGTCTTCTTTTTTTCTACCCTACATTTCTAACTAGCTCAATGAGTCTTTAAGGCTTAAAGTGTATTGGCTTGATTAGGCATGCAGTGAAAAAAACTTTTTTTTAATTGAACAAGAGTTATTTCTAGATAGCTAACATTTTTGTCCCAGGAGATTAACAATTACTCCAGGGAAAAACATCTCTCTTAGGCATCTGGGGAAACATTCACATGGACACATTTGTTAATAATAACGTAGTGGGGGGAAAATGTAGATGGACACATGGTACCTCATTGAATTCCAGGGCATTCATTTGTAATCTTTGAGCCTCTCTATATTACCGAGTATAATACAGTGTAAGTTGCAAATTCTAGTAAAGAGACTTACATTTGGTTATAAATTAAAGGATGCTTAATTTTTGTTATTCATTCTAATAAATATTTTGCTTATTTAATGTCATATATGAAATAAATACAAGTAAGACCTTAATGGAAATGGCTAATCTAAAAGGAATTTACGAGGAACAGAAATGCATGCTTTTGCCAGAGTTCACCTTATCTAAGTGTTTCCACTGACTGCTCTGGGTCAGGAAGGTAGAGGTCATCTAAGCTCAGTGGCTGCTCCATGCATCCACCCTGGGTAGACTTACGCACCACTCTCAGCAAAAGGATGGGAGAAAAGGGAGGCTTTACATGTAACTCATAGCAGATATCAGTGAATGACTATTCTTCATGTTCCTTTACTCTTGATGTCATAAAACAGAAGAAGAGAGAGTGGTAGGGAGAGAGGGGGAGAGGGAGTAAGAGAGAGAGGGGGAAGGGCGGGAGGGAGGAAGAGAGGGAGAGAGAGAGAGGGAAAGAGGGAGAAGGGGAGGGGAGAGAGAAGGAGAGAGAGACAGGGAGAGAGAGGGAGGGAGGGATGGAGGGAGGGAGACTATGAATCTGAGAAGGCCAGGTTATGAGATGGAAGCAGATTGAAGAGTTAAACTTCTGTTTGGGGTGCGAACCCTGAATCCTGCTCTGTGGAGGTAGCATGTGAACAACCGTTTGCTTTCCTCTGCTTCTGTCTTTCTCTGCTTGTGAGTTCCTTTGATTTTGCCTCTTTAACTCCTTCTGTTTGCTCTGCCTCTTACAGACCATGTAAAAAGTGGGTTTTACTTTGTCATCAATCTAAAATGCTCCATCCAATAAACAATACAACAGCGCTCATTGGTATGCGAGTATGCTGGATCTCGAGTCAGCCTCAGCCGTGATGGTTAGGCTATTTTTACTATGACATTTTATTTATTATGTTCCTTCTCTAGAAAAAATTCTTTGTCTTCAAAACATGTTAACTAGAATAGTTTGTGTTTTTGTTCTGATCGTTCATTCCTTTGTTGTATTCTTTACTTTTCTTGCCAACCTCAGATCTCCTTAAAATTCTACTACTTGATGTGTCAGCTTTTAAGTATACCTTTGACTTCCAGCTAGTAACTATAGAAATCAGCTTAACCTACAGATTTATTGTTCTCTGTTCCTCCTCCATTTCTCAAGTTTGTTACTTCTATTGTGGCAAAACATGTAACTCTTGGGCTGTGGGGGCAACTCAGTGGATAAAAGTGATTATCAGAGTTCAATGCCCAGAGCCCACATTAAAAGCATGTTAGAGGTGAATGCAATGTAACCCTAGTACTGAGCTCTGAGATGGGAGGTGGAGGCAGGAGACTGGCCTGAGCAAGTGGGGGACACACAGTATAGCAGGCAGACTGAACGAGAGAGACATCACATCCACAACATAGAAGACAAGAAGTGGCTCCTGAAAGTTGTCTTCTGACACTGACATACAAGTGTATACCATGGCATGTATACACATGCTTACACACACGCACACGCACACTTATTGCCATTACTCTATGACATTATACCACCTTCGTTTTTAATTAATTTTAATGGCAGTAGTTTAAATCCTTTTAACAAAGATTGCTCGTTAATTTCCTTCTTCTTTTCTTTTTTTTTAAATCAGTCTTTGGAATTGAACATAAGGCCCCACGTATGTTATATAAGTGTTCTCACCACTAAGATAGACCTTCAGTCCCATACGCATAGTTAATAAACTTGACAATGGTATTTCCCCAGCAGTTTTGCATTGATGTGCCCTATTATGTAAGCTTGAATTTTAGAGGATTTTATTTGTTCTTATTAATTTGCATATTTTGGCAAAATAAGAAAGATGCTTTGAGTTTGTAACTTTTCTCCATTCTCTTTATTCTGCTTTCACTTTTATTAATAGCTATCAAAAGAAAAAGAAGACAAGAGAAGGTATACACATACATGAACACTGTTACCCTCTAAAATAAAATGTATCGTTTATGTAATTGTTAATTATTTTACTTATCCATAAAAAAAAATCTCTTTGAAGTATTTTTAATATACTATCCTCACCAACAAGAACAGTGCCTAGGACACAAGGGGCTCTCAATAAATGTAGAATGAATGAAAGAAAACAGTGAATAAAGGCTTCTTATAATTACTGTGCAACAGGTAGCTCTCAGCTACCACCCTGGTGCCTGCATGCACGCCACCACTGCCAACGGAGCTCATCTGTTTGACTATAGTAACCCTGTAGCACTAATGTTGCAGACTGGATACAAACCCAAGCTATACAGCAGACATCACTAGTTGCCAAGGAATGACTGTCCAGTTCCAGGGAGGGTCACAGAAAAGGGTCTCTCAGAATTATTAGTAAGCTTGCTTAAACTATAGGCACAGTGTTCTATATATCGGGCTTTCATCCTCAAACATAGGGTTTTTTAGACAGAAATACATAAGAATATTATGGTAGTTGTGATCTAAGTGAGTCTTATAGGTCTCCCAGGTATTTCTCAATAACTTATTCAAGTATCATGGTTGTAAGTGTGCAAAAAACAAAAACAACAACAACAAAAAACAAATAAAATAACAGCTACAAGAGAGCCAGAGATATGTGGTCATACTTATTTTCTGAGAATCAGTTTCCCTAGTTGTAAATGGCAACTTTGATTATGAATGCTGATACAACAAGATGTGGAAGGACTCCTCTGTGTTGAGTTGTGTGAGTTGTGTGAGCTGTGTGTGTTAGGAAGCACACATACACCAATCGTCACACATATCTATAGCTCTTAGGGGATGGCAAGATGGCTCAGCAGGTAAAAGTGCTTGTCCATCAGACTGATGACCTGATTTAATCTCCAGAATCCTAATGGTAGAAGGAGAGAACTTTTACAAATTGTTTCTGGACCTCCACCCCCATGGAGAGTGCACATGCCATCCTACAATTACATGTCCATACACAAGAACAAACAAGAAAGAAATGTTCAAAAATTATAAACAAAGTTCTCGGGGCTTCTCTCTGCTCATCTTGCTCTGGAACACTTGCTAAATGTACCCCTTATTCTTCCCTGCTCCTCACCTGGAAACTGAAATGTTACATCTGGTTCATTTCGCCTGCCTTGACTGCTACTCTGCTATCTAGCTGCAAGCCTCCTTTCCCACTCCTTTCTTATCTTTTATTTTATTTCCTCCACTTGCTCTACTTCCCCCAGACTCTACTAAATCATTAGCACAGATGCATCTCACATCTCAGCCTTGCCCAAGACCAGAGAAAGAAATGCCCATGTCGTTTTTTAGAAACTATGAATTGGAAAAGAGCCAGCGTTCAATCCTTGTTCATCTAAAATGTTCCTGGCTATATGAACTGAGATTTTTGAATCCCTGTAATTAAGCTCCCAGGGATAATATTATGCAGGGCTTTTTTTTTTTTTCACTTTGTAATGATCAGATGCTGAAAATTCTTTGCATATAAATCGTAAATTTCAAAACAGAAGAGCAGGAATGCAGAAAGGAAGAATAAATCAGAGCCTGTCACAGACAAGGGAAGAATAGCAATGCCACAGTTTGACAGTCCTGCAGCTCCTGAAAGAACAGCATGAACTGCAGAGGTTTTCTCTTTAGCTGCCTCCAATTGTCAGGCAAATGTGCCACATGAGGTGGACAGACAATTAAAACATTAGCAGAGACATGTCCATTACTTTAGCTAATGGAGTTCAGAGTTCCCAAGAAATGTCATATTGTCCAGATGGTTGGGATGTGGTGGTTACGGGAGGTTGGAAGGAGGTTGTCAGGGAAGGAGAGCTGGGAACGAGAGGCCGGCAGCTGGGTATGGCTGGGTGAAGCATGGTAGTAAGGGACCTGGAAAAACATTATGATTATATATGCTGTGGTTAGGAGACTCACAAAGGAAATGAACATTTAATAAGGAAGGGTGGACTCTTGATTTTAAGTGAAGGTCTGAGACAAATAGGTCTGTATCCTGGCAACAGAAGATGGAGAACTTCATTAAGGCACCAAGCATCACATCCAACGTCGAGAAGGAGATCTAGCATCAGAGAGCTTTGGTCACATAAGCAAATTAGAGTTAGGGAAGAGGATACTTGGGAAGCAGAGCTTGAAAAGGTACTTGGACCACTAAGCGATACAAAACAGTGAGCAACCAGTTCCAAATGGGTGCCAGCCAGTCAGAGGAGAAGCCAGGGGAGCTTTGGAAGGAAGTGATGCTGAGGAGATCACATCCCTCTGGGTGTTGGTAGGAGGTTCCTGGGTTTGCAGTGAAGCAGCCTGGCCTAGGGAAGCTAGAGAGACAGCCCTGTTAGCCTTGTTCACAGTGCTAACGACAAAGGTGTGTGCTAGGAAGAGGCTGCTCCCACTGCAGCAAGGTGAGACCAGGTACCTAGTTTGCACTAAATGGAACTGAAGGAAAAGGTTGCTTTGTTCACAGCCAGGGTGATTAAGCACTGAGCCTGAAGTCATTTTCTTACTACTATCTGGAAGATCTTTGAAGAAGCTGTAAAGTGGAAGCTCCCTGGGACCTGCTGTATTGCTTATAAGAGGGACTACTCAGGAGCTCCCTGTGACGATCAGAACTGGACTTGTCATGACTGAGGAATTCCATTTCATTCCTTTAACCTATTGAAGTTTGGGGGATTTTTATGCTAGATAGTTTACTCTGATGAATTCATGGCAACGCACACACACAAAGCAGGCACATGCACACACACACATACACACACACACACACACACACACACACACATATACACACAGGACATTCAATGCATTTGCTTCACATTAGTGAAAATGAGCAGATTGCAGATTCTCTTTACTCCCAAGGGGAGTCTTAGGTAATGATCAAAACAATTAAGAGATTGTGTCTTGCATCATATCTCAGGAGCCAGGAGAGGAATCAGTGGTTTTTGTTGTTTCCTTCCTTTTCATACGCTTAGACCGAAGCTTCATTGCATAAGAAAAATAGGCTTTTCCTCTGTGAAGAAGCTTATTCTGCTAATCTGAAATTCACAGAAGTCACAGGTCAGATTGTGATCCTTAAAAGAGGAGACTCCAAGATAGACCTCACCCTTCAGTTCACTGCATAGTCTATAGGACATCACCAGGAAACACTGACTAAATTAATGCACCAGGCTACACTTAACTCTGTGAGAGAATGCCTGGCCAGCAGGCTACACTGTAACTCTGTGATAGAACACCTGGCCAGCAGGCTACACTGTAACTATGTGATAGAATGCCTGGCCAGCAAGTTCAGGCCCTGGGTTTCAGTACTTACCACACTGCATCCCCAAGACATTACTGCTACGGGGAAAGCAACGTGCTGTGGAAAAGTAAATTTGAAGGCAGAAAGTAGGACCAACATGGGTTCTTCTGCAAACAAACGCTATGATGGCGACTTCATCATGAACCACTCAACTTTGCTTCTTACAAGGACTCTGACAACCCAGGGTTTTGGGTCTCACTTCCAGCAACACAAAGGAATCCAGAACAGGGCCAACTCACATCCACCGAGCTATTTTGCATCAACACCTATATGTAAAACTCTGGTTATCTTAGTGCAAGAATTATATTATGTTCACATACTGTGTCATGTGTGATGTTGACTCTCAGTTATTTTTCAGCTTCAAATCACAAAAATAAGCCTCAATTTAACCTGAAAATGTTGCCATGATGAGAGCACGCAGTGATATCAGCATACAGGCTGACACGTAGCAACAGAAGGAAACAGCAACTCCCAACCTCTAGACCTGTTTATTCCAATCAGGTGGATATGAGGCTGTGCGGGGAACTTCACTGAGTGATTTTTTTTTTTTTTAATCCAATGGCATTTATTTATCTTGGGCCTAACACAATGCTATCTGCTCTCAGATAATCTTTGAGGTTGCCCAGGCCATAAGTGTTAGCTGGCATACAGAATGGACCATCTGCGGGTAAAGAAGTTACTGTTCTATTAATCAGAAAATAGATGAAGTATAGTATTAACTACAACCTCTAATGTACAGGGTTTGTTTTTTTATCATTCCAAGGGCTGACTTTCCTTGTAATTGGCTTCAGTGCCTTATTTAGTATCTCTTGAAAACAGAGGTTCTGTGGGGAGGAGCTGCCCCTCAGACGGAAGAGCACTCACAGAGCCCTTACATTCAGTTGCCAGCATCCTCAGGAAGGAAAGAAAGGGCAGTCAAACAGAAAGCCTGAGCTTTATTTAATTTAACTCCTACAAAGGATTGAGAATGAGGAGAAGCACTGCTCCTTTGCATCTGGACACTCTCTGGGTGGCCTGGGGCTCATAATCACAGCCTGTGTCTGTAGGGTGGACAAAGGAGCCCGACTGTTATTTTCCTTAGCTGACTCTACGCACAATAAAATGATACAGCAGAAGGTGCCAAGGGGCAGCTTGTGGAGAATATTTGCATGCCTCCTAATTGAATGTGTTAGCCTTGACTGATCACATTTCACTGTTTAATGAACACACGAAAACTCAGGTGGAGGATGCATGGGGCTGGCTTGCCCTACCCCCACTCATGATGATGGGCACGACCACAGGAGGCCAGAGGTAAAACTAGGAAGCAGATAAAATTGATTTAGAAGATTTCCGGTTTTTTACTGGATGTCCCTGACCCCACTCACAGCATTCTTGGCCCATACTGGAAGAGAGCAGTGTGTACCAGTAAAGTTCTGTGCCTTTTTCTTTCTCTATAATTCCATGGCAGTCTTGAAGTCTGCAAAGCGCCCATGAGAACGCTGTTATCTGCTTTGCTGTAAGATTACTGGTGTGTGTCTTGCCCTTGACATCCACCATTGCTGGGTTAGCTGTTTTCAGCTATTTTTTTTTTTCAGTGAACCTTTATTGAATGCTAATATACACCACACAATACATCAGGTGCTAAAATTGCAAAGGTATAGAACAATTACATTTTTTCATGTCTCTTGGAAAAGTGAGACAGGAGCTATTTTCAAAGCCAACGACAGCACAGTATCTGGACAGAGTAAGGCAAACTGTATGGGTAAAGAGTGACCCCAAAGTCAGCCTTGGGATGGGTATGGGTGGTGAGCTAGAGGTTTGTAACCACTTAAAGAGAAGACCAAAATAGCAACCAAGCATCCTGTCCAGGAATACATAAATAAGCTCTCTCCTTTCTTGTGAAATCCTTAACAGATCGTGGCTTGTGAGCCCCTGTGCTTGGAGGCTGTTTAGAAGCCCTAGGGAGCAGCTGTGGTTGGCCAACCACAATATGGCCAGGTGAAGGTGAATGAAGGTTGTTTCCGAAGCCATTCTCTCCTCTCCAGAGGCCCTCAACTTCACTCCCTGCTTGACAGTAGGGTCAGGAGTGCCCCGTACTCAACGTGGCCACATTCTGCAACTTGTGCTATGCCCCGAATCCCACCTTCACCTTTTACTACCCAATTAATTTCTGCTTGGCATCATGGCTCAGAGAAGTTATTAGATCTTTCCAAAATCATCCCCATGCTGCTCCCATAGCCCTACTCCCTTGACACCCACCGTAGCCTGGATACTTTTAGTCTTTGCAAGTAACTCTTGGAACAGCCATATGTTTTCACTTTTGCCTGACTTAGGAAGACAGATCTATGTCTTCTCTTTGAACTCACTGCTTGGAAACTAGTATGTGTCCATAACCCTAATTTGTAGGCTAGATATATAGTGTGTGGGTGAGTAGATGGATGAATAAATGCTGAACCTTTGCTCCCCCAGAAGTCTCTAGAGAGCGTCTAGAACTCTCAATAATTATTCTCCTTGAAGAATAATTGGTATTCTTTCTTTTGTATGCTGCCAGCTAGTTGTATTTCACGCATCTGTATAAATCTGAAACACACTTTTCCCATTAGAAGCGAGACACATTATTGGTCATGGAAATGTATGTTCTACACATTCATTTAGGAACGCGACATGGCAAAATTATAATTCAGCAAGCTCTCAATTTGTTTGCTACAGTGTTAATAATCAGTCCATGGCATTTGCTGACACACTGCTGCCTCTGTTGAGGGGTGCCTCTCCCCTGCATCTAATATGTCCCCTGGCTGTCATCTAGTCAATTGCAAGAGGCTCTGACTGAACTGTCTTCCATCATTGTCTCGAAAATTATGTTTCCCAGATGACAGCTGCTTTTGATCATAAGTCACTTTTCACAAACATAACTCGATTTCGGAACTACTTGGTTTGCTTATTAAACAACAAACACCCAAATCAGAGCTCCCACATACTCTGCGGATGTGCCTTCAAGGACAGCCATTTCTCACCATGTGCTCCTGGGAATGCTTCCCAGCCCTCCTGCCAGGGCTCTTATCAAAGTATAAAAGATAGGAGGCGGCGGCAGCCAGTGGGTTGTATCATTTCTCTCCCTTTAAGTCAAAACACACTGAATAGTTTTGTCATCAGAAATAGCATGGGAATGAAAAGTTGTAAATGAGCGGCCAGCAGAACAAGGGGCCACCATTTCTTCTGATTTCTTGATTTAAAAAAAAAAAAAGACTTATGTATTTATTATTATATATACAGTGCTCTGCCTGCATGCACACCGGCAGGCCAGAAGAGGGCATCATCACATTATAGATGGTTCTGTGCCACCATGTGGATGCTGGGAATTGGACTCAAGACCCGTGGAAGAGCAACCAGTGCTGGTAACCTCTAAGCCATCTCTCCAGCCCCTGAATTGGGTAAAACACTCACCTAGCATGCTTGAGGTCATGAGTTGAATTCCTGATTTTTAATGAGTGGTGGGAGGGTCCCTGGCCTCCCTACTCCTCACTCACCCTATCCAGAGTAGCTTGTGTGATTGGTGCTGGGATGAAGGAGACAGAAACAAGCTAACAGAGGTCTTAGCATCCTTCAGAGGTTGTGTTCTGCTCTGCTTTTCAGGGATGCAGGGTACATAAGATGCTGCTGCTTTGCAGAGGTCATGGCAGATTAGTACCATCTGTGATTTGAGAAATCTGCCCAACTCTGGAGCCTGCATACCTAAGCCACTGTGTCCAATTTCACCTATATAAATAATAAAGATTTTTAAAGTTTTAACTATTCAATGATTGGGTTTTTAAATAATTTTTCATAACCCCGGTAAAAAAGACAATTGTGCCATTTATATTGTAAATATTTCTGTGACTTTTCTGGGCTATGTTTATTAACTAGTTACCTTTTTTTTTTTTTTTTTTTTTTTTTCACTTCACAGTCTGATCACAATTCTCTTCCCTTCTCTCTTACCAGTTCCATCACCATTTCCTCATCCCCTTATCCTCTGGGAAGGGGAGGCCTCTGATGGGTACCAACCCCCCCCCCCCGGTATTATCAAATTCACAGCAGAACTAGATGCATCCTCTCCCACTGAAGCCAGAGAAAAGCAACTTGAGAAAGGAAGGGTTTGTTTTAATTTGCAGTTTGAGAATAGCATCTACTGCATTAGAAAAGTCATGATGGCAGGAGCTTGAGGCAGCTGGCCCCATTGCATCCACAGCCAGGAAGCATAGAGAGAATGCTGGTGCTCACATCAATGTCTCCATTTTATTCTGCCTAGGATCTAAGCTCATGAAATAGTGTCACCTACATTTAGGGTCTTCCCATCTCAATTTACCCAATTTCAAAGTTCCTCACAGACAAGCCTAGAGGCTTACCTCCTAGGTGATCCTAGATCTTGTTAAGTTGACAATCAGTATTAACCACCACCGTTGGCTCTTTGCAAGTGTGTGTATTAATGGTACGGATGCCCTGGGCTTATAGCCTATCTTTTTCATTTTGTGCTTGGACATATACTGTAACTTCTTTATGTCTCAGTTCCCAGCCTCACTGTGGGGCCCGGTAATAGTGATGCAGGACTGAGGTAAGCATGTTACACCTAAGATTGGCTAGACCTCTTTCCATGAGCCATTTCTGTTATTACTAAATTGTGCCATTTGCTTGACGGGACTCAATGGCTGTCAGCTAAATGGTTATTCTCAATGTAGCAAACCATTTAGCTTGAGCTGCTAAGGAATCATGAGATACTAAAAGTAGGAGATGCCTTAAGAAATCTTACCTTTAGGTGAGAGTCCAATGGAAGGTAAGACCAAATCGCAGAAGACTGATGTAATGCACAGTAGACGCATATGCAGCACCAAGACATGTATCTGACCAGATTCCACAGAAGAATGATGTAATACATCAGAGATTGCATATGGCAACACCAAGACTATGTATCTGACCAGATTCTTCTGGTATTGCTGCTTTTCATAGCTAGTAGCTCTGTGAATTGTTTCCCCCCTTCACTCAACTCTTCCATTAAACGCACAAGAAACCTGGTCACCAATCACTTCATTATACTGACCGTTTCCACTACCAACCCTCAGTATGACTGTAAACAGTAGCAGCTATCATTCCTAGAACTTCACATCACATTTGCCTCTTGCAGAATGCTGAGGTATGACCTGCCTAGAGTAAGAAAAAGCCTGCTAGACAAACAGTGCTGCTGACCCTTGTGTCACTATATTGGTTTCTTCTTCATAGCCAACATTTTTAACACCAGATATTTATTTCTTGATTGTTCTTCTAACCCCACTGTTCTCCCCCAGGGAGCTCATTCTACTGTTTGCAATATCCCATGGGGTACAAACTAAATATACTACCAAAGTAAAATCCCTGCAAGGCTAATAAGCGAGCACATGGAAAGCAAGGCAGGGAGCCTTTTCGGGAGTGATGCGGCAATTAATTTGATGCAGCCACACGAAGGCAGGAATTCAGAAACAGATCATTTACAACCGAGGACTCAGAGGGTCACGTGTAATGGCTTGAAAGGTAGAAAATCATTGCTTTCAATCACACATCAATCTGGAAGCCAAACCAGACACTTTAATGTATGTTTTCAACCCAGTATAATATGCCTGAATTTCTAAAGGAGAAATAAGATACATTTGCCAGTCGTCTGCCTATGCAGCCATGTACCATATCATTACGTAACATTAATAATCTGCTTTCTGTCAAGAGTAGCCTTAGACTCTCCTAAGACTGGGCAGGTCTCCTAAAACTAATAAGTAATGGCAAGACTTGTAGCTAAAAGATCACTGTCCATAATATTCCTTTAATACAGAGGGATCCTTTTTTGGTGAATTTAAGAAAACTAGCACAGCTCTCAGCAGCCAGGCTTGTATTTGTGCACATTCAGCTATTCTACTTCTGGAGGATCTTTTGGTTATTTAGAGAATCCAAATAAATGATAGCTCCCCCCCCCTTCCCTTTTCCTCATTTCTAGAAGTTTCTGTTTTACTGAAAATTTTGAAATTTATCACACCCATGTATTTCTTTATGAGGGGCATATATAGGTCAGCAAGTGTGTAGAGGGGTCAAAGGGCACATTTAGGAGTTAGTTCTCTCCTCTCACCATGTGGGTCCCAGGAGAATTGAACTCAGGTCATAAGGCTTGGCAACAAATGCCTTTACTAATGGAGCCACCACAGTGGGCCACTAGTGATTTTTATTTTTAAATAAAAAGCAAGAACCAAGTTAAATTGGTCACCATGATAGCAAGCCATAAAAATAAGTACATAAAATTAAGTAGTTTACACAACTATTTCTGATCCCATCCACATAAAAATGTGCTTAAATTGGCAAAGCAAGACATATTTTAATTTTCCACCAATGACAAGCCTTCGGGGAAAGAGCGTGTAGAATAGTAGGTTAGCAAAAACTCCAGGTGGTCGATGGATCCAAGAGCAGGTCAGCAGACTAAATGCGAACTATCAGTTCTATGAACTCTATGCAAATGACAGCTTTGCCACTTACTAACAGCCATAAGGTCACTACATAAATTCTCTGGCTTGCAGTCACCCCTGATGGATATGCTAACTGATTACAGGACACTATGGTATTTTGCAATGGGACACCGTAGGAAGGTAGCCTGGTGCTTGGTAGTGGAAGGCAAGTCACCATAATGCACAAGGATGCCAGAAGTAGGCATGAGGAGTCTATCAACTTTCAGGAAACTTGGTTGCACTTTAGAATTTGATTTGATTGGGTGTGGTCTTAGGCATGATTCATTAAAATTTTGGATGTAAAAACGTCACCCAGCAAAATCAAGCAGAGGTGGAGAAAGGATTCAAGTATTGGAAAGTCTTAATATCAGCAGGATAAAAGGAAATGAACGAGTAATTGAAAAACTAGAAGAAATGGACAGAGAGCCAAAGAAGAAAGAGTGAAGTTTAGTGGCACGGAGCCCAGAAGATTCCACAGAGAGCGTGCGGCAAGTTTCCGTTGGTGGCGTGGCTGTTGTAAAAGCACAAAGGCCGAGGCAGATCCTAGGCACCCACACAAGAGCCAGGCAATGCACATATCTATAACTGCATCACTGGGGAGCATGGCTGCACAGGCCATGCTGCACAGGCTGTGCATTCCTGTGCCAAAAGGGAAATACGGAGGCGGGTTTTCTACTGATCCCATCTGGTCCTGGCTCTGTGCAGCTCATCCTGATCCAAAAATCCCTAGAGCCCGAGGCTAGGGTCCTGGAGTGGCAGCCTCAGTGGCAGTAGGAGTTACCATGGGTGGCCAACAGAGCGTGGCCCCCAGTCTCTCAGAGGGACCCACAATTGGCCACACTCTGCAGTGGGTATTTGCTTACCAATAATAGATGGTCTGGCAGTCTGCTAGTCCACACCGGGGTTCCCGCACCGTTGGGGGTGGGTGGGGGGTGTAGCCATGTGGCAGAGCCAATCACCTGTGTTTCATGTTGGGTCCCAGGAGAGAGTGAAGCAGGAGAAATTTACCTCAGCTTAGGCAGTGGGACTTGGGAAAAGAGTGAAAGTACTTAAAGAAAGGAATTTGCTGCAGACAGTAAAAGGAGATGGGATTTTACTGTGAAGACAATGGACTGGTCCCCTGGCTTTCGCATCTGAGTTTCAAGGCACCAATTTTATGTTTAATAATAAGAAATAAGATAATAAGACAACAGATGTCAGATTATATGAGGTTTATTAAGTGAGCATAGGAGAGAAGGAAAGAGGGAATGGTACCCCAGAGAGACAGAGACAGGGAAAAAGAGGAAGAGAGAGGAAGAATGAGAGAGAGAGCCACGAGGGGGTCTGTCCCTTTATATAGCCCTGGGCAGGGCCATGCCCCCATGGCAGGTAGGCAATATCATCACAGGTTAGCAGGCTGAACCAGAATTCTAACATCCATAACCCTTCAATTATTATATAGAGACGAAGACTTGATTGAGTTTTCTTATGGAGTAGTTGAAAGTGCTGATCTGTGTTATCCACAGGGAAGAATGAAGAGGTAAGAAAGCTTGGTGGACAATACACTGTTCACGTGATCCCCCTCCCAAACCTGCAAGTTTTTATCCTGCCTTTTGGGAAGGATCAAGCCATTTACCTATTTAATTTTGGCTTATTTGTTTACCAATTGAGCCAATAAAAATCACAACATAGTCTATAAAACCTGATTTTGGTTGCAAATAGTAGGCCTGTTGGAGAGATCAAAAACAGCAAAATCAGCTTATTTGTTAACTGGGGCAAGTCTCGATTAGTGGGCTATATCTAAGTTCAATAAAAAGACCTTTTCTCTTAGGGCAGGATGCAAAATCCTAACAATGTGATTCTACTGAGATTGGAAAGTGTAATGTCACCCCTGGACAGTTAGAATAATTATAATATTGCACTGGATTGCTAGCCAAAGACTTGCTGTCCCTGTTCTATAATGATGTGACACGTGGCCAGCACCCTGCTGGAGAAGGCACCTAATCTGGCAACATTGTCCCTGAAAGACATTTGACTTATATTCGCTTATTCCATTTTGGCATCTTTTGGTGATGCTTCTGAGAGTATTTTTCAGAGTCAGATATTTCAGTTTCATCTTATGCAACACCTGAAGCAAGGCAGCCTCAAATAAACATGGCACTGAATTCCGTAGAAGTAATTATTACTTATAATTACTTCCTCACGGTATGTTGGCTCATAAATTTTAATGGAGTTCTCTCTGTGGCAGTGATTGCCAGTCTCCTAGCATCTGTGGGATAAATGTTTATCCAAGCAGGAATAACACAGTCTGAAGAGATGTCCTGGTCAACCTGAATCTTTCTTTCTCATTCTCCCTTTGAGGTTATTGTAAAGGTAAAGGTTGTAGGCGGAGGTGGGGATAGGGTCGGGGTGGAGAGAAGAGGCCATTGCCCCTCTTTGCAAATTCTGATTCCTGATATTTGTCTTTCTGGCACAGAAACTGCCCAATACCAAAGAGTTCCAGAACAGGCAGAAAATTGTACAGCCAGCTGGAGGGTCATCCAGTCCAAGAGGAATGAGATTAATGTTGGTGATGGACTGCCCTCTTTCTTTCTGGTTCGCTGGAAAGGGAGCAGGGAAGAAATCAAGCATATTGACAAAAGGTGGCAGAGATGAGGTGCATCTTTGCAGAAGGAATGCAAGGCACAAGCTAGGACCTGCATTGTTCTTGTGAAGATAGGAGATGCCTTCTAACTACCGAGTTTCTTTAGTATTTTGGGCTTCTTGACACAGTTGGCAGTGTGTCAGTCTCATATAAAGCACTGATTGCTTAATAGGATATGGGACGCACAGAAGTGATGAAATATGAGTGGAAAAGAAAGAGGTAACACAGTACGATTACAATAATTACAATATAGAGCTTTAAGAAGATGTTATTTTACACCATCCAAGTCAGGCTAGCACATATGTTACTATGAAGACATTGGTTGTACCCAAACTTTGTGGCACTGATCTGCAACCCCAGAGCGTGGGCAATAGAGGCAAAAAAGATTTTTATTTCATAGGCAAACTGGGCCACTGTACTGTGTTCAAGTCCAGCATATAAACAGAGGAACATTGTGTACCACATTTAAAAAAACAAAGATAAAACAACTGAAAGTAGATAGTACTTAAATACCCCACCTATACAAACAGCCTGAAAAGAGAATTTGGGAGGAGGTAGCTTATTTGGTGGGTGATAACGGAAAACAAGTTAACTCTCAGGGAATACTATGTGCTGTTGAATTCTGCCTCCCACAATACAGATTTAAAAGTCTTAATCCCTACTCTGGTGGTATGCAGTAGTGGTGCCCCTAGGACACGGATCAGTTCAGAAGACACTTTGAGAAGGTAGCCCCATAATGGGATTAGCATCCTTATGAATAGGGAAAAACAGCAGCAGTGAGCCATGAAGCCCTCTCTCTCTCACCTCCCTCCCCTTCCTTCTTCCTTCCTCTCCACTTTTGTGGGGAGACAACAAGGAGAGTTCACTATAAACCAGGAAGAATGTTTTCACTCAAGAACAAGCCTGCCAGCATGGTCCTACTCTTGAAGAAAGAAATAAACAACAACAAGAAAAAGAAAACACCAGCTGTTGTTTAATTACCTAGACTGATATTTTCCATGGCATAAGAAGCAAGCTAGAGTGGACAATCAAAGAGAAACAGGAAATGTAAAGATATTTACATGTACTTTTTAGAAAGTCATATTACCAAAGTTATAGAAGATACATATGTATGTTGTATTTTCCTTCCTGTGTTGTGTGCATGTACACACACATGAATAACGATGTTTCAGAGATACTATAATTTCTTTTTTTTTTTTTAAAGATTTATTTATTGTATATGAGTGCTTTATCTGCTGAAGAGGGTATCAGATCACATTATAGGTGGTTTTGAGCCACCATGTGGTTGCTGGGAATTGAACTCAGGACCTCTGGAAGAGCAGGCGGCGCTCTTAACCACTGAGCCATCTCTCCAGCCCAGATACTATAATTTCTAAAAGCAAACACACATTTCAAGACCTGCCCTACAACATGGAAGGTTGGAGGGATTACCAACTGGCTCCAGTCAGTGGGAGCTTCTGTGGCTTGTAGGAAAGGTGATTTATGGCTTTGCCATAGAGGACAAGCACAGATTCAGTTAGCTGAGCTGTCCAGGAAAGGCCCTGTGGAATGCACAAAAGCCTATGTGGTTTGTTTTGGGGAAGGGAAGACACTTAGCATCACCTAGCTGGAAGCTCCCACTGGGTCTAAGCTTCTGAAGCAGGTCAGTCTACAGAGGGCCTCAGAAACACAGCCTCCCCATGTCTACTGAATAAGGAAAGGGCATTTATAAAGGATAATATAAACTGACTTGAGAGTATCAAACAGTGTTTCACATTCTTCCCCTTTGAGACTGATAAACAGTTGAAGCCCTGAGTGAGGTGTAATTTCTGCTTTCTACTATTTTCAGTTCTGAATCCTGTCCTTGCTCTGACATTCTAGTTCTGACAGGTTTTCAGTCTTCACAGAATTTTGCACAGTGCTTATATTTGGAACATCTGCTTGAGTTGTAAAGTGGGCTATCATTTCCAAGTGACAAATATAAACTCGTTGCTCCATGGGTTACTATTATTATGTCTTATCTTTTGAAAGCATTCATTTTTTAAAGAAATGATAGGAGTAAGAGCAGTATTTTGAAATGTGTCTAAAACATAATATAAACAAAATTAAAGGCAAACAATTAGGAAGATATATTTTTCAGGAAAAATGAGCCTATTTAATATGAAGTTTCACAACTTGGCGAAAAGAAATCAAGTTAGTAACTTATATAAGAAAAATAGCAAATGGCTTATTTAAAAAAAAAAGGGATGAGGAGATGTTTGTGCTAAGTGAAATAAGCCAAACTCAGAAAGACAAACAATACAAGCCTTTCCTTCACATAAGAACCCTCGACTGAAGGCAGGGGACTAAGGAGAGGGGCAGATGGGCAAGGGGTGGACCACAGGATAAGGATGTAAATGTATGGAAACACCATTAACTGTAATTGCTACCTTGTATGCAAATTTAACTTAAAAAAGAAGATGTTTGGAAAAGATAACCCAAAGACAGCAGAAGAAATAAACTAAATATGAAAACTGGCAATCCAAAGAAGAACCATGCCATTCATGAGGCTCAATAAGATGGAAATAAGTTCCTTCTCACTGGGGGTATAAAATCTTATTTCTCATGGTTTCAGTTTGGTCATATAAAAGCCCTAATTTCAACACCACATAGAGGTGTTTACATTACTAACATTCTTGTTATTTATACTCACAGAGAATAATCATATAAATAGAGACACTATAGAGAAGGGAGATTGGTGAAATAAATAATTCCTATGTTGCCACATACAACAAGGCTTCCAGGATTCAAAACATAAATAAAAATATAACTGATGATTTAGCATTTTGTTTTTCAAATTATTCTGTCTTTTAAGTCTCTGAATACATGTATAGAAATATTAAAAGTTTTATGTTGAGATATTAATAGTTATTTTCATAGGACATTTTGGTGAATTATATTCCTTTCTGTTTTTCTTTACTGGTCATTTTTCAGTAGTGTATGAACGCTGAAAACCTTGATAAAAGCGAGTTGCTATTTTGAACTTACTGCAGGAGAGATGTGTGTATATGGCTGTGGTATAGCATTTGTCCAGCATGTGTGAGACCCTATGTTCAATTTCCAGAACCCAGAAATCCCAAACATTTTTCACTTTCATGTAGCTGTTAAAGATAGTTACAACTAAGCCTTGAGCAAACAGCTTTAACACTAGTTACGTGAAATTCTGTCTCTCCCCTCTTTGGTTATATTTTGTTAAGAGAAATGCCCCCCAAAAGAATCAGTTACCAGGGATAGAAATCTGAGAAGAAGGAGGAGAGAGGGAGGGAAAGTGAGACAAGAGAGACATTAAGAACAAGAAAAGACAGATGAAGGGAAAAGGACATGGAACTACAGAGTAGCACTCACTTGCTCAACATTTGTTCATTTGTTTTGTCTTTCCTTTGGGGTCTAAAAAATGCCACTGAAAGCTTAGTAGATCTCTGTTTTTTTGTTTTGTTTTTTTTTTTAATTATTTACTTCCTTCATATAAGACAGCCCCAGGGTGAGTAGTTAGAAGAGAAATATTAAAAGCCACTCATGGAGGAAGAAAATTTTTCTAAAAATCTTGAAAGGAAAAATGGATATAATGCTTTCTTTAAAATCAAAGGTCTTATAATGTATTCCATTTTTTTCTTCAACATACTTCTGAACTCCATGGATCTCTAATCATCATTCTTAGCATGTTAATGTTGTGTACAATATGTACAAAATATACCAAAAACAGACAAAAATATAGGTTTAAAATGCATATGAAATGATTTGACATAACCAAAAACCAAGCAGGTCTTCCTGTGTCTCTCTTTCTCTTGGTGGTGTGCTTTCACCTGCCCATTGCCCCAGTGTCCCCTGCAGAACAAAAGGAGACAACTGCAAGGACAGTGACTGTGATTCAGCAGTCTGTGGGGGACTTTTCTCCTTCACCTGCCATTGTTTCCCCTGCTTATTTGGCCTTTTAACAGTAAAAAGGACTGACTGAGATGATTTAGCAAACCTGCGAATAAGTTGAAAGAAGCACTTGGTGGCTGGAGTCTAAACAGGATAGGGCACAAGGAGTCACATCAGAAGGCATGAGTGCAGGCCGATCAGTGAAGAGGTCAGTGCAGGGACAAGCATGTGACAGCAAAGGGACCTTAATGAGGATGTAGCAGCAGCAGGACATCAGTGCAGAGACAGGGTTCAAAGTTCATGGTATAACGCATGCTCAGCTGGAACCTGCACTATATAGTAAGTTTAATCATCAGACTCAGGGCGGATGGTTTGCAAAGGACCTGAGATGGTAGGGCAGGAGCTACGGACAAGCAGTCAGATGTACAATGATGGACCCGCTCCTTAGAAACTGGGATACCAGAAATATCAGGACACTGATGCCCACCTGTGAACCGGAATGTTGTGATGGTCCATGTAGTCATGTGATTGAACAAGGACCCAAGCATGGCTGCGGCCAGAACACGAAGTGGTTGTCTCAGCTGTACTAAATTTCCAGGGTTGAAAGCAATGAAAGAAACGAGATTACTACAAAGAGTTCTCCTTGGCCCATTCTCTCTCTCTCTGATTTTCCAAAATTAATAGACATTTCATTTTTAACATACACAGAAATGTCCAATATCTTTTAAAATACAGTCCTGAAATATAATAGCTACTAGTTAGATGACAGGAACATGCAAAGAACATGTTAACATGAACAAAACTCAAGTCTTTCCCTCTTGTTCCATTGTTACTTCCTACATACTGTCCAGCAGCTAACTAAGTCCCCGATACTAAACACTCAACTAGCTATGCTAGGGTTTCTGTCACTCATTTTCCTTCATTAGGAGAAGAACTAAAAATTAAGTGACAACTGTTCTAAGGCAAACTGTTCAGAGTCACCACAGAGGCTGGAAGGGGAGGCCAGCAAGAATCCACAGACATGCAAACCCCAGTCCAGAGGTGTTTGTACCAGTTGAGTCCCAGAAAAATTTCCAGGTTTAGATACAATAAGTATGAACTTGACCCCAACATGACATTTCTCTGTCTGACTGAAATATATCCAGTTCTCTGGAAGTCGTTCCTGGCAGTCCAGGGCCTCATTTTGCAATTCCAGACGAGACAACTTGAAAAAAAAAAAAGGGGGGGGGGTGGTTCTTCCAAGCATGGAGGTGGGAATCCTCATATGAAAGGCGGACCACAGACCCCACCCATGTCATGTTGGACAATCAAGGCCCAGTTCTCACTATAACAAATGCATCTGGACATCAGGGTTTTTTTTTTTTTTTTTCCTATGCCTTTAATATTTTGTCCATTAGAGGGAAACGAGAAATAAATATAAATAAATATATAAATAAGTAATTCATGTGGAAATCCGAGGAAAATTGAGGTCAGGACTGCCTGTGGATACCAAAGTTTGCCAATGTTCAATTCCCATATGAAAATACAAAGTTATTTTCTATAACATAAGCATATTATTCTATGTACTTGAATCATAACCAGGTTACGTATTATGCCCAGTTCCACATTAAAAACATAAATGCTATGAGTATAGTTGCTGTACTGTGTTGTTTAGGAAATAATGATGAAAAATTACATGTTTGCTACTAACAAAAATTCATTTTCAAGTATTTTCTAGCACAATGAGTTGAATATGAGGATGCAGAAACCTCAGATCCTGATCACTGAATGCAGCCTAGTAAGGTTTCTCTGAGATAAATGGCTAAGATATTCCTTAAAATAAAATAGGAATTCAAGGAGGGCAGTAAACGTCCCTGTTTGTCTTAGATAGCTTGTTCAACAAATATTCACATTATGTGAACCTGGGGTTGACTTCAGTGACGTGCTTTTACAAACACCTTGCCCTTTTTAGTAACTTATTTCCCTTTCCTTCCTCATTGTTTCCCTTGCTCTCCTTCAGTCCAATGTCTTTATTTTGAATGCCATTCTTTTTGCCATGTTAATCAACAGTCTCTGACATCCTGCTACCTCGCCACCTTCTCTTTAGCCCCACCATCCTACAACTGGATTTTATGGAACCTAGAGTTCATACAACTGAAAGGTGCCCAGCAACTGGGAGAGCTTCTATATCTGTAGCAAGAAATCCACATGGTGAGGTGTCATGCCTCATGAAACGGGCATGAGCAAGGGGTAGTTTCAGAATGGCAAAGAATTAATTGGCTTTTTACTTGATCCAAGCTACATCAATGAGACTAACTAGTATCTCTTAAGTGTCTATGCTGACAAGGCATATGTTTTCTTCTGGTTGTATTATAAGGTATATATTCTAATTGTGCCCGTTTGATGGCTGAAGGAACTGGAATTAAGAGGAGTTCGCTGGGCTCTAGAACAGAGCGGCCAAGACCTGACCTCAGGCAGCTTCAACTTTCTTTACTTTTACTTTACTTAGAAGGAAAGCTAAGAGTCTGGGGGCGGAGCAGTGCACAGAGCCCTAGCTTCAGTACCCAGCACTGAGGGAGAAGAGAAAGAGTTGAGCTCTGCAGCTTACCCAGTACCACCCTACTTTCCCCCTAATCTATGATAAAGTTTTAATAATAGCCTTAGGGGTCTGGCTAAGCCTTCCATGAGAGTGATTTAAAGGATCCAGGGAAAGTGGCCTTATCACTCACTTGTGGCTAAAGTTCATTCATTCCTTGACTAACAAACCAACATTTTACAGTTTGACCATCACTAGGAAACCTAGGACAGTATTTTCTCACTCATGTAAAGCTTCCTGTGAACTGGCAATTAGCATCTGACAAACTTTGAAAGAGTTTCAGGATCCAGGAGTTTGCTTTAACTAGCTGTGCCCATACAATTGCAATGGATTTGTCCAAAATCAAACAGTGCAACTCACAGGACTCATTACACTTTTTGGTATTGTTCTTTCTATTGCTCTTGAGTTGTCCTTGTGTTTAGCAGGCTGTGAGGGGTTCAGTGAACACATGGATGAACACCAGAGCAAATGGAAAAGCAGACTGGATCCACAACTTGCATCAACCTGCCTAGGAAACTGGCCTTCTTATCTATGATAATCGGCAAACCAGGAACTATCCTGACTGCAGGTCAGACTTGAAGAAAACCAAACTGGTCACACAAGTGATAGTCTAGGAAGCTGGACAGAAATTTCACCAGTCACCTAAATGGGCCAGGTCTTATTTAATAACTGGTAAGCTCCCTCATTCGTGCCTGTGTTTCCAATTTGGTATCAATTGAAGAAAGAGCCAATTACACCCCTAACCAATCACATGAGATCCCCTTGGATGCTTGCCTCCCCAGTTCAGTCCTCTTAGAGCTTGCCCATGCCAACAGCGTCTCATCAAGGCATTCCCAGAGAATCCATTTCCCACAGAACAGAAGGCCCACAGGACTGGCTGCTGATGTGGCTGACTAGTTTGCCCTGGCTGTTCTCACTGGGGTGCTCGCTTACACCCACATTTGTTTCAGTGTTGCTGTACTGCAAACCACTGAAAGACAATAGGAGAAATGAAAGCCCTGAATCATCATCTTCTCTATAATCACACAGCACAGCAACCACTCAAAAACCACCTGATTTGTAACAGTGTCAGATTATCTGACTGTGCACAGCCACTGGAAGGCTCCCTTCCCCAAATTGTCCGGGGAAGGTCAGCATCATTAACTCTTCCACGTCACTAGTTCCCAGACATCTGAGATATTAAGACCAAAAACATTGCGAGTGATAAATCCCAACGGGAAACTGACAAATGAGCAACACATTTTTTTTCTATGCCAAAAAAATGTTGAAGATTACAGATTATGAATATGATAGGAGATAATAAAACTGAGTAATGTTAGCCTGAATTCAAAATGTTTCCTGAAATGTAAAAGGTTAAGTTTTATGGAAAATAAAAACACATTGTCTGATTAGTAGAGGACATCATCAAGACCTTGTTGCTCTCTCTGTCCTTTATCTTGCTGATTGAGCCGCCACAAGGAGAATGTTCAGGGTCAGCAGAATTAGTTTTTTTGTTTTTGTTGTTGTTGTTTTTAATTTTCAGAAGAATTAGTTGTACGGGAGCAAAAGCAGAAGGGAAAAATATTGCTCCTATAAAATTAACTACTATCCATCTAGGGCAGTATGGTGATTTTTCTCCCTAAATTTGACTTGAGAAATATATTGGGTAATTAAATGTTTAACTTGCACCATAATTTAAGTTGGGCTTTATGATAGCAAGTCCCGTATAACTTCAAATGAGCCGGGTGAAAAAATACCAACAGGTGATACGCTGACACAGGCATAGTTCAGTTTATGTATTAGCAAAAAGCTGCCAGAGTCACCAGGAAGTATTGAGAAAAAAAAAGTGCATCTCAGCATTTTAATAACGTCTTCCTATGAACCGGTGATTTATGGGTGTTTTGCTCTGGGGTAGGACAACAACGTTATGAACATTTAATAAACAAGGTGTACGGGTTTGGCTTCTCTGTGTAGCTAGCTAATGACTCTGTCTAAATGCACAGGTGTCTCAAAGGCACCAGGACATACCTTGCCAGTGCAGCTGACTGCACTTGGGTAGTTACCATTTATCATTGGAGAGAGAGATGGTGAAGAGGTAGCTGGGGGTAGGGAGAGCGAGAAACACTGTTCAGGAGATGCCCTAGCTCATCGGCATCCTTTCTGTCTTGTTATACGTCAGAATATCAGAATGAAAGTTCTCCATGGAAACATTTGTATGTTTTAAAGCTGGAAATGGCTGACCTGAGCTTGGGTGGGTAAGGTTAATATTTCTGAGATAAAGGATACAAGGGATCATAACTTATTTATTGAGAACTTACACCATACCAGGTACTATGCTATGAAATTTATAAACACTCTACTTAACCTTGACAGTAAGACTATAAGCAAAGGATTACCATTGTCTCCATTTTACAATTGTGGCACAGTTAGGAAAATTAATGTTATGGGAAAGTTGACCAACTTGTCAAAGTTAAGGAGACAATGATTTGAAAACTCTGAGAGCTGGTTTTGTAGGCCATTCTTACTCACAAATCTATTGTTTGATAACTATTATTTTAGAATACAAGCAAGACAACACTTGGAGTACTTCCAAGACTTACTTGGAATTTTGATCCAAGGAAGTCTAGAGCAAAATTCCAGTCAAACTAACCAGTGTGTTCAGACAGCCTAAGCATTTTTGTTGGTAAATTCATAAGCACTATAATAGAGGAACAAGGATCAGGGATCTCTGTAAAGTTGTGAGATACAGCAGTCTCTGCCTATCCCATGCTCACTCTGAGCTACTTTTCCTTACAATCTGGTTGCCAAAACAAGAAGCTTTTATATAAGGAAGAAATATAATCAAAGTGAAAAAGAAAACGTAACGAGAGACAAATTCTGGATGGACGCACAGGGACTGGTCTGCCGCTATGTAAGGAAAAGGAAACTGTAGGTAGACCCAAGGCCACAGAGAACAGCACTGGGCCACCAGGACGTAGCGGATTCTCCTCACAGCCAGCCAGCCAGCCAGCCAGCCTTCTCTGAGGCGGTTTGCTTTCAAAGGACCAGGGTCCACAGCAGCATTTCAGTGTTTATTATAAACACCAAGAATGCGGCAGCATATAGTGTGGACCAGAGGTGACTTGGGAATAAAGTTTCTAGAAAAATGATGTAGAAGAGTAGGCTGAGAGAAGATGCCGAAAGCCCAAGGCTCATGCTTAGACCCATAAAGCATTTGTCAATTTTTATTCCTGTGAGAAAAACCACCCAGAGGAGGAGAAATTTATTTTAGCTCAAGGCTGAAAGGTTTCACTCCATATTAATTGGCTCAATTGATTTGGGGCCTGAGGAGAGGTAGGACATGTGGAGGCGTGGCAGACAGGCAGCCAGAAAGGGCCCATGACAAGATATACTCTCTCTCAAAGGCACAGCCCGAGTGACTAGGCACCACTACCTAACAGCCCATCCTGCTGTGAACCCACCAATGGGGTGATCTACTGTTGGTTTCCTCATGATCCATCCCTGCTGACAGAAGCTTAGCTGGGAATCAAACCTTTGACACATAAGCTTCTTGAAAGATACATCATAGCCAACGTTAACAATGAAGTTGACTGAGGTATGACGTACCTTCTGAGCTTTCTTTTTCTTAACCTCACAGACTTTTGTGAG
This sequence comes from Acomys russatus, assembly GCF_903995435.1. Classification (NCBI taxonomy): domain Eukaryota; kingdom Metazoa; phylum Chordata; class Mammalia; order Rodentia; family Muridae; genus Acomys; species Acomys russatus. Next base: position 8,875,659 of record NC_067166.1, on the reverse strand, counting down.
AACTGGGTCGCTTACCATATACAATTCCTGCTAGCATGTAAGAGACCTTCGAAAGTCAGTTTATGTTGGCTTCCCCCCCCCACCCACCCACTGACTAATTCCCTTCATTTTACATAACAGATAATGAATGCCTAGAGAGGTGAAAACCTTCCCCAAGGCTGCAAAGAGGCCCAGAGTCCGGATTCCTGCCCCATCCTCTTGTCTTGACCCCTTCGCCTCCATGTCCCATTCTATATAATCTTGAATAGCCTGCAGCTGCTTCTCAGCACTAACATACGTTCTTCAGTCCCCACAGCCAGGCGGAAAAGGTCTCCACAAGAGCGGAGATGAAGAAGGATTCGGCTTTGGATCCCTTACGAGCGGGCCCAGCAATGTATTCACATGTCCACTGGCTTTCTGAACGTCCTCAAAACACAAGTGTGTGTATTCGTTTTGTCTTAGTGAGTACCAGCAAGTTGCCAAATGCAACTGGCGTTTGCTACTCTGTGGGTTCCTTTTTCTCTCTTCCACCCTTTCCCACTCTGATGAAGCCCTAACACTGGATAGGAGGGGGAATGAGTAGAGGGGAAAGGGGGCAGCGTTACCGTTAGAGTAGCTCCTGCCGGTTAGGGGCATCAAGGTCCTTGGGGCCAGGTTGGTCTTCTCTGCCAGGGTAGTTAATCTCGTCTTCTCGTTTCTTTGCCCATGATTACTTGACAAACAGCAACCAACAGGATCTAACCACCAACCAGCCAACAACAGCAAACCCACCTCTTGGGGGGGGGGGGGGCAGGGTTTATATAGCTTCTGAAAAGCTCCCAGATTTCCAAACTTCATGCATACTCACAGAAATTATCTGCAGCTGGCAAAACCACACCCCCTGCCAGAGCACTAGGCAAATCATAGTCACCTGCTGTGAGGCAGCCTCTCATCCCCACACCTGGGATTAAAATGAAACCACATTCCCGTAACATTTCTGGGTTTGTTTGTTTGTTTGTTTGTTTAATGAAACCAAAATTACAAAAATCCTCACTGCAACCATAGCCTCGGATTTTAGTAGTCTAAACACATCCTAGTGCAGATACAGGACAAAACAAGAGAAAACCGGAATTTGACATGAATATGCTATGTGAAGCTATGGTGGAAAAGCAAAATTCTCTCTGTTTACACTGAAAGCTTGCTCCTGCTCTAAATAATTCCAGGCCTCAGCTTAGGAATCTTTTCATATAAACTCTCCATCTCATATGAAATTACCCAAAAGTTCTAATCCCCACTGTGTTTTTCCAATTATCACAGTGTTGTATTTTTCCATTAGTATTTACCATAATTGATATTTTTGTGTACTTAGCATCAATTCCAAGTTCCTTTACAAGTGCGTATTATAAATGCTTTTAAACACAGGATAAGTGCCACTGGGTTCGTGAATGAACAAATAAGTGCTTTTTTTGTTTCGTTTTCCAGTTCTCACCTCAGGTATGGATGCTCACAGCAAAGGCTCTCTGAGTCTCCAAGATTAGGCCAGGCATGTTACCTGTTCATCACATCAGGTGATATCTATAGCCCAGTCATATACCTGACCTCTGTCGTGGCTTCTGTGGACCTTTCACTACTGTGTTCTCAGATCCCGCTGTGGCCCACAGTAGGCACTCAATAAGCATTTGATGACATAAAATTACTAAATCAATTACAAATTTTCAGTGAAGGTATATATTTTTAGCAAAGAAGCAAATTGACACATATGGAATGTATTTCATGATTAGGTTGAAGTAAGCACAGAAGTTTATGGGATTAGACATTTGGCACTCAAGGGCTGTGTGTTATTTCACACCATTTCACCAATGAAACGGGGACAAAGAGAACCCAGGACTTGAAGTCACCCAGCTTCTGGGAGCTGATCAGAATCTAGAACCTGCATTACAAACTCCAGAATCCTTACCTCTGCCATTGGGCCACTCCACCTCCATTCCCCAAACGGTTACTGATCCCACCCAGTGACCCTTTCTATTGTTTTCCAGCCTTCCCATGCAGCAGGTGAGCCTGATTAAGACAGAATAAAGTCTTTGCCACCTTCTGTACCTTGTCAGTGTTGGAGACTGGTTAAACACAGTGGGATATAGCGATGTTACTTTCAGCTGCCAACAGAGTGAATGGTTTCATGCATCCTGACATTTCACACAACATCAGCTTCCTCTTGGGAGAAAAATGGAAGCTGGTCTTTCTCCACCTCCCAGGGAAAGCAAGTGCTAAGTTAAAAGAAATGTGATCAGGAAAAAAAAGAACATGCAGTGGCAACAGCAAGGATGGCTCTGGCAGCTGTCACTAGCGTTGGTGGTTTTCCTAAGGACTTCGTCTAAGACTAGAAGAATCTAAGACTGACTCAAGTCGAGGAGCAGAAAGAGCAGACTAGAGGAGCCCTGGATGTAAAGCTAGGGGCGGGGCTATTGCTGCCCAGGTAGTCACCCCCCTTCGCTCAGGCTCCTCCCTGCACACACTCCTGACTGCAGGCATGGTCCCCAGCAGTGGTAGCAGGCATTCCAGGAATGGGAAGGAACCACTTGAACATGTTCCAGTCCCTTCTGCTGTGCATATCTGCTTTAAACACAAAACAGATCATACACAAAGCGCTCCTGCTGGCAGACAAGAGATTCCACACAAAACAACTGATGCCTCTCACCCCCAGAACTATCAATTTCTTGAAACAAGTAAGAAAGATAACGATCCATTATATAGTATAGAAAAGTAACAGCTGGGGATTAAGATATGCAAGATCTGATGTTACATGTCCCAAGTTTGCCCTGCCTCCAAACTTCATTTATACTCTATGGCCAAATACCTGGGCTTTGAATAGAATGCCAACATTGAAAGATGGCCCCCAGAATATCTCCCCTATGTCCTAGGGCAAATGATATTATCTTTGTGGCTTTATTTTACCTTATCTATAAAAGAGAACTATAATGCTGCCTTCTTTCATTGGGTTATATTTTAAAAATAAAAATAAAAACCTGGAGTGCTCGTTGTAACAATCACCGAAGGTATTGTTATTAGGCATGCTGAGGATACATAGTGAATTCCAGTTTAAGGCAGAAATTCAAAACGAAAGCCTGTGCTATTAAGTACTCAGAGGAAGGACAGCAAGTAGCCAAGAAGAGACTTGATACCCTATGAGAATATATAGGGGGACGTAATCCCCCTCAGGAACAGTCATAGGGGAGGGGAATAATGGGAAAATGGGGGGGGGGAGGAATGGGAGGATACAAGGGATGGGATAAACATTGAGATGTAACAAGAATAAATTAATAAAAAAAATATATTAAAAAAAAAAGTAATTCTAATGTGTGTGCGTTTGTTTTACTGTATAGCTCAGTGCTCAGTACTGGGCTGAGAAATGTCGCTAGCCCCTGTTTGTATAACTGAATATCAATAAAGGTTTGGTCAACAATTTGCAATATCTTTTTCTGACCCAGCTTTTCAGGTTCACAAATACTGAGATCCAGAAAGACGTGGAGCCGATGTGTACCATCTTCAGCTCTGGATGGCCACCCCAGTGTCTGAACAGCCCAAGGTATTGTCCAGTCCCTGCCTGTCTTGGTAAAGGGTGTGGTGCAGTGCACTGATTCTCAGTGGCTCTTAGATTGTGAAATTCCTCCATTTCTTTTGCTTGAAATATGTAATAAGATGAGATGATGTGGGGTTTCTCTGATGTCTTAGTATATTAATTAGATACTAACATAAGTGCTTAAAATAGGCTGTGAAGAGCAGCAAATTGGTTTCTGAACCACCAAGATGCGTCAAACCATCAGTGTTAAATATAGTCACAAATAAATTGTTGATTTTGTTAAGCAGCAATAACTACATAAAGTAAAAATATCTTCCATTGCACTTAGAGCATAAAGCAGGAATCTCTGAAGTTATCTCAGGAATATGTACATTTCAGTGGGCCCTGTTGCTCCTTATTATAACTTCTCTCTCAAACCTCAATCCAATAAGACCATCAAACTCTTCTCCAACTGTCTGCAGCGTGTGTGCAAGATGTGTAGGCCAAGATTATCATTGTCATCACAGAAAATTCTACCTCATCACTGAGGTTCAACAAATGTCACAATACTATCTGGTAGACCAAACCTGAAAATCTCCTTAGGTACTCCCCATATGTGCCCCTGTGGTGGCTATTTAGCATGCACCGTATTCAGACTCCTTAGGACAACGTGGGGTCCTCAGAAGAATAAACGGACAAGACATGGACCATGCTTACTCAACAACTGATAGTTATTTATAATATTGACCCTGTAAGAGCTTGCGTCTCAAATTTTCTAACTACAGTGCCCATTCAGTGAGCACAAACTCTTCCTACAGTACTTCTCAGTGTGACCTGTTCAGCATACTAGGTGCTACACAGCAGGGTAACACTAATTTCACAACTTTAAAACTATCGGTGCATTGAGAGCTCCCAGTACAGCCAAACAAGAAAAGGGGCAGTGCTTTTGTTGGTTGATTGGTTTGGGGAGATTTGGGAGTTCAGGTTTTGTGACTTTTTTTTTTTTTTTTTTTAAGGGCATATGATATTACTTTGTTCAATTCTGCCTCTTCTGGCTCCAAAGAGCTAGGCTTGCAGGCATGCTCTCTGTAGCTAACAAGATTAGGTTTTCACTGTGAAAAGAGAAATGAAGATTAAGATGGGTGTGGTGGGGCACGCCTTTAATCCCAGCACTTGGGAGGCAGAGGCAGGTGGATCGCTGTGAGTTCGAGGCCAGCTTGGTCTACAAAGCCAGTCCAGGACAGCCAAGGCTACAAAAAGAAACCCTGTCTTGAAAAAAACCAAATAAATAAATAAATAAAATAAATGAGAGAGAGAGAGAGAGAGAGAGAGAGAGAGAGAGAGAGAGAGAGAGGAGAGAGAGAGAGAGGTGGAGAGAGAGAGAGAGAGAGAGAGAGAGAGAGATGAAGATTAAAAAAGTGTCATGAACAAGGAGAAGGAAAGGTTAAAAGCTTCCAGATGACTGTTTTGGAGGAGGTGTGGGTGTCTCTAGAACCAGGCAGTGGAGTTCTGAAATGAGGCATGACGTTGGGATGCCTGTGAAAAGTGTGGCATGTTGTAGAATCAGGGATACATTCGAGATGAAAGCTGTCAGAAGCTACACAGAGGTCACAGAAACTGGGATTTGGAGGAGGCCAGAGAGTGAGAGGAACTGCAGAATCTGAGCTGGGCTCGGCAGGCTCCAGGTGGTGCAGCATCATCCAGAAGTGAGAGAAGGAAGGAGCCAAACCTTCAGTGCCGAAGAACAGAGAAGGAGCTAGCTCTGGCCTAGAAGCAGAACTATTTTAAGAAAAATAGCCACATAAGTATAAAAAAAAATCTTTTTTGAAAATTTTTAAATATAGCAGCTTTGTATTAAGGACAGATAATGTTATACCTCAACAAATAATTATGTCAGCAGCCTAGGTTTAGGAAACCACTAATGATCACAAAGGCAATTTAACATACCATGTTAGTGTATGTTGGTGTACATGTTAGTGTATGTTGGTGTACATGTTAGTGTAAATGGCTACAAGGATTGTTTTTTAAATATCTCGAAAAGACAAAGAAAAAAAATAAAGTTGGGGATGTCTGCCCAAGAAATAACTGCTTTTGCAGGGTGCAGTGGCCAAGCCTTTAACACCAGAACTAGGGAGGCAGAGGCAGAGGGGTCTCTGTGAGTTCGAGGCCAGCTTGGTTTACAAAGTGAGTTCTAGGACAGCCAGGAAACCTTATCTGGGAAAATCAAAATGAACAGAAACACAAACAAACAAAACCAACCAACCAAAAAAAAAAAAAAAAAAAAAAAAGACTTCTTTCTGCTGCACAGGAAGCTAGCAGATTTGTGCTTACCAGATTAATCTGTATTTCAACCCACCAAAGCCCTGAAACTTAAGGGAGCATTCCTAAAGTTGAATGTGAAGTGTATCCTACAACTGTGATTGCCCAAAGCTAAAAAGGAAGAGAATGAAACAGGCCCTGAATGTGAAGCAATGGACCCCATCTTTTTATCTGCATGCACTGAGGGTGTGTGACCATTGACTGAGTGCAAGTTCCCAAGCGAATACCCACACACAAACATTTCACCCTAAAGTGACTTCAGGGAGATATTAAGTCTGGACATGAACTACCAAGCTTATACATGAGTTCTAGCTGACGTAGAAGATTCCAGAGTTAGCTTATTGGAATGGTCATAATCTGCTGTTGGACAGTTACCCATGTATATATTTGCATTTTTGCATCTCTAAATCTTATCCCTAAGACATTTAAGATGGTTAAAGGTCACACAGTTTACAGAAACACTGCAATAGGGTTTGTTCTATTAAAAAAAAAAAAATCTAAATGCCACCGTCTCGGAGGATTTGTCTCTCTCTTAGATTTCCATATTTAACTGAAGAGGCATCAGCCCTGCAGATCAGCCCTCTACCAACTCCAAACAAAGCAGACAACACCTCCTGGGAAGTACCTGCCTATTGCTTCAGGCAATCTGAGTGGCAGAAGGGGTCCAAACTGACTAGCAATACATTCTATCTGAATTTACTGTGATGTTCATAAGACATTTATTACACGAATCTGTCTGATGTAACTCACTATCTTAGTTACTTCACCACATAGAAGACTTAGGTCCTCTACTGACATACATTTTTCTTCTTTCTTTCTTTCTTTCTTTCTTTCTTTCTTTCTTTGTTTTGTTTTTCAAGACAGGGTTTCTCTGTGTAGCCCTGGCTGTTCTGGAACTCACTTTGTAGACCAGGCTGGCCCAAACTCACAGAGATCTGCCTGCCTCTGCCTCGAGAGTGTTGGGATTAAAGGCGTGTGCCACCACCACCCAGCCATTTCTCTTGATTCTTACCCTCTAGTTTTGTAAACTTATACCAACAATTCAGTTAAGAAACCTCTGATCTTCAAGGCCCCTGGAGGGTCAGAAATCTAGCCAATTGATTTCAAAATTTTGTGACTGTGGGGAGCCATGCTAAATTCTGCCATGTCAGAAATCCTGTACTTAGGCTGCCTGCTGTGACCTTCAAGTTGCTGACCTTTGCCTCACGAAGTCTTGTGTTCTAGGCTATCCTTGGACTATTTACCTTTGAAAGAAGTAGGGAAGTCTCAACTTAGAACCACCCAGAGGATCAAGGAAGTTCTACAGGGAGCAATTCAGGCTGTTGTATTCTTGCCTGGGGGCTAGGGTGAGTGGGATTAGAATAGATCCTATTGACCTTGCTCTCTCTATATTCTTACTAGTCAGCATTAAAGTAAGTCTTGATCAGAAATTTCTAGACTTGACTCATTATTTCTTGTGTGTCTGTACCCTACTTTCAATCCCCACTCCCTCTTTCGGGTGAACCCTGGTTCAATTTGTCCCTCGGGCCGGGACACATCAGTGAGAAACCTACTTTTAATCATTTTGTTTCTTGTGCTTTCTTTTTATTTGACCATACAAATGTGATTTTTTTTTTTTTTTTTTTTGAATGGAAGCACTAAGGTTCGTGAGTATAAAAAGATTGTGTTCAAAGTTAGGCCTGGGACTTCATTGGAAACAGCCCTATTTTCCCCTATATTCTGTCATTCTCTCTTTTGCAATACCCAAGGCAGGCTGACAGCAGTGCCCTGAAAGGCAAGATATGTTTGCATTACCTGTTTAAGTACATACTATAAAAACAAGCACAGAAGGACTCACAGGCTTGCTCAAGGTCACGCAGATCAAGGTAGAACCAAATTCTAAGTGAGTGTCCCGACCCCCTCTCCTAACCACAGGAGATTGGATTTCTTCTAAAGGCTGCAGAACAGCATCATAGGGCAAGAAGTATGTCAGTCTCCATACCTTCAAAAGCACCACCTCACTCTGAAACACAATGTTCTACAGCAAAAGGCTGGAAATCAAAGCCTGGGGAACCCACGGAGAATTGACAAAGTAGAATTATTTTTTTCCCTTGCATACTTGTGTGTCCAACAGGCCCATACTGCAGGATGGTGTCAGTTCAAAGTCACTTACCCAAATCTGAAGCTTGATTCTCTTTTCATTTTTGAATACAGTTTTCACTTTGAAATCGATGCCAACTGTGCTGACGAAGGCAGATGTAAAGGAGTCATCCGCATAGCGGAACAGGAAAGATGTTTTGCCCACGCTGCTGTTGCCGATGATCAGCAACTTGAACATGTAGTCGAAGTTCTGGTCAGAAGAGTCTTTCTGGCCAAACCTGGCATCTTGGGCAGAGGCCATCTGTGGGGCAAGCAAGCATGGATCAGTTTCTCATTTGATACGAAGCTAGCAGCACACTCATTATTGCCCCTGCCAGAAACAGATGTCAGAGACTCAGGAGGTAGGTAAAGAGCACTCCCGAATCCCCCTCTGATGCTGGTATCCATGGCGATAAGTCCCAGCTGGAACACAGAACAGCAAATCTTACAGCTCTTTCCAGCTGTGTTGGTGCTTGTCTCTGCTTAGCATTCATAAGCAGTCAAAGACACCAAAGACAGCATCTCTCAAGGTAACAGGAGAAGCAACAATATGAGGAACTGCAGGGCATGAGAGCTCTGGAATAGTGTAATCTCAGTTAGGAGGAATCCGAACTGACTGAGCAGGGTTTCTCTTACGAAAATGTGAATTACTAGTCTTCCCTAGAAAAACAGACTCTAAGCACATCTCTATTTCATCTGTTAACATCATATTAAGTCGGCAACCCAACACACATGTCAGTGTCCTTAAAATTAAAAAATGATAATAATAAATCTATATGGTTCCAAATGTACCTCATAACCATGTGAAGTGGGTACCTTATCTCTATTAAAATGAGAAAATTGAACTTTGGAAATATGAGATAATGCCCTCAAGCTTATTTATACAGAAGGTTAGTAGATTCTCTGACCTCTGCCCTATTTCCCGCTGACAGGTACTGAAATAAGCACACTACTCCAGAAGGTCACACAGGAGGCATTTTTTGACAGGAGTGTGGTAAGCCCTACCTGCTTTCAAGCACTGTTTCTGCTACTACCTGTGTGAACTTGGCTTTCTTTATTTTTAATTTTCTTCATTACAAACTTGTCTGTACATGCCCACGACGTGTTTTATGGGTTTGTTTTAATCTCCCGATCGCGTGAAAAAAAAAAAAAAAAGACACAATACCTACTCAGAATGTTCATGAAGGTGATAGAAAATACTTCTGTAAATCAGATTTGTAACTTAGTATAGAGACTTGCTTCTTGTTATGTAAAAATGCTTTAAGTAGATGCCTATTCTCCCTCATTCTCTTGATAATTTTTATATGTACCAAAGCAGCATTGTGTTGCTTCTGAGGGCTGCTCCACCTTAGGAGAGAAAGGAGGTGACTCCATTTGCTTCGGCGCCTTTCTGATGCTCTGAATTACTTGGCAATTGCTCTACCAGTCAATGTGCTAACCGCTAAGAACATACGGCAATTTAGACTGTACTAAAATTAAACAGAATTTTCAAATGTTGTCTCCTAATGACACTGGCTACATTTCAAGCACACAACCCGCCCCCCACACACACACACACATACCCAGCAAGTAATGTACTGGAGAGTAATTTACAAAACACTGGCATTATTGCAACAAGTTCTGCTGACAAGGCTAAGCTAGACAGTCTGTTTTCCCATAGAAGCTGCTTGATGTTTGTTCTATCACCTCCTGTGAAACACCATGAGTTCAGTACGGTTTGGTATTCCCGGGATGGGGGCTTGGTTGCCCATCGGAAGTGGTAGGACCTTTAAAGGTAAAACCAAGTATGAGACAGGTCACTGGGAACAGAACTCTCAGAAGACAGTGATGGAAAGTCTCAAGGGACTTTGGCTAATTTCCATGACAACATGCCGTTAAAGCAAACATAGACCTGGCCCTGGAATCTCTGTGGCTTCCTATCTCACCCAGTGATCTCTGACTCTTCCGTGTCCTCACATCATGATGCCATCCCACATCCTGTGACACAGCCAGAAGAACATTCCCGGAGGGCTCCCACAGAGGCTGAGAGCATGTACTCAGACCTCTTAAATGTGAGTGCAATAGGCTCCCTTTCTTTATAAAGTACCCAGCAGCAGGTATTTTGCTGAAGTAACAGGAAATGGAATAATCCTTCGAGAAGGCACAAAGAAAGCCCCAGCAGGAGGTGGACTGACCGAAACAATCAACTGTGCTGGGGCTCATCTATGAAACCTAGGGTGATGCTAACTGCCCGAAGCCAGGATAGACAGAGTTGAGGGGTTCCAAGCATCATGAAAGGGGGGTGGATGAGATAATGAGGGAACATACTCATTGTCTACAGGAGAATGCAATGCTTTGTATAAAAGTAACACAAGGAGAATTTGTTGTGTATCACAAAAGCTGAAGGTGATGAAAGTTCTGGTTGAAGCTCATAGTCTCTACACTAATACAGACTTAAGTGTTCCTTGTCTATCCGTGTGATCACAACTACCCATGCAGGGAACAGTGACAGCTTGTATGGAGTGTTTGCTAGTGCCTGAACCCAGGCCCACAAACAGGCAACGTCACCTTCCCTGGTAGCTGGGTTACAAACAGGATTGGGTAAGCTTCGTCCAGCATTGGCAGCCAAAGGTAGAATTGGCTCACAGCCTCTCAGCTTAACAAGAAGTTTCTTTAACAGTGAATGCCTTCCAACACCCTAATAGAATGGTAATTGGGTTGTTGTTGGTGGTGGTGGTGATGGTGGTGGTGCTGCTGGTGGTGGTGTTTGAACAGGCTCACCAATTACTAACCTTCCAGGAGAAGCTATTCCAGCAGGTCTGCAAATGCCCTTCCCTAACAAGGTCCTTCGATGGCTTGTCATGAGCCAGCTTAAATGCTGGACCAGGATTTGGGATACTCATCTAAGCCCCAGTTGGAAAAGACAGTTTAAAGGCAGTCTACTAGCCTATCGCCTTCTGCAGGCTGTAGCCGTAAGGAGGCATACCAACAAGGTTGTGTGTGGGCTGCAGTAAAAGAAAGCATGATGCAAGCTACCGTTATTAATAAAGTTTTATTGATGCTAAAAGTGAACCAATACAGGCATCATGAATAGAGAGAGTTTTAAGTGTAATTGAGAGGATGTAGTTAGAAACATATGATTTACCTGGGAAGCAACAGCTGTAAGTTCAAGGGCTATTTGTAGCTTGTGTGTTGGACGTGAACCACACCAAAGAAAGATATTCAGTATGCGGGCAGTGGCTCTGGGGGCCTGTGTGTGTCAAAAAAATTCTCCTGATAGCAAGAATTTCTATTTTCTCATTTCTTCCTTCTTTTCCTTTCTTCTTCCTTTGTTTCTTCAGTTTTCCTTTTTTGTAATTTGTGTGTGTGTGTGTGATAGTCTGGTATGTTGCCCAGACTAGCTTCAAACGCCTGGTTTCAAGGGGGCCTTCCTGCCTCAGCTTCCCAAGTGAGGAATTAATTAGAAAATTACAATTACATTTAAAGATTCTCTTTCTTTCTTTCTTTCTTTCTTTCTTTCTTTCTTTCTTTCTTTCTTTCTTTTTTAATGCTATTCCCTGGTTTATATCATCAACAAAGCTCACAAGGTCACAAATGTCCGCAACAAATGGAATAAATCCTGGCTAAGAACCAGAGAACAAGGCGTCTCTAATCTTGCTGAGAACAGAGACTCATTGGTTTACATTACAGCAACATGTGAGACACACTGGGGCTTGGCTACAGCCGCTCTGTGAATTTGCCGACACTTCTACATGCTAAGCTGTGTGAACATTCTAGAGATATTATGGGAGAGTAGAACTGAAACTTGAAATCATGGACATGCAGGCAGTTACCTATTAGATGCCAAGTCAGATTTCGTGGAACATAAATCAGTAACTCTTCCAACAGCACTGATTTTGGAGTTTAAGAACAGAAGGACCCACGGGGTTACAAAGGCTCTTCAGCACGGTGCAGCGCAGCCGCAATGCCATGATCCCCATCTGTGTCTTCTGTACATCTCCAGTCAGTGTCTTAGACACGTAGATCCACTGCCACACACAATCTGCCCCACTGCAAAACAGCTCCGCTCGCTGTGAAGGTCTTCCTTGTTTTGAGTTGAAATACACCTCCCTGTAGCCTCTGCTCCAGGGTTTTAGACAATGCCTTGTAAGGCAATAGTCGATTTCTTTCGCACCTCAGGGAAGTTGAGGTACCGTACTAAGGGAACAAACGAGCACTCACTCCACAAGCTTTTCTTCCTCCTGCTTGGATAATCCCAGCTCCTTTTAACCCCTCTTCCTGTCCCAGGACACACCTGAAAAATCCCACACATCCTATTAGATTAAAACTGACTTTCTTGAAGATTGTCTGGCTCCACTGTGTGGTTCCCAGGATCAGCTGAGTGTTCCTAATATTTATCTGGTGAGTTCACGGTACAATGAGACCCCATCCATCACATTTAACAGAGAAGTCTCCTGAAACGCACTGCCCGTATTTCTGTTGTTAACTGCTGTGATCATGAGTCTCCCGGTCTTCCCATTGTATGCGGCAATTTACTATTATTAATGAAGCTTTACGTTTCATATAACTTTCTTTCTTTTTTTTTTTTTTAGAAATTCAATTATGGTCTCATAATTTTATGTCTTTCGTTCAAACATAGAAGTCATCCCTTTCAGATTTGCTTGTATCTAAATTCCATCACTAACAGTTTATTACGACCCCCCCAACCAAAACAAGAATCAGCTTGCAGACAAAGAACAATGGACTTTTCAACCCGCTGAAAACGTAAAATTATGCATGAGACCTTCACAGCTCATCACTATTGAACTCAGAATGTTTGATGCTCATCTTGAACTCCTGATAGGTGGTGCTTTGAAGAAGACACTATGCCATCCCCCTAAGTTCCCATGGTTTGAAAATAACAAATAAATCACGCAGTAAGCTGAAGTGCTATTCCAATTCTCAGTTCCACTTCCTCACAATTCCTACTGACAAGAGACAAAAAAAAAAAAAAAATTTACTTCTCACCACTGCATACGGCCATAAAGTTTTGACATTTGTAATCTTAAAACACATGGGGAAACAAATGGCAAAAACAAATTACTTTCAGAGATTTGCTCGTGTAGTTGAATATTTAAACTACTCTAAGACATTTTATGGGTCTGATGATAAGAACAAAATGAAGTCATCTTGAAGTTATCGTTTATTTGCCACTATTGATTATGGCCTGATGGTTTATGAGAGGAAGACTGAGGGGGACATTCTTTTAAACTCATGTTTGGAATTATAAAGGCAAAATTAAAGATGGAGCCTGCATGCTCAAAGTTGAGAAACAGAGTAGTTTTATATCACAATCATTATCATTAAAAAGAAAACTAATACTATTAGCCTTATGATGTTATTATTCCAGACAACTCCAAGGAAAGGCCTAAAAAGTTTGAAGTCAAGAATATTAGCAGAATTTCTAAAGGCCTGTTATTTGGATCCTGCGCTGCCCCCCACAGTACAAGCCTTCCTTCGTGCACACATGTAGCTCTTTATCCATGGTCTGCTACCATTTGCTCTACCAGGGTCCAGCTGAAAAGTCGCAGCAAGTCACTACACATGTCAGGCTGCCGCCACAGCATTGGAGCTGACAGGACGTTTTCCAGGATATGGGAAGTGGCTAAGGCACAGAAGATTAAACTCCTACCCTGGTTCTGAAGCCAAGAGCTTAGACAAACGGGGCAGCGTTCAGAAATCATCATCACTTTACTTAGGCGGAGAACGTACATCGCACAGGACTCGGGGGAGAATGTCTATGCTACTTTGCCAATTTACGTAGCATTTCCAAGACACAAACCTCCGTACCTGTTAATGGGCCCTTGTGCTCTCCTTTCACACCTGTCTTTAAGCCCTCACTTTTCTCTATGTATGCACAGCTTCTTGAGTGTATACGGATAGCGCACAGCTCACGCACAGAGCAAGCAGCTGAGTGATAACAGCAGCAGCACCTGGAAGGCCCCATAGCATGTGCTCCACACATGCTTACATATAGCCCTTCACCTTGCCTAGCAGGCTTCATCATGAGCGCCCGCATCTTATAGATGGACTGGTATGTTTCAGGATGACTGCCCCCCCCCCCCCCCGCTATGTTGGAACCATGAGAATGTTCTTCTCTGATCTTTACTATGAGGCAAATTGCACACAGCTGCAGAAGGCTAAGATGGGAACCCTTTGGTATTTAGCTCTCAGATGTGTTTGCACTGAGCACTCGGCAGTTCCTTAGATATAGTTTTTGATGCTCCCCCCACCCCAACTCCTGCCAAGCTATCACCCCCAAATGCATCATGTGACAGTTTCAATTCTCTGATTCTGTGTGTGGCTGTTTCTCTTAGCACATGCCTCTGGCTAAAATTCTCTGGTGGAACAAAGAAATTTCGATTTTTACTTTTGTTATGGTTATTTGCAAGTGTCAACTTGACCACCTCTGAAATTTACTAAAAACCCAGGATGCTGGGGACACCTATGAGGGCTTTTTAGTTAATTGAGTCATTTGAGGTAGGAAGACTCACCTTAAATCCCTATCACTTGAGGTCATAAGGCCAACCTTTAATCTGGGCCATATCTTCTCAAGGCAGTGTATATAGAGGAAAAAGGAGAAGAAAGCATTTGCTCTTTGCCTGCTTTATCTTGACCTTGATGGCAAGTTCATTTTTCCCCTGGCATTAGAGCCTACTTCTTTGGGATTTCAGTGTATACGAAGGACCAGCCGAGATATCTGGCCTTGTAGACTGAATAACTATTAGATTCTCCGACTTCCATTTGGTAGGTACCTATTGTTGGACTAGCTGGACCACAGCCTGTAAAACACTCTAATAAATACCATACATATGCCATACATATATTAATGTATGCCATATATAATTTGTGTGTATGTATGTGCATATACATATATTGACGTGCATGTATATTGATTCATTTAGTCTCTCTGTTCTATTTCTCTAGGGAACACTGACTAATACCAGTTTATTCATCTTGGTTGCATAACAACAAGAATGACATGTGAGCATCTTCCTTACAGTAACAGAAATTATCACTCCAGTTTTGAAGATGTGGAAAGGAAGGCCAAGTGAAAGAAATCACATTTTTACCATCTCAACTTCTCACCTTGAGTACTGAGCCCTCCCCGCCTGGACCAAATGTGTCCTTCAAGAGTTAGTGAGTTCATTCTATTCTCATCAAATCTGAAACTTAAATGACAAAGAATACTGAAAAACTTAAGTGAATTTCTCCTAAAAAGGAACATCTATTCCTTTGTTAAAGAGAGGCAAATATCATACACACACAGTGCAAAATACACATGAGGGTGTGTCCTCCAACTTACAATGGAGTGAATACTGATCAATGCGTCATAAGATGAAACTATAGCTAGGGTGGAAACATGCATGCAATACACCAAGCCCCCTCCCCAGCAAGCACAGTATATTGCACGTCGGCTGTCTACCCTCAGGACATGTAGATTAAAGGGAGCAGGGATGATATTGATCAGTGTCAAAAGAGTGTCACACCTCACACTGATATTACTAGTCCAGGAATAGGTCAAAATTCAAAACTTGAAATATACTTTCTATGTAATATGTATTTTGGCAATATTGTGTAGTGATGACAAACTGACCTGGTTGCCTTTAACCCGGGAGTCCCATGGCATGCAGCAGAGCTGTTTTGTTTCTTTGTTTCTTTGTTGGTTTGTTTTGTTGGTGCTAACACTACCAAGCTTGGTATATGACTAGTCGCTCCAATTGTGGTTGCCAGGGAGCAAAAGAGATGTTGAGATTCCAAACCCCAAACTCTTCCTAGAAGCTAGGGAGCTATCTTCATCATACACAGATTTGACAATAAATAAATAAACAAATAAATACATTTTAAAACAAAGAGATTCTTCAAGAAATCTTGAGATTTACATTTTCCGTACATAGAATCCAGTTCATAAAAATAAAATAAATATAAAAAAGCCTTTCCACAACAAAACATAAAGAAACATCAAAGGTTTTTCTGTAGATGTAGACGGAATTCATAAGCCATCTTATCATTCCTTGGCAGCGGTACTCAGTGCTGTGTTCTTACATACGTGTTTATCTTGTCTCAGATATTTTTATTCTGGAATATAAATTTAAATTTTTACAGGCTACACTAACTTTAAAATCGAGTGATGTGTGGAAAGGAATTCAAACTTCTGAAGAATGTGGGTGTTCAGAGTGGTCCAAGAGTCAGTCATCTCTAGGACGCTGGGCATGGGTTTCTGTTTTGTTTTGTTTTTTATTTTTTATTTTATTTATTTGTTTGTTTATTTATTTATTTTTGGTTTTTCGAGACAGAGTTTCTCTGTGTAGCCTTGGCTGTCCTGGACTCACTTTGTAGATCAGGCTGGCCTTGAACTCACAGTGATCCGCCTGCCTCTGCCTCCCAAGTGCTGGGATTAAAGGTGTGTGCCATGATGCCTGGTTCTTTTGATTAGTCAGCATTGAAACTCATTGTCAGAACCCTCCACACAGCAGCCAAGGCAGGCTTATTTGGTCAAGTTCTCGGGCATCTGCACAAAAGGAGACTGAATAAACTGACATTTAATCCTAGGCCTCCATGGCCACAGAAATATGATTCTAAAGGTCCTGCTACTGTGTTAGCCAGCCACTCCTTCTGGTGACCCTGACGTTCTACTGTTTTAACATCAACTGTGGCAGAGAATGACCAGCACCCTACAGTGGCCAGCCAATCTAGATGAAATGATTCTGGGAAATGGTTTCTCCATCAGTTAGCTCCATTCTGTAACAGGATCCTTCTGTGCACTGCTGTTTATGTCACTGTGAGTACTAACAGAATAGGGGGAGGTGACCCTGTAAGAAGCTGTTGTCACAGGATATTTGCTCACACCGTGAACACCAAGCTTGTGTTGCCTACTGCAAAAACTTGTTTCTAATTACAGTGTGTCTAAGCCCTAGCACACACCTTTAGTCCAAGAGCTTCCTGCTTTAATTAAATAAAATCAATCATAAGTCAAGAGGCAGAGTAAGTGACCAGTTTCCTGGGGGTGAACATAGGGGAAAAAAAAAACATAGAGAGAGTAAGAGTAAGTCAGGAGGATGGATAGAGAGACACACAGGAAGTAGGAGGGAGTGAGGGCGTGGACAAGGAGGTTCCCTTTTCCTTTTCGAACATTAATGAGGAAGAAGGTCATCCAGGTGCTTTCTCTGCCTCTCTCAGCTAGTAGGCTTTCACCCCAGCATCTGGCTCCTGAGTCTTTTTTTTTTTTTTTTTTTTTTTGGTGAAATTGAATGATATTCACAGAGAATGTGCAAGCTATCTGCTGAGCTCTGCAGAAGGTAGCCTTGGCTTTTTCATCAGGAGCCTTTTTTTTTTTTTTTTTTTTTAAATAAGACTGTGGTACCTTACCTCATTTTTATTAGAAAGCATTAAAAACTTATACCCAGTGTCCAACTTGAGATGGGGAAATTACAAATATTTCTTATAAGAATATGTCTTCTTTAAATCATAAGAAGTTCTGTGTAGGGCAGGGGAGCTGGCGAGCTGACTAGCTGAGATACTTTTCAGGCCCAGACCTGGGGATTTGAATAGGTCCATTCCAACATCTGGGTAGATGGAGTCATCAATGAACTGTTGACGTGCATGAAGGAGCCAAGCCTACAGAACGAAACTACAAGATGTCCATGACACAGGGCAACAACAAGATATCTGAGAGGAGGGGTGGGGGGAAAAAAAGATATCTGAGAGGAGTCCAAGAGAGTTTCCAGTATTGATAGAGTAGTAGAACCCAGACGCCTTGTAACAGACCAAGGAGTCATTGCAATGAACATTTTCAACCAAAGAAATTTGGGCAAGAAAGTAAAACTGAGACACATTGTGACAAAACTACAGCTTCCACAACAAGATTTCTTTCTTTGTTGGGACAAGTTGCAAGGGTAGAGGGTGGATATGAGGAGAGGAGGAGATGAGGAGGATTGGAGTGCATGATGTGAAATTCACAAAGAACCAATAAAAGTTATTTTTAAAAACCATAAGAAGCAAAACAGAACAGATATGGCCAACACTATGCGATAGAAGGAATTGCATTAGATGACTAAAGCCTTCTCGCTAGAGGAAATGAGCCTGCATGTTAATTCTAATGAGTTGTTTCCCAGCAAGCTTTTGTCTTTAAGATCTTTAAGGCATTAAACATTGTTAATAGTTTAAACCATTCAGGTGAGTGTGGAAAGTGCCTACTCTTCCTGGTTCTGGGCACTTTTCTCCTTATTCCATCATCAAGGCTGCACTGTGTTGGACATTGCTCAGGGCAGGACCTCACTGTCCACATATTTCTATGACAAAGAAATATCTGGACCGCCCTTGAGGAACCTGTTGTCAACGTGCTTTCATTTCCAGATTACGGGATTCCACCAATTAAAATGACTGGTGATGACATCCCTGCTTCTCATCCAAAAGCTATTTATACAGCTATCATCTTGATAAAGAATAAATCTACTCCCACTTGTACGCATTTACGCCAGCCCACTTGTGCTTTGACAATCCCTTCTGTCAGGTGCTCACTGAGATAGGTGTTCATTGAATCAAATTTCCAAAAGAGTAGCTATCTTTAAATTCTAACGCCATAGACAAGGGTGATATGAGAATCATTATTTGCCAACTAGTACGTCATACATCCTGTCTTTAAGCTTGTTAAGGCTCATCAGGCCATGGCTGCTGGAAGAGAATTTATTCATTTGTATCAGATTACAAGATTCTCAGGTTGATAAGATCAGATATGCGTCAAGGCTACCGGGCACCTTACAAGTCACACAAGAATCTTTGACGGGTTACGTTTAACCTAATATCAATAGACAGATAAGAGGCTCCCAGCCTCAGCTCAGGTTACATTATGATTTTGTTCTGGGTATGAAAAGCTAAGGGTGTGGGAGCTAGGTGGCATAGTTCCAGACTTTTCCACGAGGAATACAAAATAGTTTTTTTTTAAATCCTAGTAGTATACCCAATCTGATTTAGACTTCCTCACATTTGCTGAAGGCCTGGACATCTGGGTCCCTCACCCCTATGTTTTTATATAATATGTGTATTATATGAATATATTATATATATATATATTATCATGACCTCAATAAAACCGACATGATACTTCAAAACCCTATGAGGCATATTAATGTTGCATAGAGCTTCCTTTGTAGAATTGAAGCTATTAAAGAAGATATGAGTTGGTGAAAGAAATTACATTTTGATTTTACTTTTTCAGAAGTATACACCTTATTCAATTCTTGAAGAGCACCTTGAAGCCCACAATTTTTATTTTAAGGCACAAAAAGTTCAGCACCAGACAAAGAAGAACCAATAGAGAGTTAAACAGTAATATTAAAATGCAAACATCAATATTCACACCCCAAATTTATGAAGTATAATCAAAGTGGTAGGGTTATTGTTTACATTTCTGTAACTTTTCTTCAATAAGAAGCTCAAACAACCACATTTCTTTTTTGGTTTTCTGAATAATACTACAAAGTCACATTAAACTCTCTTAACACTCTAATCTCTCAACCCAAGAATGCTCATTTATCTTTAGCTGATAACAACCAGTTTTCAGTCTAAACGGAGCCAATTGTGAGCCTAAATGGAATAACACAATAACTAGATTGAATTGACCCTGGATCTGAATTAACAAAACACTATAGATCATAGAAGATTGAACTTGAAGGCAAATCGGTAAAAAAATCATACAACGCAATGAATAATGAAAGTAAAAGTCGGCAGAACATCTGTAGATGTTGAGTGAATATGAGAACCCTGACTCACATGCAGCTGAAGGCTTACAGAGAAAAGGAGTGCAATGGTTGCATGGAAGTGTATTTGGAGATATAAGGATTAAATATTCTCTAATTTGTTGGAGTATATAGATGTTCATGCCTGAGAGGCCATTTCAACTCTCCGAGTTGACGAACTACAAAGGAAAGAACAGGTATATCAAAGACAAATAGAAATATATTCAAAGCAAACAAAAAAAATCACACACACACACACACACACACACACACATACACAATAATCTGAAGAGCAGATGATCCCACAACACAATGGACCCAGTAGACAGGGAAATAACATATTAGCATTCAGCACTGGAAGGGGAAAAAAAAAATCAACACAAAGTCTCATGTGCATTAAAAGCTTCCATTCTAAATTCAAGACAAATTTTATATTTAAAAAAGTAGATAAACAAAGCCTGAATGTATTGACAAAGGTCTATCTATGGTATAAGTAAAGCTGAAGAAAGCAGACAGAAAATGATAAATAGTACCACATAAAAGCTCAAATAATAGGAAGCATACTAGACATGGGAAATAGATGGCAGGAAAGTGTGAGTGTGTGTGTGTGTGTGTGTGTGTGTGTAATGAAAAAAAACACATGTTATGTTTAAAGCTAAAATTATAATAAGTGTAAGTGTAACGTATATGAAATTGTATCATAGCAAATTCACTATGCAGTATATGGGGTATTATAACGTAGTCTAGGCAGGATGTTTAGCTATGTATTGTGTTATCCTTTGAATAAAGACTTTAAAATGCCAAGGTATCCATTGAAAAAAAAAAACTACAAAGAAATTGAGATACCTAAAAATATTTACATAAAATGGAGATAGGAAAAGGGAGCAGAGGAATAGAAAAACAGAGTAAGTATACAACAAATGGCAAAATGGCTGGTTTAAATCCAACAACATCAACCATCACAATATATAAAATGAGCCAGGCAGGACCTGTAGCGGTGGGAGTGGAACATCAATCTACGTACAATACCTCTGAACCAAAATTTACCTTACCTACAAGATGTACAGAGACAGACGGAGGGAATGACCAACCAATGCCTGGCCCAACCTGAGACTTACCCCATGGGAGAGAGCCAACCTCTGACATCATTAATGATATTCTGATATGCTTACAGACAGGAGCCTGGCTTCATCATTTTCTGAGAGCAGGCCCCTCTCCCTAGCAGCTGACCAAAACAGATGCTGAGACTCACAGCCAAGCATTAGGTGGAGCTCTAGGAGTCCTGTGGAAGAGTGTGATGGAAGGACAGAGGGTGCAGAGGGGATAAAAACACTGCAAGAAGGCCAATAATGTCAACTAACCTAGACCCATGGGGCCTTAGAGAGAAGGAAGCACCAACCAAAAAGTGTGCATGGACTGGACCTAGGGCCCCTACACAGATGTGACGGATGGACAGTTTGATCTTCATGTACCTCCCCTAACAAGTTCAGCAGATGCTATGATATGGACTCTTTGCCCTAACCGGGAAGCCTTGCCTGGCTTCAGTGAATGAGGAGGAGTTCAGTCCTGATGCAACTTATGTGCTGGGTTGGGTTGGGGGTGGTTCCCCTTTTTTGAGGACAAAGGGAATGGGAACTGGGATAGGGGTACAGGCCAGGAGGAGAGAAGAGAGGGCTACAGTCGAGATATAAAGTGGATATATAAATTAAACATAAAGTAAAAAAAATAAAATACATTGTATCATGGGAAAAAAAGGCAGAGATTTTCAGACTGGATACAAATGTAAGACCCAACTATACATAAACCATAAGATTCATATTATAGGTATATAAAGACATAAAAATTGAAAGCAACAGTATGAAATATATATATATACATAAATACCATCAAAGCAACAATGCTTGTATTAATAATATACATTTATAAAGTAGTATTACCGGGAATAAAGAAGGTTATAGGACAGAAGTGACAAAGAAAGAAAGAAAGAACTTCTTCAGGACACAATTACAAATGTGTTTGTATTTAATAGTCGAGGTTCAGAATACATGAAAACCAAAATCAAGACCATAAAGGAGGGAAACATTGCTGTGTGTGAAGATTGGAAAAATCGATTTCTCAGGACTTGATATGATAAATATATTCAAACTAAGTAAGGACACAGAAGCTCTTCATGACACCACAGATGACCAATTTGACATTTCAACACTACACTTCACAGCTACAGGACACATAAAGACAGGAAATGTTCACGTAAAAGATCTTATTTTGACCTGAAATTCAGCTGACATTACTTTTTAAAGATTACAATCTTTATAAGTATATATAAGTAAAATTTAATGAATCATCAATATCAAGGCAAGGGCTGGAAAACACATAAACTTGTGGAAATTGGGCATATTTGTACCAAAACACTCTAAAGAAATAAGCAAAGAGTTTGAAATGATATACAATCAAATAATACATTCAGAAACTTATGATGAAGTTCATAGCAACCCTTAGAGGAAGCTTTTATCACTTTAAATGCTTATATTTACCAGCTGAAAAAGAAATAATGAAAGCCAGTTCTATAATGTAAGTATAAGGAACATGAGATTTTCTTTTTTTAAGCCGACATCAATAAAATGCAAAAATAAGAGAAAAAGCTGAGGGCAGTGGGCTGTTCTGAGCAAATCAATAGCACCGAAAACTACCCAGTAAGAATGACAAGCAAAGCCAAGACCGTGGCCTACAAACCCAGCAGCCCTGGAAGGCTGATGAAGAGCTGCTTCAAGTTGAAGCCTTGTCTGGGTTACACAGTGAGATCTTGGTCATCCCTGATAGGTGGTGAAAAGTGATATATTCAGCTATGGGACACACCCCATCAACTTATTGGTCATGTGGCAGTCCCAGGGGCTCCCGAAACAGTGCAAGCTACTGGCGTTGCTCTTCCCTATCTGTAAGAACTGGATGGTAAAACAACTGTTGCTGAAGACACCACACTTTAGAGATTAGAGAAATCAAGCCAGTAGTGATTGGACGCTTCCCCCTCGTTGTTGGCTTTCATTATACTGAAAGATGCTACTCAGGCTACTGGAGAAGAAAAGATACCGTCAACCTCATAAGTATGTGACTCCTACAAACCACAAAACTGGTCTGGCAATATATGCCTATGAGTGTGATAAAGACATGAACGTTATAGATGTAACCAACTCATTTATTTATTTATTTATTTATTTATTTATTTATTTATTTATTGGCTTTGAGGCCTATTCCACTGCAGGGAATTCATGACTAGAACTGTAACTCTGGACAAGGACGTTCATTTCCTGTTTAGGTTATTTTTGTAACTATGACACCCTAGGAAACAAGCCAAAAAGAAATAGAGAAGACTGTCTCCCCAACTCAGCAAGAAATCGTGGTGCCTGTAAAGGATAAGGAATAAGTGTCCGTTGCACAGAAGAGATGGATGGTTGCAGAGGATGGAAAACAATCAGGCATTCGTGGGTAATAAGATGCAGGGATGATGCCACAACCTTCATGCAGCCCATGCGGCAGCCATGCTTAGACACTAGCTACCTGTCTCTTGGTGTATGTGTAGCCGTCTTGCATAGAGCATTTACCTCACTGCTTTCACCTCAGAGTCGTCTTTGGCCTATCTGCATACTTGTCTCACTTCCGCTTATCTTTAGCCAGTTCTTTCCAGTCTGTCCCATTCTAATATTTTTGGTTGCGAGCCCAGCCTTTAATTAGTGGCTGAGCCATATCTCCAGCCCGTGTCTGTTCCACTTCCTCAGCAGGCATTTTTGTTTGAGGTTCTCTTGTTAACCCCAAGGCTCTGCTTCTGTCGGGCACACCTAAAACTAAGCTAACTGATAAACGTGTGAGATAATGGATCTCTCTTTGGTCCCACAAGAGACCACAAGAAGTTAGAAAAAAGGTAGACAACAAGATGCTTATAACACAATGGCCCTTCCCACATATTTAGTTTAGTTTATACAAGCTTATTTTATAAACATAAAAAAAGGCTCAACATATTTTTCTTTGTTCCCAATTAAACGAGCTAGTAACATTTATCCATAGGTTCCTCGTTCCTTACACCACACATTTATACCTTCTGGAGAAATCAAAACAGAAGAAATGATGTGAACTTTTTTTCAGACAGAGAGATCTGGCAGAATTTTAACTCTTTGATATTTGAGGCATTATTTAATCTTTGATAAGCTCCAATTAAATTTGCTTTTAAGTTGGTAATGGTGACTTATAGAATCTTACGCCTTATTTATGAATATTTGACCTATATGTAATCATGCATCTGAGGGGTTTATACATATATACAAACTCAGTGGCATCTGAATACAAAGCACAGTGCCTGGCACAGGCAACCACTGAGTAGACTGGAGTTATTTTTTTTAAATTAGCTTCTGTGTTAAATCTGTTCTCAAAATCTTGCCCTCAGTCATGAGCCCCACTGCTCCTTGAGCCATTTGGCTCTCAGGAGTTACTGATATTCTGAGTGAGAAGAGTAGAAAGAACACCTCCCACATTAAAGTTCTTAACTCACCATGCTTAGCAAATGCTACCCTTGATTTTTCAGGTAGAAACACAATATAAGTGTCCAAGACTATCAATACATATTATTATAGTGGTCACCACAAGAAACACGTTATTATCTTATATTCTATCAACTCGGAGAAAAACGTTTCACAGAAAATATTCAAGAATCAAAGACAAGGACAGTGAACCGAACACAAAGCTACATGTGTAAGAACATCCAATGCTTTATAACGGACATTGTATATTTTCCAAAGAATTTTATTTCAGAAAAAAAACCATAATACTTAGGAAGCTATCCAATAAACTAAAAGCCCTACTTTGTTTCACATCAGCACTAAATACTAAAAAGAAAAAGAGAGAAAAAAAAAAGGAGAAAACTCTGAGACAAGGAGAATAGAAAATGAGGCTTTCTTTGTGACTCATCCTCTGTAAATTTAAGTAAAGAAATGATTGGGGCATATGTTTAGAGTGAGGGTACAACTTAATCTTAAAAAGAAAAAAAAAAGGAATATCTTTCAACCTCACATGGAGTATGATTCTAGTTTAGAAAAATGGATCCTGAAACAGTAACTGCTGTATAAGTAAATCTACATTACAGTTATGCTCTTAATTATTACATAAAATTTAAAGTATGAAAATAATAGAAGTCACCCTAACAACAATCTATTAAAATGACTCAATGTGTGTGCTTGAATTAAGTACACTTCTAACAAGTCTGATTTCTTTTTTTTTTTAATTTTTTATTAATTTATTCATGTTACACCTCAACGGTTATCCCATCCCTTGTATCCTCCCATTCCTCCTTCCCTCCCATTTTCCCCTTACTCCCCTCCCCTATGACTGTGCCTGAGGGGGACCTCCTCCCCCTGTATATGCTCATAGGGTATCAAGTCTCTTCTTGGTAGCCTGCTATCCTTCCTCTGAGTGCCACCAGGTCTCCCCATCCAGGGGCCGTGGTCAAATATGAGGCAAGTCTGATTTCTTAAAATGCATGTATTCACAATAGCTTTGGGGAGCTTATATCTTACATTCTAAAGATATACTTCAGTGAATTAAAACACCATAAATATAAAAGCATCTGTCTCCATCAGAAAATTAATTCCATGGTACCTAATTTTTACATTAATTTGCCATTAGAGTTTTCACTGAAGTACAGTTTTGCAATACCTAGTATATATGGGTGTATATACCCACAATAATTTAAAATATGTCCTAAAGCATTAACTTCATATTCTGAACAGTCTAAGCAACCCAGAAAAATAAAATCGATATACAATAACTATTTTATTCATCACTTGACAGAAAGATGTCAGTGCATCTATAGAGTCAACTTTAAATTCTAGTGTACATTATAATTTTCCATTTGTTATCAAATTCTGGAAAGCCATAATTTCAGGGTTCTACATGATCTTTTCGGTATAAATATACAAAGTGAAGTGTGGCAACCCAGTTCTAAAGGCAAGTGCCAATATATACTTATCATCAAATATGACTAATTCAGCTGCTTGGCTCTTGGCAACATCTCCAGCAAGGGAAATTATCACAAGCTAATATATCTTGATTGCAACAGTCTTTATTGTCTGTCCACACTCATTTTGCATTGGGTCTATAATAAAAAGCTAAGGTGCAAACAGAAATATCTGATGTCACACAAAGGGTTCACTATTCCAGGGCACAAATCAATTTTTTTCAATAACTCTTAAGGTAATTTGACGTCTTCCATTATATAATACTCCAGCAAACAATTAAATTCTATAATGCTTTCATTTAACATCCCAGTTAGTACACACACACACACACACACACACACACACACACTCACTCATGAAATATATTGAAAGTAAATCAAATCAGATGTATAAAATCCTTGGCGCACAAGAAAACCATGGGAAACGTTTGGGACTGGATAGTCAAATATTTATGTGGCTGAGTTTGCCTACAAAGGTGGTTTCTGAAGGGAGGCAGCACACTCCAAATGGAGTGCTCTTTTCTCTTCTCAGCCCATTCATAAAACGCCTTCCTGTTATGCAATGATCTCATTCCTTTGGTTAATGAACATAGACTACCAATAACCAGTTGTACACAGAAAGGAGAAACAACCCTGGTCTTTACTTGAAAGCATAACTTAGGTGAGTAGCTCCAACAGGAGTACTTTGCATTCCTGAAGGAAGTAAACCCAAAAGGTGTGATTAAAACGCGGAATCTGATGGTACCATGAATGGCCACCTCACCACAGGAATGCTGGGGAAGAGAGGGTCCTCGAAACTGATCCAGCCAGTTAAGTAGGCATTGATTAAAAGTGGCATAGCATTGAGATAATAGCATAAATGATTGCTCTTTTCCTCTAGTACTGGAACCCTAATCTATCTCTCTCTCTCTCTCTCTCTCTCTCTCTCTCTCTCTCTCTCTCTCTCTCTCCTTCTTGGTCTTTCTTTCTTTCTTTCTTTCTTTCTTTCTTTCTTTCTTTCTTTCTTTCTTTCTTTCAGAGTACTTCGGAGACACTGGCGCTGGCTCTTCTTTTCTTAATCTGTTTTTAACCGAGCTGAATTCGCTCCACCCGGTCGCCTTGGAGAACTCTCAGCTATTCATGTTGACTGAAAAATCTCCAGTTTATTATACCTCTATCACTAACCTAGGTAGCCAAGAACATCAAGAGATGGTCTGCCCTGACTTTGTTAGCTCCGATGTATTCATGTTTCCACACTCAGCCTCCTTACGGAGCTCGGGAAGATAATGAACAGCCCTAATCTATGTTTCATCAAGTCCCCTGAGCGACGGGAGAAACCCTCTCAATTTCTCCGAGAGCACTCTTTCTTTGTAGACCCACCTGCACGGGCGCCTCGTGTCTCATTGTAGA
Organism: Acomys russatus; assembly: GCF_903995435.1. Classification (NCBI taxonomy): domain Eukaryota; kingdom Metazoa; phylum Chordata; class Mammalia; order Rodentia; family Muridae; genus Acomys; species Acomys russatus. The sequence goes on along the minus strand of NC_067166.1, from coordinate 8,848,562 downwards.
TTAATGTCCTTTCTCTCTTGCTAGGACAGCTCTGGTCCGGGAGCCCGGTCAAGCGTGCACAACCCGCGCGCTCCCCTCAACACTCTGCACGCGTGGGGCTCTGTAGCCCGCTCCAACATCAGCACCGGAGCTGTCCACTCCTGACTCTGCACAGGCGTACTGACCGTGGACCCCGTGATCTTCTGGGAGTTGTAGTTTAATCTTAGGAGGTATCTGCGCAAATGGGAAAACCGTGAACTACAACTCCCAGAGACCCAGCAGGCTTCCTTCGGGCCTGCCCCTCCTGCTGCACAGGGCGGTGGAGCCTCCCTTCTTTCCAGCCACAGGGGTTGTTACGGTTCTCAGTTTGCTAGTCCATTTATTTCCTTTAAGTGCACTGGCGAAAATGACACCAGTTCATTCCAAACAAGAAATCTCTTTTGGAAGCTAGACTGTATCTATCTGGCTAGGAAACTCAGCACTTTGTTCTAATTTCCAGTGCAAACGGGCATTTACTTTACCTCTATCCTGAACCCGGAAAGTTTATACATACCCAGAGCGGAGTGGTTTTACAGTCTTATTCAATAATCACGCGGGAAAGCGATGATGGATGGCACGCATATAAGAAAAGCGGTTCGTCTAAACGACTGCTTTGAAACTTGCACACAAGAAAGCGCAAACACACACACGCACGCACATACACACGTCCACAAAAGCCGGATTTCTGGCTGTGCCCACCGAGGCATTTCTTTCTGTTTACCTTTCCATACAGCTCCATTGCAGCCAGACGTTCGGACAGCCTCAAGTAAGTCTTCCCACTACAAAGGAGGTGAAGATCTTATGCAGGCGGCAGAGCACAATAGAAAGGCGAGGAGAAGCGGTTTGCAGAGAGCAAAGGGTTCAGATGGGAGGCTTTCTTCCAGAAGGGAGCCCAGAAGTCTTCTAATGACAGCTGCCAAGAAAGGACTGTGAGTCTCCTAGGAAGTGCCAGGGGCGCCCGTGCTAGGCAGCCCCTCCCTGAGTCCTCCCAGCACACACACCACCTGAGGGCTGTAGAGCTGATAGGGCACTGGGCTATTTACCCAAAGCAAGTCACAGAAAATGAACACAGTCATCACCAGAGCCCAGGAGAGCCTTCACGGAATGAGATGGGAGACCTCCATTAAGTTACCGGGTCCCTTCTTCAACGTGCAGCTCTTTCTTTATATTGCAATCGCTCTGCTCCCGTCTGAACCAGTTGATAGCATGGTTTTCAAGTCTCTGAATTGCATGCTGATCACATTTACTCTCTGCTGTCAACTTCTAATATGTGTGACCTGTGTAGTCCGTCATCGAGACAAGTCTTCCCCTACCTTCAGAGTGCAAACTCATCTAGTCATGACCCCCACCTTTCAATGAGGTTAGATTTATGACGCTAGAGGCAGAGTAAAAGAAGAAACCCTCATGATACCCCCATGCAGTCATGCAAAGGTTAATTTAAATCAGCTTTGAACTCTATCTCATTAGACAGATCAACCCAAAGGACGTTCTGGACCTCAAATGTTCTGGAAACATCTCTTGGGAGTAAAAATTACCCTTCATATTCCCAGGCTCCATGCCAGAGCTTCTACTGGCAAGAGGACCTGAGGATGCACATTTCCAACACCGTCCCCAACAGTTTTTATGCAAGGAATTCATTTGCTGTAATTCAAGAAACACTGCTTTTAAAGGATTTATAATGAAAGACTTTTTGCAAAGACACAAATCTCAAATTTTCCCTCTAAACTCTCTGTATATGTAGTGTGTCCACTTGCATATATGCTGCATACAATGATGCAGTGTATGCCTGATATAGCAAAAATGCTGGTTTCTTTTCTCTTTCATTTTTCTCAGAAACCTGTCTTCTAATCTTTGATTAGTGAGACTGTGGTGTGGTATCACCTAGGTGAATATTTTTTTATAACAATTCAAAAGAACATTTTAAATCATCAACTCTCAGAATGAGTCACATAATGACTAGAGAAAGAGAGCGTAAAAATTAAAAAGAAGGCCAGTGAGGAATTTCAGTGTGTAATGGTATCTTCTGCCAAAACTGATGACTGAGTTCAGTCCTTGGGACCCACAAAGCGGAAAGAGAGATCTGACACCAGCAAGTTATCCTGTGACTTCCACGTGTGGTTTGGGGCATATTCTTGAATTCACATACACAAACCCAAAATAAATGAGTAAGCAGATAAATAAGTAGATTAAATAAATAATAAATAAATAACACATAATGAAGAATTAAAATCATTTTCTCAGTTACTATTTTATTGCTATAAAGAAACACCACGATGAATGAAATTTGTCTAAAGGAAAACATTTTTAACTGCTGGTTTGGTTCCAGTTTCATAGGATTAGCCCATGAGCATAAGAGCAGGAATCAGCTTCTCAGAGCTTTAGATCCTGATCTGTAGGCATCAGAGAGAGGTGGGGGACAGCATGGGAAACCTCAAAGTCCACGTGACAGACTTCCCTCCAATGAAGCCACACCTACATCAACAAGGCCATATCCAATCCTCCCAATGCCCCCAAATAGATTCCACTAACTGGGAATGAAGCAATCAAGTGTATGAGCCTATGAAGGCCATTTTCAGTCAAACCACCTCAGTTAACAACAAAATAAATGGTAATAATCAATGTTTCATGATAACTGCTAACTACCAGAAGGACCTCTAAAAATGTAAACCACACACGCATGCACACGCACACACACACACATACAAACACACACACACATAAAGGTATACATCTTTCTGACATTTATTTATTGTGTACACCATACACATGTGCATGCAAGTGCACACACACACACACACACACACACACACACACATACACACACACTTGCGCGCATGTACCGTGGTGTGGGCGTTGAGATCAAAGCTTGCTAATTGAGATAATTAGGGTTTTACTAGAATTTCTTTTGTGAAATGTCCCATAAAAATTAAGCTTAAGAACCTAGAACCTCAATGTGCTGTGGTAGCACATGTCTTTAATCCCAGCGCTCGGGAAGCAGAGGGAAACAGATCTCTGTGAGTTCGAGGCCACCCTGATCTACAGAGGGCGTTCCAAGACAGCCAGGTCAACACAGAGAAGTCCTGTCTCAACTCTCATCCCCCCAAAAAGAACCTAGAGCCTCTAAAGATCTTTGAAAAGTTAATTCTGCCGGGAGTCTTCTAAAGAAACAAAAGTAGAATGGAGATGAACATCTTTCTAAAACCAGAGCACTTTGATTTTGCTTGAAATCATGAGGCTGTCTGTCAGTCTTATACTGAAGTACCAAATGGCTGATGGAGCTCAAGCTATCATGTCATGTCTACGGTCTAGTAAAAAATAGAATCAAACTTAAAGAGATGATGCCCAATTCTTTTATATACACTGCAGTGCTTGTATTCTGACACTCTACTGTCAATCTTATGACAATATTTGCTGCAAGGTAAGTTAAAAATATCTATATTCTAGGCACAGTTTTACCCTTCAGAAAATCAGGAAGTTCGTTAAATGGGAGAGGAGGGGGAATAGCCATTGATAGAACAGCTGGGACATTAGGATGGCTGTAATCATAAGTGTGCTGCTTCCTCTCTTTTGCACTTGAACCAGAACGTGAGCGTACAATATAAAATGTACCCATTCACAGAGCTCTTTATAATTTAACAACCACCAAAGTCTTAAAAACCAAGAAATTACTCCAAGTTAGAATATTGTGGTTCTTGTTGCAAACCAGAAAGAAAAGAAAGCCTTTCCTACCTCTATTTGAATCTGAGGTTATGAGTCAGAATTAAAATATGATAGATGGCTGTAGAGATGGCTCCCCATGTAAGGTCACTTTGCGACTGGTGTTTGGTTCCTAGCAACCACATGTGAGGTCTAACAACCATCTGTAAGTTCATTTCCAGGGGATTTTATACTTTCTTCTGACCTCTGTGAGTACCCACATGCACCACGTGCATGGACATACACTCAAGACACACACACATCCACATGAAACAGATAAATAAGTCTTTAAAAAATAAGTCTGGCAATAGTTAACAGAAGGAAAGGGATAACCAGAGAATAACATAGTGTGTGATATGAGCAACTCACCATGTTAGGGTGTGGGAAAGCCTAGAAGTTCTAAGGCCCAGAGACAGTAATTCACCAAGGACCACACAGACCATGGCAGGAACGGATCGGCGAGAGCACGTAAGTTCTTGCCATAGACACACTATTCTTTGCACTGCCTCATATCACCATTCGGATTCTGAGATTTTTCTGCCCTAATGTTGAATAGTATTCACTTTGTCCATTTGATTGGCTCTAATTTATGTATTACTCATTTGCTGTTACCATTGCTGTTCCACCTCAGCTCTGTTGTTTAATCTTTCTGTTAAAAGGATCCAAGAGCTAAACTAACAATAATGATGCTATTGGCTGTATTAGAAATCACAAGAGACACTGTAGTAGCACCATTTTCATGACATCCCAGTTAGTATTCATTGAGGCTTAGTATGAGGTTCAAGGGACTTCTTTAAGATTCCCTGCGTCCCTCACATAAGCCTGACTTGAATCTAGGCTGATGCTATGCCAGTGTCTAACTTTAAACATGATTGGGATCATATCCAACTGAGTGGGAGATATGTGTGTGTGTGTGTGTGTGTGTGTGTGTGTGTATAGATATAGATATGGATATACAGATATATAGATATAGATATATTTGGCCTAGGCATTATTACCTCTGCCTGACTGTCCATAGTGAGCTGGCTTTGATTCCAACCTTATGAAACACCCACACTATGAAATGCTATTGATTCTCTCATGTTTCTTTAGAAGAAGTTAACTATCCCCATGGTACTATTGATTTCTTGGAAATTAAAAGGGAAATTATTTTAACTCATTCCTGCTCATGATGCTTCCAACATTTCACTTAATCAACATAAGTAAAATGTCTTGTTAAAAAAATAAATGTCCTCCAACAGAATAAAATTAAAAAAATGTTCATTTCTTCCCATAACATAGATTCTATTTACAACTGCTGCCCTTTTAAGGATACCAACACTATGGTGGGCACTTCATCTATATTATTCCATTTAGCTGTCAATAATTTTGAAAGGTAATGTTACAACCTCATTTACAGTCAAGAGAAGATCTGCATTTTGCTTAACGACACTGACTAGGATGATATAGTCCAGGCTTCAAAGCTCAAACTTACCTGATTCTAAACCCAGACTCTCGACCATGGTTTTTTCTCATAAGGGACAATATTTTGAAATACCACACTTCACAATCTCTTATAAGTTTTTCTCAGCTTTGGTCTTGTTGGCCTTGGTTGGGACCCATGATGTGATTATAAATTGATGTGTTATGAAATTGTAGGGTTAGAACTTTAAAAACATGTTTTATATTTTAAAATAGTTTTTATGTCTTACTTATGTTTATTTTATGTGCATTGGTGTTCTGCCTGAGTGTATGTCTGTGTGAGTGTGTCAGATCCCCCTGGAACTGGAATTACAGACAGATGTACGCTGCCATGTGGGAAATGAACCCTGGTCCTTTGGTTGAGCAGCCAGTGCTCTCAACTGCTGAGCCATCTCTCCAGCTCCTACTTAGAACTTTTAATAGCTGGGTGTGGTGGCACACGCCTTTAATCCCAGTACTTGGGAGGCAGAGGCAGGCGGATCTCTGTGAGTTTGAGGCCAACCTGGTCTACAAAGTGAGTCCAGGACAGCAAAGCTACACAGAGAAACCCTGTCTTGAAAAATAAAAAACAAAACAAAACAAAAAACAACAAAAAAAAAACATTTTAATGTATTTTTTATTTGAAAATGTTGCAATTGGTTAATTTTGATAGTCAACTTGGTTGGGTTTGTCTATTGTAGATGTTTCTAGACAAGTTTGGCCAAAGAAAAGGATGACCCACTCTGGAAAGGGAGAGTATCACTCATAGGCTGAGTTCATGAAGTGGAAAAAAAAAAGGGGGGTGGAAAAGGAGAACCAGCTCATACTGGCTCTTGCCTCTCTCTTCTTCCTGATCATTGCATGGCTTGCCCATCATAACAGATTGCTTTCCTCTTTCTGTGAGCCAAAATAAACCTTCCTACCTCCAGATACTTTTGTCAAATATTTGGTCATGTTGGCAAAAGGAAGTCACTAAAGCAGCCATCATCCCTTTCAATCAAATGTCAACCCATTTGATCTACTGGAACTATTTTAAGGAACTTTGTATCAAATGCCACTCATTTGCTAAACATCATGCACTATATTTCTCACTCAGAGAGAACAGTGAACAATAAACATTGTAAGAAAACGAGATGGGTACTAAATACCAGTGCCCACTTTTCACACCATGGATGTATTCAGTAGTAAGTTTTAGATCACTAGCCTTGGAGGAGCGTTGTATGGTTTGCATCTTTATTAGCTCTTGAGGCACCTCCACCAGAGAGTTGGTACTATCTTTAAAAACCATTGCTTCCTTAATACTATTATCAGTGTTGCAAAGCTCTCTTATTAAGATCAGAATTAACTGTATGGACTCCAGATGTTAAGTTTTCCAACGGGCTTTTCATCTGATGAAACATAGGCAATTTAATAACCTATCTCCGAGGGCAGCAGAGTGGTCCTAGGCAGAATATTTCAGAAGAGCTGCCCCAGCATGAGCTTGATACAGGAAGAAGGAACAGCTTGCTCCTGGCACCCATCCAGAGTACCTGTGACAGGAGGTCTGTGTGCTTTCAGCAGGATGGGCACTTAGGCTTGACTATTTATAAGCTAAGCTAAGCTCACCTGTCAGACCAAGTCCAGGGAAGAAATATGATTCTCAATAGATGTAACTGTTCTGAAATTTCATAGAATCAACAAAAATACAGAATGGTGCACTAAGAAAAAATGTGATAGGTAAGGCAGCCTAATCCTTTAATCCATAAAGATAAGGAATTAGATTCCTGAAATCTACAATGGCCAGCTGAGCACGCCGTGGGTCATCTGATGCCATCGGGTGTATTAAAAGGGATGTCCTCTTCTTCAACTATCCTGTGATTTGTTAACACAATTAAGTTTTATGTCTATCAACAATTTTCAATCTAACATTTTTAGGCTCACCAATTATTAATGATGGTGTAGAGTTGGGGACAGAAAGGTGTCTCAGTGTTTAAACCATTGGCTGTTCTTCTAGGTGAGCCAGGTTTGATTCCCAGCATCCCAACATATGAGATGGCCACTGCCATCTGCAAGCCCAGTTACTGAGGGATTCAATGCCCCTCATCTTACCTCCACAGGCACCAGGCACACAAGTGTTGCACATACATACTTGCAGGAAAGATACTCATATCCATCCAATAAAAATATTAAGTACTTTAAAGCGAAGAGTCAAAACCATTCTCGTCCCCAAGGTAGTGCAACACCTAAACAGGAAAGATCTCACTACCACGGACATCAGCATCCAAGGTAACAGAGCAGTGCCTGCTGAGCTGCCTGACACTGCTTCCTAGCAACTGCCTCACAGGTGTATATGAAACAGAACTCAGATGCAGGTATGCTGTAGAGAAATGAATTTATCAGGATATCCAATTGCCAGACCAAAAGGGGATATATGGGAGAACTTTAAAGGAACACAGTGGTTGTTAGTGGGTTCCTCTTTTGAGGCTTAGAAATAAACGAATTATGCTCCATCTAATAGCACACTAATTAATAATCCAAGTAATCCAATTGATTGGGACTTATTCAATTCTATGTCCAGTTGACTATGCAACATTTTGGCCATCTCTGCCTTGTGCTTGGCAAGGATTTGCTCTCTTTTAACTTGACCGTATTTTCATTTTAAATTTATGCAATTACTGCTCACCAGACAAGACCTCAAAAAGTGTGCCTAGAGGAATGTGGGGTTAGCTTCCCTTTGCTGGCTGAGAAAGAAAAACTGCTGAAGCATACTTTCTCTTTTGAACGAGGGCTGGAGACATTTTTTAGTTTTATAATGAGTTAACTCAGCTACAGAATTCAAGTTATCAAGTTCTATTGAATTAAGTATAACCTAGCTGACCAGATAGAAAATGGCAGTTTCTGATCAGTGTGGCCCATCCATCTATCCACAGGTAACTCCATTCGTCCTATGCAAAGCTAAGCCACAAAGATCCTGATCCAAGATTGGAATAGAAATGTTTATTTTGTGCTATTATTATATCTTAAGTATTGAAGGAATGTGTGGTCTTGAACTTTTGGACGCTGTTGAAAGCATTAAGTGTGCTATGGCTTTGGGTCATGCACTAAATGCATTGTGCATTACAATTTGAACAGAAAGCTTTTGTAGGCCAGGGGAGTGTTGTAAAGTGGATGGGAAGCATCTCCCAAAGGAGATATGTTGGAAGTTTATCCCCAGCAGGTGGTGCTATCTAGAGGCCACAGACTATGAGGGCACCAGCCTTAACCATATGTCTTTAGGAGGAAGAGGAAGTAGGGTCCTGAGGCCATGTCTGCAAAGGATTGGCCTTGACTTGGCCGTGTCCTTTTCTGTTCCTCTTTTTTTCTTGGCTGCCATGGTAATTAGCTCTCCACTACACACTTCCAGCATAGTTCTGTCTTAACATGGACTTAACACCAGAAGAAACAGCTGACCACAAGCTAACACACATCTTTCCTCCTTTAAGTTGTTTAGATCAGGTATTTTAGAAGAGTGAAGAAAAAGTTCACAATATTTAGGGGAAAAAAGTGTCCCTAAAATATCAAAGATCATTTCTGAAATAAATTGTTGTAATCAACATTTTGTCTCTACACACATGTTATCTATTCAAATAGATCTGCTTTCTTCATGAGCTTAATCTTCTTCTACAGTCCATGTAGTTTTCTTGTCCAAGTGCAAGTGTTTCCCTGGGAGAGAAAAACAAGTTGTTCCAGTAGAAACACTCAGTACTAGTTGCAACTTCCATTACAGTTAAAGTACACTTCATTTTATTCTGTGGTGACTTTTGGAAGACACAATTTCTTGATTTTCTTTTAAAATGACTTTTTACATAAACAATTTTTTTCTGTGTAACTATAAAGTATCCTTGAAGGAAATACTGATTAAACAATTAAAGTTACATAACACACATATTATGTTATCATTGTTTAGCACTATGTCTCAAGGAAACTCCAGAGGAGCATTAGAAGGCTGTATTTAAATGTATCTAGTACTTTCTTCACAGTAGGAATGGTGCTAAATCATCAACATACTTTAATTTATGTCCACAATATCAAAGAGAAATACGAACGTTTTAATGTTGATAGTAAAAAAAAAAAAAAATGGCATGGTCAAACTGGATAATTATGCAGAGTTTATAACTGAACCATGGGAAGTGCTAGTGGGAAGGGGCAGGAGGAAGCTAAGGCCTGGTTCTAGAAGAGAAAGGGACTAGTGAGATGTTCTATCCAGAAGGCTATCATCCAGGAAATGAGAATTTATTGAAGCCAGGGAACACTCTGCTGATGATGGAGTCAGCAGGGAAAGGAAGTCACCAATCCTTCTACCACGTACAACATCTAGCTCCCCATCAGTAGAACTCCATCTGAATCTAGGGTCTCAAGACCCATTGATTCAGTCCCCAGTCCCAGCCTCCTATGACATAAGAGCATGGGGAAGGGTAGGCAAGGAGACAAGCAGAAGATAGCAGCATATTTCCTCCTTTTAAACATGATCAAATTGAGAGTCAAATGAAAAATTTGAAAACTGACGAGCCTAAAGGTAAACCAATACGAGCTTAGACCTTCTTCCTGTGAATGACCCTATAAAGTTAATCAGAAAGACAAAACGCATATGATTATCATAAGAAGCATCTCCAAATTCCAGATCTGCTCCTCCCATTTAGATTTTGCACCCAAATCACATCCAGAACTGCAGATGAGGAACCCTTACTGATACTTCACAGTTCAACTATAAAGTACCCGCAACATTTCTCCTTTATATCTGCCTTGTAATTGCTTTCCAAGGTGAACAAATTTACTGAAAAGCTTGCCACTTAATCAGGTTAAATGATTGTAAGCAGACTCATTGTGACACGAGAGCTTTTGACATTTAGAGGCTACAACTCAAATGTGTAACAGCCTCACATCTTTAGATGTTTGTAGTCTTTTTGAAGGCTCTTTGTGCTTCAGATGAACCAGGGTTTCTGTATGACTTGTTCATTGCTTGTTAACAGAACTCATACTGGTGCTTAGCATGTGTCAGGTGTTCAACAAATATCTATGAGTGGATGAATACATGTGGTGATGCAAACACTGAATAACAAATAGCACTTGTGAACAGGTAGCATGCATCTGAAAGGGTTGAGAAGAATGGAGATCAAGCCCGGACACCAGAGACTGACGAGACCTCATCAGAAATGAAGATGTCCACATGGGCTTTGAGAGATGGAGGAATTTTAATTTAGAAATGCAAACGAGCTTTTGGGTGTTTGAGACTTGAAAGGGAAGCGGCCCAGGTTGCGGGGATTTTGTTGTTGCTGTTTTTTTCCAGTGGGAAATCAGGAAAAAATGTGATATAAAAAGAAAGCTTGTTCTGAAGGAAAGAGACTAAGTCCCTCTCACATCTCTACCTGATTGCTAATCTGTCTCCAGAGAGCTACCTATCCTGGGCTACACCCACTTGGCTGGGCTATGTCTAAGTTTTATGTTAAATACTTTGTCTCATGATGGTCAGAAAAATTCCCCTGATTTGCCTTTTTTTTTTTTTTTATAGGATAAAGCATCCTTGGCTGATTTCTGACTCTAATCTGTATAAGATTACAGTTTACTCAACACACCTTTGGGGTGTTTTCCTCTTCCAGACTCCAGATTCAGTCCTCTTGGTGCCCCTACAATCCTGAACTTCATTCATGACAGCCCTCATTGAAATGCATTGAAGTGGCTTGATTTTGTTGTTTTGTTTAGTTTTTCTTTTTCTTTTTCTTTCTTTCTTTTTTTCCTTTCTTTCTTTCTTTTTTTTTTTTTTTTTTTTTTTTTTTTTTTTTTTTTTTTTTGCTTTTGTTTGTTTATTTGGTTGGTTGGTTTTTTTGTTTTGTTTTGTTTTGCTTTTGAGACAGAGTTTCTCTGTGTAGCCTTGGCTGTCCTGGACTCACTTTGTAGATTAGGCTGGCCTCAGCAACCCACCTGCCTCTGTCCCACTGAGTGCTGGGGTGACAGGAAAGCACCCCACGCCTGGCTTAAGTGGCTTGAATTTAACCTCTCTTCTAGCACTAATTCGCAAGCATCTGAGACAGCCTTGCTATTGTCATTTAAAGTTAAAAGACCGTATGTTATTAATAGCACTCAGAGTTCTAAGCCATTTTATGAATATAATATTACCCCCCTCGCTCAAATACCATACTTTAAGCTGAAAAAAAAAAGTTTTTTTTCCTAGTGAAGTGGCTTTAGGAAATCTGAAATTTACATTGTGCTTATACAACAGACAGGACTAACTTGGTTTTGAAAATAAAATATTCAGCCATATTGGAGTCGTTACATTTCAGAGTTTTGAGTGCCTAACGCATAAAAGTCCCAAGCAAACCAACCCGAGTTGATTCCACCTCATGGGAGAATGAAAACTAGTGAACTTTTTCTGTATACTGCCCTGTGCCTGTGAATCAAGCTGGTGCTATGTAAGTGTTGCACAGTGAAACTTTTGATTTTGTGTTTTTCATCTCTTGGCTAATGGAACATTATGTGTTAGTAGGAAAGCACCCATCCTGTGACCAACAGCCAGACCAGGCTGCGAGATCCTAGAATGTCGATTTATGTTGCTTTTAGCATACTGCAATAATTGGTCCTCTCAATGTCACACTCCTTGCCTTGCGACATAACAGATTATAAAAAATTTCAAGTAGGGAGGTTTTTCCCTTTAGATGTTTCTTTACAGATGGATTCCTAGAATGTTTTTGGGGCTGTTGGTTTGTTGCTTCTAGCTCTCAGAAGCTACTTCAGGGAGAATTACCCGTCAAGAAGACATACTGGACTGAAACACATCGTTCAGACCCAAGGACTTGAGTGTTATTTGAACTGAACCAAAGTGAATTGAATTCCAGTTCAACACACTCCATTATTTTCTTATTGAGTTCTTCATAAAAAGTGGGCAGTGGAGATGACGAAGAGACAAAAGATATATGGAATTTCGAGGAATTGATTTTCTTGCTCAGACCATGACATAAATGGAATCCATGTCATGCTGGAAGGACTCTACAGTCTAACAAAGCCAGAAGAGGGCAATCTACTCTAGGTAGCTTGGAATCTAATTCAGGCTGCTCAAATGATTTTCTGGAACATTAGGGATAAGGACACTCACAGAAGCATTTTGTTCCCTATTAGCTTTATATTTCGGGGGTTTGTGGATAACTGAAGCCCTGATTGCTAGCTTTAGGGTCAACTCAATCCTATAGCCTTTGTAATCACATGTCAACTAAAGGCATGTTACCATTGTAGGCAATGATTTAGCAATGAGTTGAACAATTTGCTTCCTAAAAGAATTTGTTAAGGTTTTTAGTATATGCTATTTTAATAATTTGCTTCTCACATAAAGTCCACAATAATATGATGATATTTAGTTAAGAGTTATTTTCTGGTTGAGTGGCATTTGTTTTTAGTTTGTTTGTTTGTTTGTTTGTGGGCTGGAGAGATGGCTTAGCCGTTAAAGGCTAGGCTCACAACCAAAAAACATATTTATTTGTTTGCATTTTGTTAACTTAAAATAACCAAGAATTATTTGGGTAGAGAGATCCTCAACTGAGAAGATGCCCTCACCAGATGGGCTTGTTGGCAAGTCTGTGTGGCCATTCTCTGGATTGATGATTGATATGGGAGGGCCCAGCCCACTGTGGGTGATGTGACCCCAGTGGGCAGCCTGTCCTAGATGCTATAAAAATTCAGGCTAAGCATGCCGTGGGAGCAAGCAAATAAGCAGTTTTCTTTTATGGCCTCTGCTTCAGTTTTTGCTCTTGCTTCCTGCCTGGAGTTCCTGCTGTAAACTTCCCTTCATGGTGGACTACATCTGTACGCTGAAATAAACCTTTCCCTCCCCAAGTTACTTTTGGTCATGATGTTTTATCGAAGCAATAGAAAAGTAACCAAGACAAGATAATAAATCAGCTACTGCATAGGAACGTCTTAAAACAACATGTGTTTGAGGACTAGGCAAGTGGTTCCATTTCACTGGGTAAGAGAGCTTGCTACTCCTTTTTAGAGGACCCAGTTTCAGGTTGCAGGCAAGGCAGGTGACTCACAATGCCAGCCCTCTAGTGGGTCTGCTCTGAGGGAGTGTCTTCTTGCCTAGGTGAGTTGTTGGAGGTTGGTCTGAGATGCTATGTATTTTGATGCTAATTATTGGCTCCTGAGATCTAGTTGCTGCCCTGAGCCTTGCTCCCCCTGATTGCCTGAATAAAAGACCTACACCTGGGAAAGGCAGAAGGAAAGGATGGAGCAAAGGAGTGCAGACTTTGAGCAGAAGAATCTTGGGAGAGAGGAGCAGACAGGAAGGAGGAGGAAGAAAGAGGAGAATTGACGTGGGATAGGAAAGTGCCATGTGGCACCAGAGAAGGAACTCTCAAGTCTTACATGAAAGAAAAATGGAATAAATGAGCAACCTTAGAAGGTATTTAGGGATTATGGATGGGAGGAAAATCAAATATAAATTATTTGAAGCAGATGGCATGGGACGGAGGCTGGGATATGAATGAAGACAGCTTAGGAGGTAATGTCTGCCTCGCCCCAGGTGTCTGTGTCCTTAATGATTGTAAACGCACATTAGATAATAATGTTATAATAACTATAAGCCTAATAATAAACATTTCTTAGGTCATACCACTAAAGTAACAGCAAAAGTTAGGTGCTACATTCATGTGCTGGACACACACACACACACACACACACACACACACACACACACACACACACAAAATGGAAATATGTGTTTGTCAACCAAAACAAGAAATCAGATCTAGTGCTCTAACTTAGAAGTGCATCTTATTTACTATACTTCAGGCCACAGGTGCGAACAAATATTCCTGTCTTTTTATAAAAAGACGTGGTTGTTCTTTGATTATTCTCTGTAACATCAGTGATATAGGTGTGATTTTTTTTTCTTCCCAACTTCAGAGTTTCTCAGTTTCTGAATTAAATAAACATTACACTCCTGCACAAGTTGCCAAATGTCCTAATTAAGCGTGCGCTCATAAATCAAATCTGTTAGCTTTCTTGTTCGAGAATCTTAATCCTAATTTCTATAATGAGGTTCTAAATCTTGTAAATGATCAATTAAGAGACAGTAAAATTAGGGACGGAAAGATAAGAATTTTAAAGGAAGAAATATGAACTTATTTTTTATAATTTATAATCTTTAGATTGAGTGCTGTCATGAGCTCACAAATACAAACACCACACAGCTAAATTAAAGCAGCTGCTCATAAAAAAACCCCTGGGTCCACACTCCAGGCATCTCAGTGTCACAAGAATGGCATCATAGAGTTCACTTAGGACTTTACACTTCCATTATCTATTACATTTTATGGCATTTACCCACTACAAAGGTAAAAGAATTATTATATAATTGAAAGCAGAAGAGCAATTAGCTTTATATCATCTTTCATGATTCATGTGTCCTTTTGTCTACATTCCACTCTTCCCCGTAACCAACACTCCCTTTTCCTGGTCTCTTTTCTAGATGTTACACAATATTCATACTTACAGATGTTGACACATGTAAATATATACATGCATATGTTATAGAATAGCGTCTTCCTATGAAGGAAAACATGTTCTCCTAGGATTCATTAGGTTTATGGTATATTAGGTTCATTAGGAACATAAATACATGTATGTACATATACATAAATACATATATATACCTAATATATATATATATTATTACATTCTGGTTTTTTATGCCCAAATGAACTATGGTCCTTTCATAATTCTATGATATTTCATTAAAACCATTCATTTCAGGTGGGATATATAAACATTAAGAAAACTAAAGTAATAATTTTATGCATACACTTTTCTAATAGCTACGTTATAAACACTTTCATTTTTTTCCCCCATTAGATAGCTGAGGAGCCAAACCAAAGTTAAAGAGTCACTCCGGGCTACACATTAAATAAATGAGGTATCCAAAATTGAAACTCTCGGTTTTATAAAAGAACCAAAAAAATTACATGGAACATAATATCCATCCACAGAAATACAAGGTGACTCTCCGGGTCATCACTTTGGTGCTTGTGTTGCTATGGGAACTGAGCAGCTAGAACCTCGAGGTAATAAATGTCACCACTAAGAGGAAATCAGTCATTAAACCGCAAGCATTTACTCAAACTCCAAGGCTGTCTTTCTGGTAGCAGCAGCCTTCTATATCAAGTCCTAAGTCTGAATATTATCTTCATTAGTACCAGAATCGATAGGATTCATTTGCTAAATCGTGACCTCTCATGAGGAAAATTTTAGCACAGTTTTATACTTTAGTACAAGGTGACTTTGGCAAGCTGAAGTAGAATCCTGATTGTCCTCATCAATAAAGTGATAATAATGCTCTTTTGTGAGGTTAATTGCCATTTTCAAATAACTTTTATATTGATTAAGACTTATCAGTGATTCTCAAAATGACATTTTAGGTGGAAAACCCGCTCTTGTTAATTCCATCTTGTCCTTCTGTGTTGAAGCATGGGCCAACATGGCATTCATAAGTGGATCCTTCCTGGAGTGATATGTTTATACATAAAAATATCAAGATTTTTTGATACTCATTATTGCATTAACTTCTGAAGTATATCATTATTTCTTGCTAATTCATCTAACACTAGTGGTTAGAAACTTCTTGACAAAATTTAGTAACTTGACGATTCCAAAATAGGACACCCACACTGTAACTCGATGGCATCGGAAAATTTGAAACTAAGAAAAACAATCACTTGGGTTAATGTTTACTTATCACCTTAATTTTACAAGGAACTTATACCTTCTGGCAAAATGTATGTTCCTAGAAAAATCATAATGGTCGGTGATTTTTGGAAGGTCAAGAGCATATTTTATGCTTAGACAAACTAACATGAAGAAGTCAAAGCATCATGAAGTTACATATGCTTACTTCCTCTGTGTCGGTAGGCATTGAAAATTGAGTCTGCAGTATCAATAGATCTGAGTGAAAGTTCAGAGCATCTGTTCATAGAGTAAGACACATTGACTATCTCTCAGATGACTTCCCTTTTCTGTCTATAATGTAGTTTTTAGGTCAGTGTAGCTTTAGGACTGTATGGGACTGCAGCTCACTATAAAGAGCAATAAATCCCACTGGAGTTGCTCATCGGAGACACTGAAGGAGAGCTGAGTGATCTTGAGCTAGCTGTCAACTTCTCTACGTCTGTGTCCTCACCTGAATTATTATAAAAGCCATGTTATTTAATGAAAGGATGTATGTATGCGAAAATGCTTTCAACATATAAACCACATGCTACCCAGAGCCTAGCATAGAAAAGAGAATGTGTCTACTTCATTTTGGTGTCTGGGTGTCACTTGACTTCATAGTCACATGAACTATAATGAAAAGTTTCTGGAAGATCTTAATTTAAGCTATTTTTAATCTTGATTTTTAAAGTTAGTGTCTGGTGGGGGGGGACTTTTGCCCTTCTCTACAGTGAATATATTAGGGTTATTCTGGATTAAATTATTTGCATTTCCCTCATGACTAAGGATGTTGAGCATTTCTTCACGTGCTTCTTGGCCATTAGAGATCCCTCTGTTGAGAATTCTTTGGTTACCTCTGTACTCCAAATCTGTTTGTGCTTAATTTCTTGAGTTCTTTATATATTTTGGATATTAGCCCTCTGTCAAATATAGGGTCGGTGAAGATCTGTTCCCATTCAGTTCTATTGACACTGTCTCTTGCATATGTTAAATATTTCAATTGCTTTCTCCATGCCAAACAATGAAACTCAATCCTCAAGGCCCTCATAACTAACTCCTTCCTGTTTTCATGTTCTCCCTCCTGCACTGCTCATGTTCAGGATGCTCTGTAGAGTAGGTTGAGCCTGAATTCAGAGATCCTCCTGACTCTGGAGTGCTGGGATTAAAAGTATGTGCCTCCACTTCTGGCTTCTGAATTGCCTTTCAACTCCCAGATTTCTTCAAAGGGCCTCACTTCCTGGAGCATGTGGTCTGTCTTGTCCTTTGGAACCCTTCAGCCCAATCATGGCACAGGCTCAAAAGACCTGTTCAGTATGCAGCTCTCAAAAGAAATGAAATTAATCTGCAAGGACAGCTTTAAATGATAGATGTTTGGCATTTTCTATTGCATTTATAAATGTTTTCAATTGATTTGGCCTTACCGTAAATGCTTTTTTAAAAGTAGGGAGAAAACCCACAATTGGCAGTGAATTAAAGATTTTTCTAAGCCAGGCATGGCAGTGCATAAATGCAATTCCAGTACTTGGGAGATAGGTGTGGGAGGATTATGGGGTTGACGTCAACCTGAGCTACATATCACAGGGCCTTGGCTCCATTTTTTTCATCATCACTGTATAAGATGTTGCAACATAATTAATAATCAGGAAATAACATTTTATATTGACACGTTCTCTCTTACTGCGTTATCTAAAATCAATAACTTCCAGGGAATATATCACTACTACTAATGAGAATACAAATCAGTCAAGCACCTTTTTAGGGCCTCGGAACCCCTACCTATAAGATAGGGTGGTAACAATACTCTCCATATTACAACTTAATGAGTGTGTGCTGGTAAGACATTTAAAAGTGTCTGACGCAGGTATGCACTCTTTTAGTGATAGACATTATTTAGTCCTACCATTGATTGTCCAGGATCCTGAAGGACTTTAGAATTTTCTTTCTCTCTTGTGGAGTTAATAATGTAACATCCACATACACAGCAAAGGGGAAAAACCTGATTTCTCCAAACTTGACCAAACAGAACCATCCTATAGAACAACTGGGTGCTCTTGTGCTATTTTGGGCCAGCAACTCCAAAGACAGTTGACCAACTATTACTGCAACAAGAGCAGATGCCACTGCCTTGTTAGTGCACTGTTGGGTTATCTGGTTCTATTAGAATGGTTATGTGAACTGTTTTTTGTGCTGAATTTTATTGGGTATATCATGATTATGAAAGTCGGAGTACAGAGGCAGGTTGGTGGTCTAATGATATAAAGCAGAATAATTTAGTGGAAATTATGGCATCATTGTAGTTGCCTTGCACAGAATTTGGTAGTTTCTATGTAAGCTTGGCTATAGTACTCAATTTCTATGACTTGGGAGAATAATGTGGAATTAAAGTAACTTTACACTAACAAAAAAGTTGCAAAGGCTATAGGAAAATTGAATGTGCTGTTTGTCACAAGTTATTGGCTGTGCTAACATTTTCACATATTTTTATTATTCAGTGTGTGCATGTGTGTATGTAGGTGTGCATGTAGGTATACACACCTACAAATGCATATAAATACACATATGTACATGCATATATATCATACATACATGAGGCATTGTTGCCTTTTTTTTCATTCATATGAGAGTAAAGATATTTCCTTACATAATCAGACTACCTCCATCAAATTTAGGAACTTCAGCATTGATATGACTAAAAAACCTAACTGAAAGGGCATTTTCAAAATTCATCAACTATTCCAACAGTGTTCTTTATTGCTCTTTCCCCTGGTCACGAGGCTCACACACTGCATTCAGTTGTCATGTCTCTTTCATTTTCTTGAAGGAGGTTTTCATTAACTTTCTGTGATCTGACATTTCAGACAAGTACAGCCTAGTTTATAAAATGCCCTACACTTTAGTTTTGTTTGCTTTTTCCTCACAATTATACCCGTTGCAGTTTAAGCATTGTTGTCAGGAACAGGACCTACAAAGATGTATTTGGCACATCGCATCACACCAGAGAGCACTCAAAGTCTACCAGTCTGAGTGTTGTGGATGTTAACTATGATTATTGGCTAACATTTGTTGCTATATAGTTTTCTTTCCCCTACTATTACTAACAGTCGAAAGTACATTTGACAAATAGGTGTAATAACTAGATGGATATATTACACTCAGAAAGAAGAAACCAAGGCTAGCAAGCCCCGGCTGCTTTTTCCTCAGACCTGTTGATATTTGGGCTGCCAGCTGAGAGGCTTTGTCCACTTTGAAAGGGGATTTTCTTCCCTAAGTGAGTCCTTTCTAAAGTGCTCTCACAGACATGCCTCCAAATCAAGTTGACAAGCCAGCAGTTGTTACAAGTTGCAATCTACCATAAGGAAGAACTCTCTTTTGTCCTTCAGTCAGATATCGATATGAGCTTCCAATAGGTTATAAACTATTGATTCAGAACTAAATTTCTTTTTTTTCTGTACTAGACATTGAAGTTAGGGTGTTGTTCATCTAAGCAAAAGCCTTACAACTGAATGCCCAGACACACACGTGTATATATATATATATATTACTTTGAGAAAGAGTTTTACTAAGATGCCCAGTCAGACATGAACTCACTCTTTAGACCTGAAAGGACCTTGGTTTTGTAATTCTTTTGCCTTAGTCCCCCATGTAGCTGGGATTAGAGTCCTGTACTACCAAGTCCAGCTAGAACTAATTTTCTGAGACCACAATTGTAAAGTAAATTTCTAATTAGTTCAATGTCAAAACACAGCAACTTACCACACTGCACATCATAGACAAGACATTGCTCATAGAAGGAAGGCTGCACTGACGCTCCATGGCAACTTAATGCCAAACAAACAAGGCAGGGCTTTTAAACTGCCATGTTTCGTGATCTAAATTGTTTTAAAATACAGTATAATTTACACGACTTAAAGTTCAATTTTTTAAAAATTAATTAGTTGAGGGTTCTGATAATACACACAAAAATCGTAGCTGCTGAGTGCTTTGAAACAACGCTATAGTTACTAACCCCCTTAACTCAAAGGTTAGAAATCACCCCTACTCCCTAGAGTTTGCTTTCTCCACACTGTTATGTCAATTCTGCATTGAACAGAATACAGCCTTCATGTCTGGCTTCTATCGCTTGTCACGATGCATTTGAGACTTCATCCTTGTTGCAGTGTTAATGTCAGGTGTTGCTTTTCTCTCACCAAGTAATATTCTACGGTATGGGTGGAGCGGCAGTAGGCGCCAGTCTTCGGTATGGGTGGAGCGGCAGTGGGCACTGCCAGTCTTCGGTATGGGTGGAGCGGCAGTGGGCGCTGCCAGTCTTCGGTATGGGCGGAGTGGCAGTGGGCGCTGCCAGTCTTCGGTATGGGTGGAGCGGCAGTGGGCGCTGCCAGTCTTCGGTATGGGTGGAGCGGCAGTGGGCGGTAGTCTTCGGTATGGGTGGAGTGGCAGTGGGCGCCAGTCTTCGTGCGTCAGTCCTCCATATCTTCTCCCTCTTTGTTATTTTTTATTTTCTCTTCTCTTCATCCTACCTTTACCATGAAGAACACAGAGTTATTGTTTCTTTTCTCTTCTGTTCATCCTACCTTTACCATGAAGAACGCAGAGTTATCGTTCCTTGTGATGAGATTTGAAAACACATATTTGACTCTATTTTTCTATCAGTGCCTTATAAATACGAGTAAGTTTATATAAGCCATTTTCTCAGAATACAGTGTGGCTGTAAAGGAAGAAGCTTTTCTTGCTAGTCCCAGCCCTGCAATTAATTCCCTGCATAACTAGATCAAATTACTTAATTTTTCTATACTTACACTGTATAAGCGGAAAGGATATAACTAGACCAATAGATTGAATATTGACTAATATGTGTTTAAAATTATAAGTGACTCACAGCTGTGCCTGGCTGCTAGTATCTGGAGATTTTCTGATACATGGGAGGGCCTTGTTTTCAATACACATTTATCACAGACCCAGGCCTGGTGGTGCAGGCCTATAACCCTGGCTGCTCGGGAGGCAGAGGCAGGAGGTTCACAAGCTGCAGTCCTGCCTGGGCTACAGAGTAAGCTCGGGGCCAGCACTAGGAACTTAGTGGGATCCTGTTTCCAAAGGGCAAGCAGAAAAAGAGAGATGAGGATGTGGCTAGGAAGGTGACAGAGAACTTGCCGAGCATGGATAGAACCCTTGGTTCAAACCCCAGGATCATAAAATGAAGTAAGAAAAATATGTACAAAGCTTAACTCAAAGCTTGGTCTCGCTCAGGTGGGAAGCTGGTCCTGCAGTTTTGCAAAAGGCAGCTTTAGGCTTGGAGACAGGAGTTAGACACTGAGGTCAGCTGGAAGCCATGTGCCCACGCCATGGACGGTGCTGGAGATGCTGCATTCTTTTATCTTATTTCTCATCTCTCCTCCCACTGTTCCCTGCTCTGAGATAATTAGATTGGCCTCACTGGTGTAAAAGCTGTGCCTGTGTGAATTATGAGTTTGACATTTATCTGATCTGCACAGTCCCCTTAGCAATAGAAATGCAGGCTAGTGGGAGAATTGCGCTGTCTCATGTGTGTGTGGGCTCCCTGGTCACAGTATGCCCCAGTCCACCTTGTTGCCACTCAAGTGTTAATGTGTGCTCATCTCAAGCATCACCCCTGGAAAAAGGCAAAGACTTGCCAGCACAAAATAATTTGATTGTCCTTTCACTTTGACCCATTGAAACCAGAGGTCTTGGTACTGTTAGTTCACCTAGCCAACTTGTAGTTTGTATGACTCAGGAAGGTTTTGCGAGCCTTATCTGACCTACTCAATTGGAACGTAGATCCTTTAGTCACATTATTCTATCAAAGATTATCCATGCCATCCATCCCATCTCCCTTTGAAGTTTTAGGGATTCATTTTCTGACCACATGTGAAATTCCTTCACACTGTGCTCTACCTGATTTTATCACTCCATCACAATGAGTGATCGTTGTCATGAGCTTCTGATTATTAAAAAGATTCAAGCTCTTAAAATTCTGATTACACAAAAATTTTCACTTTTAGTCTTTTAAGGAATAAACAGCCTTACAATACAAATGCAATACAGATGTTTCTATCTAATGAATATAAGGGAAGATTAATTACCTCAAATGACCTGGAGAATACCCATTTTCTATTTATACTGGGATTTCTCCAACCAAAGTATCTATATGCCTGTCTATATGCAAAACAAGAGGTTCACATGTTAAATTTCTAAATCAAAGAAACCGTTTCAACACTATTTGCTGTGCATTGTAATACATGCATATGTCCATCTGTCTATGACATATTGATTGAGTTGAGTTGACTTTCTCCAGTTCCCAGTGTCTCTATATCCTGATGTTGCTCCCTTTATTTCAGTTCTGTAGTTTTAAAATCCCCCTTTTCCCCCTTCTTTATACAGAAAGTTCTCACGTTCCTCGGTTTCACAGTTTTGAACTGAAGGAGTTTTGTGGCAGCTATCTAATCTTAGAAGTAACTTGCAGCCCTGCATGATGCTGCCTTCCCCATGGTAAAGATTCCACATGCTCACCCACATTTTCTACTGTTCACAGAGGTGTCTACTGCTCTCAGATCTCTTTCGGGATTAAGCTTTCCTTTTTCTTGTGTGACTAGATGCAAAGCAAAAATAAAAAAATAAAAAAGGTACTGTCAGATCCATCTCTTAAGAAATGTTATAGTTAATAATATATGTTTCTTTGGACTAAAGAAATGAAGTTTTGATGTCAGAATTTCAGGTTTCTGGACATGCCCCAGAAAGAAAAACTTTGTATTGTACAGGCGCGACCACATATTTTGCCAAGTATGTATTTGTCTCTAGCCCTGAGAATACAAATGTATACTATGCTTGTATCTGTTTTTAATATTTACATCATTTTCCCAGTATGCATTTTACTGGGGTGTGCAGCAGAGCCTTCCCATTCATGGCCACTTGATAGAAGTGTAGTAATGGGGACTAGGTGACAGTATCAGTTAAGATAGAGATGGAACAAAGCAGTTTGGGGCTTTTTGAAATAGCTGTGTGTAGGATAAGTTGCAAGGGAAATGGCTGACAATAAGGGAATTTCCTGGGTCATATGTTAACAACCTTTCAGGCAAATGACCCTACAGAATGTTGAGTAGGTTGTGGGCCTTCTACACAGAGCAATGAAATCACAGCACTGGGAAGTAAGATATGGGTGTTTGTCCTCTCTCCTCCTCTTCCCCCTCCGCCTTCTCTTCCTCCCACTCCTCCTCTTCCTCCTCCTCTTCTTCCTTCTCTTCCTTGTCTTCCTCTTTTTCCTCTTATGCTTCCTTCCCTTCCTCCTCCTCCTCTCCTTCCTCTTGCCTCTCCTCTTCCTCCTCCTCTTCCTTGTCCTCCTCCTCCTCTTCCTCCTCCTCTATTCTTTTCTCTCTCTTTTTTTTCCCTTTCTATTTCTGAAGCAGAGGGTCTACCTGTGTAGTTACTGACAATCGTCCTACCTCTGCCTTAAAAGTACTTGGGTAACAACTGTGTACCACTTCATCAAGCTGTTTGCTTGCAAAGATGCCCTTTAGGTGATTAAAAATATGTATTTATGGTCATAGTTACATATATAACACAAACATTGCCATTTTAACCATTTTAAGTGTAGACTTTCAAGGAGAAGCTCCTTTAGGTTTCATATATGTTATCTAAGAAGACAAACAAAGAATTGTTTGTACATTGAAAAAGCAGACAAATTTCATAACAATGCAGAAAGTGATTGGTTATTCTCATAACATTCATGTCACTATTGCACCAGTGGGCATAGCTTGCCAGGCCAGCAGCTACTGCAGCTTTACAACTATGTAAGACTTAACTTCTTTTCTTCCCGAGTAGCATATATACAACCTTCCAGCATTATAAAAGCTAGAAGGTAGGGTGAAGCTTCCACGTCAGCACCAGTGTGATTTCTTCATGTCCATTTGGAAGCCTATGGCACCCCACTGACCAACAAGCTACACCTGGAAGTGGGTTTTTTGTTTAATAGTCTGTGCTATCTGTGAACAGCACTGTTCCATATTAGAGTAATTCCATTTAAATACTTTTTAAAAAATACTTTTTATACATGTATGTGTATGTAGGCTTTAGAAAGCTCCTAAAGTGGTAGGCTCCCATATGACTCTTTCAAAAGCCATTAGCGTTAGCTGTCTCTCATCACATTCCCTCCGCTATCTCTTCCTTGCATCCCCATCCTACTCACACACCACAGAACATTTAAGATGCCGTGAAGTAGACACTCCCAGTGTATTTCCTCAGGGCAAAATATAAATGTCAAGACCAGAATCTCGGACTTAGTCATGTGTTGTGTCATCACAACTCAGACTAAATTTATTTAAAAAAAAAAAAAAAAGTAGATGTATCAACCTAAATCCCTAGCAACACAGTGCATTTGTGATGCTCAGAGATTCTTGAGCATTAGGAGGGAAGAGGAGAAGGAAGAGATCACTTGTGGAGATGAGGAACTGCCCCTGCTGTGTTAGATTTATGCCACACTCCAAAAAAGACGCAAGATGTGGCGAACATTGCGTCCTCTGTGAGCAACCAAGGTCCTCAGTACAGAAGCAAAGTGGTTCTCACCCTGAGGGTCACGATCCCGTTGGGGAGGGTGGCATATCATGTATCCTACATACAAAATATTTACATCACAATTCATAGCAGTAGCAATAAATTACAGTTATGAAGTAGCAACAAAATAGTTTTAGGGTTCTGGGGTCACCACAACATAAGTAAATGTATTAAATGCATTTAGAAAAGTTGAGAACCACTGGAAGAATTTAACGTAGGTGAACTGTATCTGAGACACTGAGCTTTCTTCAGAAAGGCTAGTAAAAAGAGAAGTGGAAAATACCATAGGTGAGCTTTAATTAGAGAAAGCACAATGCAGGGGGCAGGGCTAACCTTTGATTAATGTGTTCTAAAGCAGGCTGAACTGATAGAAGTGGTAATAGACAAGTATTAGAGGCCTTGAGGGAGGGGTCAGAGGGATGTTGGGCTAATGCTTTTTAAAATTAAATACTTATTATAATTTATTCAAATTATATCCCGATTGTTATACCCTCACTCTTATCTTCATGTTCCCATTCTCCCTTCCTCTCATGCCCAAGTCCTCTTCCCTAGACCTCTGACAAAAGGGGACCCCCACCAGCTGACCACAGCCTATCTGGTCTCATTCTGATAGCCTGCATCTCCTTCCTCTATGTGCCCACAGGGCCGCCCTGCCAAGGGGAAGTGATCAAATGGAGGACACCAAAATTTATGTCAGAGGCAGTCCCTGCTCCCTTCCTCCCCGCACCATGAAGGGCTGTGCATTGGCTGTACCTGAACAGGAGGTCTTGGTCATTGGTTGGTGCTTCAGTTTGTATAGGCCCCCTTGGGTCCAGATCCGCAACTTTGGTGGTCTCCTTGTGTGGCTTCTGAGCCTTCTGGTTTCTTCCATCCCTCTTCCCTTCCATACTACTGTCAGTGCTCTGTCTAGGGTCTGGCTGCAGGTCCTGCATCTGTCCTGATCCTTCACTGAGTGTCCACTGAGAGACTTCTCAGAGGACATCTATGTTGGGCTAATATCCACTTATAAGTGAGTGTAAACCATATGTGCCTTTCTGGGTCTGGGTTACCTCACTCTGGATGATCATTTCTAGTTCCATCCACTTGCCTACAAATTTCAAGATGTCCTTGCTTTTAATAGCTGAGTAGTATTCTATTGTGTAAATGTACCACAGTTTCTTTATCCATTCTTCAGTTGAGGGACAACTAGATTGTTTCCAGATTCTCGCTATTATGAATATGTCTGCTATGAACATAGTTGAGCAGATGTCCTTGTTATATGGTGGAGCATCATTCATGTATATGTCCAGGAGTGGTATGGCTGGGTCTTGAGGTAGAATAATTCCCAATTTTCTGAGAAAGCACCAGATTGATTTCCAAAGTGGTTGTACAAGTTTGCACTCCCACCAGCATTGGAGAAGTGTTCCCCCTTTCTCCACATCCTCACCAGCATGTGCTGTCCCTTGAGTTTTTTATTTTAGCCATTCTGAGAGGTCTAAGATGGAATCTCAGAGTCATTTTGATTTGCATTTCCCTGATGACTAGGGATGTTGAGCATTTAAGTATTTATCAGCCATTCAAATATTTCCCTGTTGCCAGTTCTCTGTTTAGCTCTGTACACTATTTTTAATTGGATTTATTTGGTTTGGTGTTGTTTAATTTCTTGAGTTCTCTATATATTTTGGATATCAGCCCTTTGTCAGATGTAAGGTTGGTGAAGATCTATTCCCAGTCTGTAGGCTGCCATTTTGTTCTCTGAATCCAGTGCTAATGCTTCTTAGAGGAAGATGATGCTACATCTTGATGGTGAAGGATGGGAAGGGAAGTTGACATCCTGCTTAGGGATCTGTGCTCTAAGCCATTCTGGGAGTGGGATGAGTTTTAATGAGGGAAGCATCAACATTGTAAACACCCAGTGTTAAGGTAGTGGGTGGTAGGGAAGTGTTAGAACTTCCTTGTTTGGTCTTGCAAGTTTTGAGTTGAAAATCTTCCCACATCACACAATTATTTCCACCTTGGCACTTTCAGCAGGCTACTTGGCTTTTAAACTAGGCTCCAACCCACACCCATGCGACTCCTTCTGCCTCAGAGTGTGTGTAGAGAACCAGGGCTGATAATCACATTCTGTTCTAAACTATTTCAAAACCTCAGAGCACACAGACATGGACGAGGTAGACTATAGAAGTATGACCCAAGACTCTCAGCCTCAAGAGCCATGATATATCCAGTGTCATGGGCTTAGCTCAGCTCAGCATTACTATCCATCTATGGAACATCCATGAGTGCTACTGACACGAAAGAGCACAGACATCTTTGCCAATGTGTGATAGCCTTCACAAGAGACAGGGCACATGGCACATTTCTTTTCAAGCAGAAGCCTATTAAGAAAAAAAATGTTTCATTTCTCTGCAGGCCTTCTGTCCTCCTGCTCCTGTTCTCCCCAGGTCTGATCTCCACCCTGACTTCTCTGCTCTCCGTCTCTTCAACCACTACACCTGTCAATTCTATGTCACCTTCCAAGTGAGATTTAAGCATCCTCCTTGAGGTCCTGCTTGTTTCTTACCTTCTTTGGGTCTGTGCATAGAGCAGAGATTGAGAGAACGTTCAACCAATTCGAGGCCCAACCCAAGATGCACCGCATGGGGGAGATCCAACCCCTGACACCATTAATGATACTCTGCTATGCTTGCAGACAGGAGCCTATCAGAGTTGTCCTCTGAGAGGCTCCACCCAGAAGTGGTTCACAACAGATGCTGAGACACACTCTCAGTCAGAGCACAGGGAGTTTAGTGGAAAAGTGGGAGAGGGTGCAGTGGGAGTAGAAGGAAGTAGAGGTGACAAGAACTGCACAAGAAGACCAACAGAGCAAACTAACGAAGGCCCAGAGGGCTGTAGTACAAACCAAGGACCAGGCAGGGACTGTACCTAGGATCCCCACATAGATGAAGCTGATCGGCAACTCAGGCTTTGTGTGGGTCCTCCAGTAAGGAATATGGGGGCTGTCTCTGACATAGACTCTGTTGCTTGCTTTTGGATCACTTTCCCCTGGCAGGACTGCCTTGCAGGACCACAGGGGAAGAGGACAAGCTCAGCCCTGGTGCCACGTGATGAGCTGGGGTGGGTGGGTCGGTGGGGCCTCCTCTTTCTGAGGAATAGGGGAAGGAGGATGGGGAGGGAGAATAGATAAATACATTAGTAAATAAAGATAAATACAATTGCAGAAAAAAAATGTTCCAGAAAAGCCATAAAAAGTAGACAGATGAATACAGAAATCACTTGGTTTGAATAGCACCCTACAGAAAAGAAGCATCCCTTTTTTTTTTTTTTTTTTTTTAAGATTGCAGGTGTTTAATATGCCAGTTATGTAGACAACTGGCAAATATGTGTTTTGGAATGATTAATCATCAGACATGCAGCCATGGGCTGGCTGTGCTGCACTGAGTTGCTTTGCATTCTACCTCCATTGTAGACATTGTGGAGTCTGGCCTTGGAGGGCATCCAGTGGCTGCCGCCAGCCTCATTAGGAGAAAAGCGAACAACTACTGTCATCTCAAGAGTCTTATATGCTGAGTTTAGAATGGCAGAAGTCTAAGTTTGCTCCCCTTTTGTGACAGTTGGGCAGCTTCGGAGAAAACTATCTGGTGAGCCAAGTCTGTAATAATAATAAAACAAAAAAAGCAGCAATGTTGGTTGGGTCTCCTTGCCAACCAGTAAGCACTATTAGTGAATTGGTACAAGAGGTTCCGTGATGAAAATAAAAAAGGTAGACAAGTGCTCTATTCCAGGAAATGAAATTTTCTTGCCTCTCAGGACCCACTTTCAGATGTTGGGTGGGCATTCTTCAAAGTTTAAGCACATTTGGTCCTCCTGGCTATGGCCTCCATTTGCCTCTCGTTGATCACCCGCTTAGAGGGGTTCCATGAAGATAAATAGTAAAGATGCAACGGTTGGTGGGAGAGCGAACGGCACCAAGCGTTTTCTGTTTGACTCTCACTGGAGACTTGTTACTTTGGACTAGAAAGGGAGACTAGAGGTGCATTCTGCAGAGAGGTAGTGCAGCCAGAAGTTCTGATTGGACTTATGAGTCTGTCAGGAAACCTCCAGAATGAAGCTGTACAGTGAGAGAGAGAGAGAGAGAGAGAGAGAGAGAGAGAGAGAGAGAGAGACTTTGCCTGTCCTCTTTTGTGCCCTGCCTCCTATATCTCTTACACTAAAGGTTTTCAAACCATTTTTACTTCCAATCAGGTAATGTAAAAAAAAAAAAAAAAAGAAAGAAAGAAAGAAAGAAAGAAAATTTGTTTCTTGGGGCATGAAGTGGTGCTTCGAAAACGTTCTTTGAAGTTTAACCATTATCCTGTGGTATTGAACCGAGATGAGCCTTTGGGTGAGTGAGATTAGAAGCATCAGTAAAATAATAAAAGGGGTCAGCAGCATCCTGAGACCTGCAGTCCCTCGGGCATGCTATGAAAGGGGCTGAATAAGGCATGAAGTCAACACAAGAGAACTTGCTGGTGTCCAGAAGGCATGAACAACGTGAATGAGGAACACAACTAATAGAGCATTGCACTCTGGAACTTTAGAGAAAGAGTGAGGGGGCCTGGAGGGATGGCTCAGAGGTTAAGAGCACTGGCTACTCTCTTCCAAAGGTCCCGAGTTCAAATCCCAGCAACCACATGGTGGCTCCAACCATCTATAATGAGATCTGGTGCCCACTTCTGGTGTACATGCAGGCTTTGCTATATGTGTATATGTGATAAATAAATAAATCTTTAAAAAATTTAAAAAGAAAAATAGAGAAAGAATGAAAAAATATGGAAACCTTTATTTAAAATTTTAGACTTTTTTACATGGGTGCTTTACTCACATAATTTCTATCCCAAGTTTTCTCCAATCCCTCTTAAATTCATGTCCTCTTCTTTAAGTATTGTTCTCTCTCTCTCTCTCTCTCTCTCTCTCTCTCTCTCTCTCTCTCTCTCTCTCTCTCTCTCTCTCTCTCTCACACACACACACACACACACACACACACACCACACACAAGCATAAACAAAAAAAGATGAATCCATTTAATTTTGATCTTATGCATGTGTGTTTAAGGCTGAGAAATTGGGGTTGGATAAACTATTATGGGGTTCTCTCTTGTGCACGCACGTGCCTGTGTAGCGCTTCATTAGCGGTTGGGGCCCTGTGACATTTTCCCCCATCCATGTTGGCATGTTAGATGGTATTGTCACTGTTCAGGTCTTGTTTAGATAATCATGTCTTTTACAGTTTCCTGCCTGTAGCTTCCCTGATACCTGTGGAAGACACTATCTTGCAGCAGAGAGCCCAGCTTTCTGGCTCTTGTAATCTTTCCACCTCCTCTTCTACCATGTCTTAGGTGTAGAGGTTGCATTATTGATTTATCAGTCGGTGTTGGGAATCCCACAGTCAATGGTTCTCTGCATTTCAACCCATTGTAGGCTTCTAAATAGGGGACAGAGCTATGCTTATCTGTGGTTGTAAAGCTAAGAACATAGGATGCTATCAGAAATATAACTGTCATAATTATAATTTGTTTGCATAAATTATATTTGTTTAGGAAAATGATGGTAGCATGTTGTCTTCCAGGGACTGTGACCTCATCAGGCAAAATTAATTAGCTAGGTTACATCACCTGGCATGAATTCTCTGTTAACCAGGTCTTAATTATAATTAGACAACTGTTGGTTACCTCTAATCTATAAGGACCACTGTTGCATAATGCGGTTATCTTGCCATGATAGTTATTATGGCTGGGTGCAACTGTTGGTTGCTTTTCTATCATTTCTGCTAATGTGAGAAGAGTGTGCCAGGTTGCCTGGGGCTTGTGAGCTATCTCATCCTGGGATGGAAACTTGGGTCCTCTGGAATTGTAGTAAAGTCTCTTAATTGCTGAAACATCTTTCAAACTCCCACCCACCTGAAGTTTTGCTAAGAACAGATGACATCTTCTCTGTTGTTCGGCTCTAAATGACCTTTGCCTCAGATCTAAAGATCTGAGAAGCGGTGGTCTGCTTAGCACTTTGCTAACAGTCAACTAATGATATTTGACAGCAATGGAAAGACAATTTAGAAATGTAGGAAACTAACCTTACTTCCCTTGTAAGTAGTTACTGAAGTCTGTGCTCCAACCTGGCAAAAGAAAACTAGAGAAATAAATAAGTTCAATGTAGGATCCAGGCAATGATGGCTCCAACCCAAGAAAACAATTAGAAAAGCTCCCATGTGCAGCCAGTGCCGAGGACAATTAGTCTAGCTTGGAGCAAGGACCAGAAGGTGTCAGAGGAGGGGAAACAAGACACAGGAGAAAAATAAAAATGAAAAACAGCAATTTTAGGAAAATTGAAGGGTACACAAGAGGAAAAAAAAAAAAAAAAAAAAAAAAAAAAGGTACCCGTGGCTCCTTTTCTATAGTGAATAACACAGTAGCATAAAATTCTTTACATTAATATCCATTCTATGTATAAAGTACAGGAATTTGTGGCTATAAAATAGAGCATAAAGGTTGAAAAGTAAGAGATAATTAGGCAATAATAGGAAACACAAGAAGAGAGAGAGGACCGGGCCAGTATTCAGTACATGAGGACAATGTGTACTGCATGGAGGAGCTCTGGAGTCAGGACAGTGATGGCTGAGAGCCAACACCTGGGAGACATCTTTCTCTGTGAACGGGAACTGCTAGTCACGCCCACGTGGCCTGTGACTTTCAAGAGCATGTGTTCCTAATTTATGCAAAAATGCCTCGTGTACTCGCAGGTGGCCCTAGGTGGACCTGACAATGTAGCACACTTGACTTAAAAAGATGTAGAGGCACCATTCATTGGTAAAGTACAAAGAATGAAGGCAGGTGACTTAAATTTACCGTGGTAGCCAGTAGAAAATACCTCTAACCGAGAAAGGAAATAAAGAAGAAATCCTGAGTGTCGTCCAACTGAAGCAGCATCTTATCTATTATTTTTAAGGCCAGTAACTCATGGCATAAGCACACTAAAGGGACAGCAACAATGTCTATAAAATATTTGAAAATGTAAACGTTAACTCTGTGAGACAGAGAAGAGGGGCTTAACGCTCTCAGGATTAATTGTTTTTTTGTTTTGTTTTGTTTTGTTTTGTTTTTGTGTAAGCTGTTTTATATAATCTTATTTTCAAACTACTTTGAATTAAAAATTTTTATAAATCAAGCATTTTAAAGCATTAGAACACAATCTTGTAACCTCATCCAATTCCTCTGCCAGAAACTCTGGGTCTTTTTATTGCTGCATTTTAAGTCTAGAAAGTCTATAGGAATTGGATAGTATAGGAACAAATAAAACAGGGTCACATACTTTTACAGCAGGAAATTGTACAAAACCAAAAGGCCTTTAGTGGCAGAAAAACTTTTGCAAGAACAGTTAAAGAACCTGGATGAAAAATGACAAGAAATTTATATTTTTACCATGTGATTTTTCCTATGTAAAAATTATTGAGTCTTTCCTTTGTGACAGGCACCATGGGGATGAATAATTGATAGATACATAACATCTATATTTTAGGAACTTCTAAAGTTCCTATTAGAAAACTTCTTCCCAAGGGCTTGGCACCATTGTTTTCATCTCAGAAACTGAAAAATAAAAATAAAAAAATAATGAAATCCATTATCTCTTCAGGTGCCAGTCACTTAGTCATTTGCATAGTCATTTGCATATGTAAATATGGTCACCAAAACTCATCAAGAAGGACTTTTAAAACATGAGTCCCGTGTAAGCTCAGATACATCCTAGTACAGAGATACTTTCTCATGCATGTTCATTGCTGCTTTGTTCCCCAAATCCAAGAAGGAGGGACAGCCTAGATGGCCATCAAGCAATGAATGGATAATGAAAATGTGTGCCATGCACATAATGGAATATTGTTCAACTGGTAAGAACATATGAAATTTGCAGTTGAGTGGATGGGGCTGGAAATAATTATCCTGAGTGCAGTAACCAAGACCCAGAAAGACAAAAGTTAAGATAACGTGAAAAAACACTATTAATAATTTACAGTACCTATTTTAGGAAAACAGGCATGAAATCAGCTGTATTACGTGCCCTTGGGTATGTATTAAGTAATGAGTTTGTTATAGTCAAAAGCCTAACATACATTAAAATATTTTTGCACCATATTTCCTTCATTACATTGATTGCAGGATTAATCGGCTGTTTAGCTAAGACAATACAAAACACTGAATATCATTAGCTCTAAGCCTTTCTCTAGTAAACATCTGTGAATTATACTATATTCTCAGGGTTTGGGCATCAGAAATGTCCTTTTTACATGCTTACAGAAAAAAAAATCAGTACTCAGACCACATTTTGTTTAGAAAAATCACTGTGAACTCATGCCTTAGGAAAAGAAATATATACGATGTGTGTATGAGGGAGTGTGCCACAGCACGAATGTAGTGACCAGAAGAAAATTTGGGGGGCACTTCTCTTCTTCGGTGGGTTTTGAGTTGTGAGGCTCAAAGTTGGGTCATCAGGTGCATAATGTGTGTGTTGTGTGTATGTGTGTGTGTGTGTATGTCTGTATATGTGTGTGGTCTGGGTGTGTATGTGTGTATATGTGTATGTGTGTGTGGTGTGTGTGTGTATGTGTGTGTGTATGTGGTATGCGTGTGTATGTATTAGCAACTATAAAAAGAAAAGAAATATACATATGTATTCAGGTGCACACACATTCATGTGCAAGCAGGATTTACTCAGGCTAAAGTAAACAAATGCAGAAGGAAACATATTGCCCTGTCAACACTTTTGTGAGATCCAAGCACAGAATTCATTTTTTTTTTTATTCTAATGCTATTACCAGCCAGGAAGACAAGACTATTATTAGAAAAAGATCAATTCTATGTCTGTCGGAAGAGAAATATTTGAATTTATCTAATTATTACCCTAGAGCTATGCTATGTGGAAAAAATAGAAAAGCCTTCAGGAAGAGGTCTCATCAGGCTAATGGTGATGATTTGAACTTGAAGTAATTATTGACAGTGCACTGTTAATTTGAATATAGTTCTCTGTGAAAGATAATGAGCATTTAGTGCCACTCCAAAGAAAATGGTTTGTATAAGCCTTGTAAAGAGTATAGATGAAAATGATTGATAAGAATGTCTTAAGTTTCATACTTATTTTGCAAAGGTGTAAAAAATAGCACATATAAAGGTGTTTAGTTTCTTATATATTTGTCTGCTATATATCTGCTTACACACCCCCAAATTTATTTTGCTTTCATCTCTGAATAACAGAAAGAATAAAATAAAAACCTGAGGAAAACCAAGAACTCCTGGGGAAACACACACACACATTAATGCACGCACATGAGTGATCATACACACACACGCACAAACACACATGCACGCACACATACACATGCACACACATGGACACCTTAGGGGGGAAAATAAAACAAGACAAATGGAACCTTTAACAGGAGTGCAAGGAGGGGAAAGTGGTGCCTGTGAATCAAAATCGAAATTGAGTGGCAAGGGAGTTAAACAGTAACAGTCAATGTCCATAAACAAGCGGCCAGCGAGGGCAACCATCATCGTCCCAGCAAAATTAATGAGCTGGTTTTCTTAATGAGCAGTGCTGGCGACCTAGAGCTAACTGTGTATCCTAAAACACGAAGTCCCTGTTTGGCACCACTGCTATAATGATAAAAGAGTTCGAACAAGCAATACATCAGTTTTTAATAATGCTGGCACACTAGGTCAACGTATCACGGCAAGACTGGAGGTTGTGTTCTGACAATAGTGTGAGTGTTGAAAAGTGCAGTATGCCTGGAGTAAGACCCCAGGAGACAAAAATGACAATACTAGCAATACTGTTGATAATAACAATAATAATATCTACACAAGAAACAGGGACAGGAAGTGAGTTGGCAAAATAGCAAATAAAATGGGCTGTTCAAATAGAAACCTCACTGGGGAAAGTAGCCAACTTGTCCAATCTACTAGTAATGATAAGGATGCTAATAATAAAAACAGTAATGATAGTAATATATCCCGTGGTTGATCTGAGAAAGGTACAGTTTTTTTTTTGAATCTGGTAATTACTACTTCATTGCTAAAAGTAATCAAACACATTATTACTGTAGCTCTTTTTATATGCCAAAAATAATATAGAAATATCCATAAAAGATATTAACGGAGAGTATGAAACAGTGAAGTAATTTAAGCCCACAGTATTGAAAGCTTGTAGAATTTTATTGAGAGCTAGCAGGTTAACGTGAGTGTGTGTGTGTGTGTGTGTGTTCTCACTTTAGGGTTTTTGAAGTATTCAAAGAAACTAGTCATGGAAGTGGATATTTTCAGTTTAAAATTTAAAAATTTTAATCATCCATATATTGTTTACACTTGAATATTTAGGTAGCTTGCAGTTTTAAAAATCTTTTTATGTGTCTGCATTAGTGCATGTGAGTGTGTGTGTGTGTGTGTGTGTGTGTGTGTGTGTGTGTGTGTGTGTGTGTGTGCCATGATGCAGGAGGTGCGGGGGTCAGAGAGCAGCTGTGGGTGTCAGTCTTCAGGTTCTACCCTGAGACAAGGTGGCTCTTGGCCACGGCTGCACAGTCCATGCTAGATGGCCCAGGAGCTCCTGGAGATTTTTCTGTCTCTTCCTCCCATTTATCCACAGACATGCAGAAATCACAGATGTGTGGGGCACAGCAGCTGGCTTTACAGCTCTGTAGGTTCTGAGGACCTAATCTTACGCCATCAGGCTTGCAAGGAAAATGCTTTCCCACTGAGCTATGTCCCAAGCCAGACACTTTTTTCTTTGTTTGTCTGTCTGTCTGTTTTTTTGCATAATGATACAGTATCCGTCAACATCCTGGTGACTTTTTATGGCTTAAATAACACTACTATTGATACAGCTACACACACACACACACACACACACGCACGCACACACACACACACACACACACACGCACGCACACATATGCACCCAAACACTCATTTTAAACTAGATATTTCAAAGCTTTATTTATTTTCCTCCGATATTTTAAAATTGTTTGACAGTTTCATAACGTACATAATTTTAGTCATTTTTACTTTCCATTCTCAGCTTCATCTCAAAATATAACTGTGTAAGTCTTTAATATGACAGTCAATATTTATGCACAGTCATGGGGGGTTTCTCTCTTTGAAGCATTCCTCTCACACATGAAAAAAATAATTGTCGATTCAAAACCATACACGGATATAAAGTAAGAAAGCAAAAAGAAATAAGTATAAGAAGTGTATGCTAAGGAGTACTGCATAGTCATGTATTGTATGGGTGTATGAATTTAAAAATCAGTGTTTCAGTTACCTGGTGGCTCATGCCTGCAAGCTCTGCTCTGGAGAGTCTGTCTTAAGACTTTATCTCAAAAAAAAAAAAAAAAAAAAAGTTACAATAAATAAAGAAATATACAAAAAGCTAAATCATCTATTACTTTTTACCTGGTTTAGCTTCTTTTATGATTTCTTAATTTAATCCGTTAAGCAGCAAAAAAGGTACAATTGTTTATTCTTTTTCAAAAATGGTTTTATTTTTATTATCTTTATGTGCATTGGTGTTTGTCTGCATGTGTGTCTGTGTGAGGGTGTTGGATCCCCTAGAAGTGGAGTTACAGACAGTTGTGAGCTACCATGTGGGTGCTAGGAATTGAGTTTGAGTCCTCTAGAAGAGCAGCCAATGCTCTTAACCACTGAGCCATCTCTCCAACGCCCAACTAATGATTTTTAAGTTAGAATTCTTTTGTAAGTCATATTCATAAAACCTTAAGCCTTCCTTTGTTCTATTTCTATTTTTGTATTCTATATATCTCATTGTACTCTTGTCTTTAGCAATTCAATCTTCCTTTGAAAAAAGTGCATTTTATTTCCTAAATGTGTACAAGAGAGCACATTTGGCCAGGCTGAATAGAAGTGGTTTAGATTTAGCTTGTCATACAACATTAGAAACGACAATTGGTTTGAGAAAATGTTTGCTATTTCTTCTCAAAATCTCAATGGTAAGAGCTAAGTAAATAAGAAAACCTAAAAATGTTAAAAAGCATATCATGACCAAAAAAAAAAAAAAAAAAAAAACCCAAAAAAACAAAACAAAAACCTAACACCATAAATTTATAAGATAGGGCGTATGCACATGATGTATATTCACTTATAAGTGGATATTAGCTCAACATAGAAGTCCTCTGAGAAACTCCTCCAAGTGGGAGTTCAGGACAGATACTGGTACTTGTAGCCAGACCTTGGGAGGGAAGCTGAGAGGCATGTGGAAACGTGGTGTTCGAGGACAGGGGATGAAAGGACCCAGAGGGGTCAGGAGCTCCACAGGGAGACCACCAGTGCCAGCTGATCTGGACCCAGGGGGCCTGCACAAACTGATACCCTAACCAAGGACAAAGCATGCAGGGTACCTGGACCCTCTCCCTGTTCAGATGTACTGATGGGGAGGCAGGAGAGAGGGCACTGTCTCTGACAGGAACTCTGGTGCCAGCAATTTGATTGCTGCTCCTTGCTGGGGTGGCCTTGGGAGGGCATGCAGGCTACCCTGATGAGATCTGATAGATTGTGACCAACAGGTGGTGGAGGAGTCCCTCTCCCCCATCGGGTGTCTCGGGGGTGGGGGGAATATGGTGGAAGAGAGGAGAAGGGGGGACTGGAGGATAAGAGCTAGGGGATAGCAATCAGGAGGTAATGTGAATGAATTATAATAAAAACTTAAGAGAATATTATTTTTCTGAAATATATTATGATTAGCTTTTATCTTTAAAAATATCTATTCCTTAATCTGTATTTCTCCAATGTATTTAAAATGTCTCTCATTTAAATCAATACATTCTCAAAACAATTTCTTCTTCCCTTGAATGGGTATGACTGTTTCAGTAGGCTATGATAACAATGAAGGAAAGCGTGGAGGACATCCTGCTGTGTTTTGCTGATGGTGATGGAGAGGAAGATGGAAGGGAAGGTGGGGTAAGAGCCTCTTAAGAGAGCAGCATTGGGTAAGCTGGCAGGACGGTGCTGGAGAGCGCGCCCTGGTGGAGTGGATGCAGGGGAACTTGTGGGCTGACCAACTCAGCCGCCACCAGGCCCAGATCCAGGGATTTGAGTCGGGCCACCCCAAGATCTGCCTCATCGATGAATTGCCGGAGCACCCAAAGCAGCTGGTCCTATGGATTCAAAGTTGCAGGATCTCCGTGACGCTATCTCAGACAAATCCCCCTGAGGATCCAGTATTGATGGCGTAGTAGAAGCCAGAGGTCTCGAACCAGACCAGTGAGTGACTCCTTGCAATGAACATCTGCAAGTAAAGAAGTGTGGACAAAAGGTTGTGTTGTGGGACACGTTGTGATACCCTACAGCTTCCATTATTAGATTTTTTTTTTTCTTTTTGAGGGGAAGTTGCAAAGATGGAAGGCAGGTGTAAAGGGACAGGGAGATGAATAAGATCGGGGTGGATGATGTAAAATTCACAAAGAATCAATAAAAAAAGTTAAAAAAAAAAAAAACATGATCAGGGCTGGAGAAATGGCTCAGTGGTTAAGAGCACTGTCTGCTCTTCCTAAGGTCCTGAGTTCAATTCCTAGCAACCGCATGGTGGCTCACAACCATCTACAATAAGATCTAGTGCCCTCTTCTGGCCTGCAGGCATACACGGGAGCAGAATACTGTCTAAATAATAAATAAATCTTTAAAAAATAAATGATAAAGTAAACTTTACAAAGAAGGGGTGGAGAGAGAGAGACAGAGAGAGAGAGAGAGACAGAGACAAAGACAGAGAGAGACAGACAGAGAGGGGGGCAGAGAGACAGAGAGGGGGTACAGGGGAGAAGGCCATGTGTGTTCACAAGACACCTGTGAGGCTCTTTCAGTCTCATCATCAGTGTTCTCTATTCTCCACTCCACTGCTAGGGATGGAAACCTTCAACCTATATTTCTCAAACGTCCTTGCCAGTTGCTCTCTGGTTTGATTAAAAAGTGGGTTGAAACCAGAGATTTTAGTTCTGCTTTCTGTTGTACCTCCTGTGGCGATGGCTTCACAGCGGTGGCTACTGCTGTGGCTTCACCAGCTAGCTGGTGGCAGTTGTGAGTTCTTGGCAGTTCTGCTTTCTTTGCTGCGGCCCCCTCTGTACAGAAGGAAATGGAATTTAGGGAGGAGGGCGGCAGGAAGCCAAAGAAGACAGTAGGGGTGTGCAAAGGCCAAGGGGAAAGCTTTGGGAGATGGTCCAGTCGCCAAACTGGTCACTGCTCAAGCCTAAGGACCTGAGTTCACATTTCCAGTGCCCACGCGAGAAGCCAGGCCTGGTTGTGAGTGCCCGCAATCCCAGGGCCCGGGAGACAGAGGGTTCCCGAAGTTTACTGGCCAGCCAGGAGCTCTACCAGTTAGTTCCAAGTTCACCCAAAGAACCTGTTAGAAAACAGCATGCAGGCCGATTACTCTCGGACATGGCATCTGCCTCAGGCTGTAGTTCATATATCCAGTGATGCTCCGTTGGAGAAAACTGATGGTTTTTTTTTTTTCTTTCTCAGCTGGTATCAATTGCAAATAGCTTCTTGGTTAGGAGTGGGGCTTCTTGGTTAGAAGGGGACTTTGTGTCCATTTCTGCTTCTCAGAGCTGAGATTTTTGTCTGGTTTAAACTTAGGAAAATCTCACATATATTTTGTTTTATTGCCTTATTTTCTTTGAGAGGAGGATATATATATATGGGGTATATATATATATGGGGGTATATATATGGGCATATACTTATTTTTTTGAGAGGGGGATATATATAGTATATATGGGTGTGTGTATGTGTGTGTGTGTGTGTGTGTGTGTGTATATATATATATATAGTGAGAGAGAGAGAGAGTTGAGTGCATAGAGAGATGAGGAGGACCTAGAAGGAGTTGGGAGAGGGGGAAATAATGTTTGGGAAAGATTTTTAAATAAAATAAATAAAAATATTAATGCAGAGAATGATTGAAGAAGACATCAACTTTTACCTCTGGCCTCCAGGTGCACGTACTCACATCCAGTAACATACACACACACGCACGCACGCGCGCACACACACACACACACACACACACACACACGCACACACACACACCAAATAAATAAACACAAATTAAAAAAAATAAAAAGTCTAGGTAACGGAGAGAAGGAATATGACCAGAGTAGGTTATCCGTGTGTGTATGGCTGCCACAGTGAAACCTATTACTCTAGACAACGAATGTGAACTAATCTGACAGATGACAAGGGGTTGCTAGGCAGACTGATCATTTGAGCATAGATACCTTCCTTGGGGCCAGAGTCCTCCAATGCCTTTGTAGCAAGTTCTTTTATTTACATTACATTCCTCAAAATGCTTATCTACACTCGCGCGTGGGTTTCCTACAAAATCCTCTCGGCTATGCTCACACATGCTCTCACAGTAAAGCCAGTTGACCCAGTTCGTAATTTGTATGTGCCCCCAGCACATTCCAGAGTAATAAAGTCTAATGTAACGTCCCATATTCCTTTCTGAAGACATCTATTCTACTCCCTCAGGTAGAATTAGACTTCCTCTTCTTTGCTTACTTAGCTGTGAATCTAAGCAGCACTTCTTATAGGTCCTGTAGACCACAGACTGTACTGACCATCACAAATGCCTGTAAAAATGTGATGCATACACACTGAGTCCACAGTCAGAAACTGCAGAGAAACTCTACATGATGCTTTTTATGTTTTTCTCTTTTTGACTCAACTTGATGTCCCAGCCCGTTCTGCATTGATATCTCCCCCCAGTTAAATGTCTGAGACATTTAATGTTAAATGTCATAGACACACTCAGAAGTTTGTCACTCAACTGATCCTAAATGCTTTCACGTTGGCAACCAACGCTAACTAACACAACACACATGGGATCTAACATTTAGCTAGATATTTTTGTACAGCAGACTCCATTCGAGACTCTCGGAGCTGCTGCTCAGTGCAACCTCACCTATCTCCAAACCAACCACCCTGATATTGATGCAACATCCTTGTTTCTAACTTTCTAGAAACAAATTTGGGCAAGACCTACTATCTGGGGACTTTTTAACG
This sequence comes from Acomys russatus, assembly GCF_903995435.1. NCBI lineage: Eukaryota > Metazoa > Chordata > Mammalia > Rodentia > Muridae > Acomys > Acomys russatus. The sequence continues at coordinate 8,808,067 of NC_067166.1, read as the reverse complement.
TGAGGGCTAGCTATTTTGAATTTCACAAACACAAAGATGTTGTAGATAGTTCTCCTTTGTTGTTTTTGTTGTTGTTTTTGTTTAAAAGGCCAGTGTCACCACACTTATCAAAGTTCTGAATGTTAGTGGTAAGTGTGATTGTTAAAAAAAAAAAAAAAATATCAAGAATTGCTAATGCATGATACATGAAGATTATCGGATTGACCAAAGTATTTGAAAGCCTTGAGGAGTACGATCGTGAGAGAGGATGCAGTGATGAAAAGAGCAACCACGAGCGGAGAAGACAACCAAGGCAAGTCATAGAAGAGACGGCCCCAACCCTCAGCCAGTGTACTGCATGGCACCTGCAGTTGAAATGCTTTCAAGTGTTTTCTCGTTCAAGTTGCTGAGAAGCCTTGCACGATTCTTGTTACGGCTGCTTCTCGGTTTTGAATTTTCTAGTTCAAAAGGCATAGCTAACATTCTGAAGCCTCAGAGCTAGTATGCATCAGAGCTGTGCATCAAATTTTGGTCTGCTAAGTGATACAGTGTTTCCTTTCCCTCTGCATGACACTGCTAGACATAATCATGCTTATGCCAGACCTGGGTAGAAAAATCAGCCTCTAGGAGAATTTGTCAAATAGGATACTCCTGTTCCTTTCTAATGAGTTTAGTAGCAGTCTATAAACCCTTCAGAGCAGTTTGAGATTCCTCCAGGCCACCCCCTCTTTTTTAAACATGCAAACTGACACACATGGTAATGTTCTCTAATGATGAGTCTCTTTTGCACCAAAGCAGTCACTAATTCTTGTTTTCTTCCTAGGTAAATTGTTATATAATTAGCATATTAGTAATCTAGTTTAAATAGCCTGCCCCGACTGTTTGAATGAGCCAAGTTCAAGTTCATTCATTATAAGCTTTCATAGCACCCGCCATTTTGTTTCTTCATAGTACTTATCTTTTTTTCTCCGAATTATGAATTAAATTAATGTGGTTTCCCATTCAATATTTCATCTAGACTCTACTCATATTTTTGATGTTCTCATTTGTCATTGAAACATCAGGCCTTACTATAGTGTCCTGCAGCTAATATAAACTCAACACTTGTGGGTTGGGTAGCTGGCTTGGCAGAGAGATGAACAGAGAGATGGGGGGGGGGATCCATAAATGGATGAGCCATTTTATATTGCTCATATTGAAGAGGGCTTCACAAATGAGCTAGGATCCAGAGTTGGGATAGCAGGAAAAGGTAATATCTCAATTCACATGCTGAAAACACACAGGCTGATTACATTTTCCCCTCTCTAAATGCAGCCAAGAAGATAACATCCTAAATTAGGCTCCCCAGTTTTCATTTTAACACAGGTGGGAGAAGATGGTCTATTAAGCAGTGAAGCTAATTAGAGGAAGAAATAAAAATCCCTCTTAAATGAGCCACACTCCACTCTCCCCTTGGTTTCTTTGAGTGTAATTGGATGTATCCTTGCATCCATAATTCTTCCATGAGAAACGGCTTTTTGTCAAGGATGAAAGTAAAGCTACATTTGCACTTAACTTGTCTGTGTAAGTGATTAAACATAAAGAAGATGAGCAGCAGCGCCTTGCCGCCGAGCCAAGGGGCAGGCTTGTTTTGTTCTCATATCTGAAAAAAAAAAAAAACACAACAGAACAGCTGCGTGGCCTGCTCCGTGTGAGGACCCATTGTCTGACTCCTCTGGCTCTCCCCATGCCTAATTCAGGACTATGAGCTCCATCTCGTCAGTACCATATTCCTATCGTGTATAAAATGTTCGCATTTGGGTGCACTGAGGAGGTCATACGGATCCCTTTAAGTGGTTTTTGTTTGCATATCTCTTCATTTTTCATCTTTGCTAAAATTTCCCGTCCTGGTACACTTTTCCAGAACTCTCTTAAGCCTTTATTCTAAGCTTTAGCTAGATCTACTAACAAATTAATACTTTTTTTTTTTTTTTTTTGGTTTGGCTTTCGATTTTTTATCCTTTGATTCTAAGTGCCCGCACCAGTCTTTTCTGTCATGGATAGATACTTCATGTTTTTTGGCCTGGATTTTCTAGAACAAAAAAAGACCCAAAATAGTTTCTAGGCTCCTGCTTCCTGTGCTGACCCTGAGAGGCTTGTTACTAGCTGTTCCTCATTCAAATATGCTGTCACTGTTCTCATTGGAACATGGTTATCAAAAACACAGCTCTCCCTCCCGAGCCCTCTTCTATCATTAAGAACACTGCTCTTGGGTACCGTTCTCATCAGATAATTGAGTGGTCTAGACAAATCCTGACAGACGAGACAAGAATGACAGAAGACTGTGCTTTGAGGAATAACGGCCAGCAGAAGACATGGTGTATATCACTCCACTATGACAGACCTCATGACTGATTTCTAGGCACATATGTGTTTACAATTAAGAATGTGAAGGAGAGCAGGGAGGGAATGTATGGAAAGGTTTAGAGCAAGAAAGGGACCAGAGAGGGGGCAGGGAATCTGCATAAGCTTTTCTTAAATCTATCTTGGCCTATCCTGTACTTCATTGTTCTGTAACATTCTCTCCCAGCTGAAACATTTGCACCAAGGAAAAGGCAGCCTCAGGAAGCCCAGCAGCCTCAGGTTGTAAACACAAGGGAGACAGAAGGTTACATGTCTGGGGCACCAGATGCCTAGAAGAGTCTTGAGCGTTCCTTACAAAAGAATAAAAGGAGGAAACAGCTGTTACAGGTGGCGACCGAGCAACCACACTGCAGAAAGACAGATGCACAGACTGTGCAGTTGCCTTCAAACCTTATGGAGAGCCCCCAGTTTTTGGGAAGCTGTGGTCCACGTTGAGGTGGGTATTCCGGTGATGAAGCAGGTTTGGAAGTACCCATGTTCCTTGTAAGTCACTGCTCCTCCATGCTCCTCTTAATAACCACAGGAAAACCATACTGGTTCACAGAAGCATTTTTTAGTTCAATAGTTACATAAGTAAGTGAGTGCTGTGAGGGACACTTGAATTAATGAACCCTATCAAGGGGCTGGAGAGATAGCTTGGCACTCACTGAGCATCTACTGTTTTTATAGAGGACCAGCATTTTATTCCTACCACCCACATGGGAACTCAGCCATCTCTAACTCCAGTTCCTGGGGAATCCAAGGCTCTTTTCTGGCTTCTTGTAGATAGCAGGGATGCAGGTGGCGCCCAGGCACACATTGCAGGCAAAGCACCTATATCCATTGAAATATAAAAGTAAAATGTAGTTTTACAGCCAATAGGAACTGAGCAAGGTATGTTGAAAGTCATAAGGAAGGCCGTAACCCTGGATTCTGGTCCCGATTATTTGCTAATTCTCTATGAAACCTCAGGGAAAGTAAATAAATTCTCTAAGCTAGTTCTTGTTTTTTTAAATGGGCAAGTTGCATTTAGGCAGCTCAAAGCAGTTTTTTTTTTTTTTCACTCTGAGGTTCTATGATGTCACAACAGATGGTATTATTGTCTGTCAAGACTATTTTTAACAGAGTATCCTGAGTGAAGGCACGCTCAGTGGCATACCTCGGTTCGAATACTGCCTCTGCTATTTTCTTTCATTCTGAGACCCGTGGTCACATTTTATTTTTCTTAGTTGTCAATCATCTCTCCTTTAAAATGGGAATCATAACAGCGTTCCTGAGCCAGGGTTGTTGGAAAGTGAGGGAGAAGAGTTCACTATGGCGTGAGTGTAGAGAAGCCACTCAAATGATAGGCATGGCTGGGGAGAAGAGCCCGGCAAACCAAGGATAGTTGTATTTATTTAGTGAGTTTCAGATATCCTGATATACTTCAAAAGATCCTATGTCAGTGTATGAGGATTATTTTTTCCTCTCGGGTTCTAGCGGTTGGTTACAATTAAAAATATAAGCCCAATACAGAAGGAAGCCTGGGAGGCGGGGCTGAGGCCATGGCTGAACATGACTTTTGACAGGTGCTGGGATTCTAGGAACTTCAGACCTAAATAGACACAGTCTCTGTGGCTAACAAGGATTTAGAGCACATATGTCAAAAATGATGATCCAGCCTTCCTTCATTTTTCAGCCTCAAGTATTGACTAAAGCCAATCTGGCCTTTAAAAGGGAAAGTATACCAAACACTACAGAGCTGTGGTTTCCATGGCAACAGTGGAGGTCAATAGCTGCAGATATACCTTCATCAGGCTTGATTGCATTGGCAATTTACCATCCTCTGTGCTTCCTTTTGTTTGGGCACCTCTCGTTTGCTTAATTCCTATCTCTAGGAATCCTCAAACCACAGGAGCTGAATTTCGATTAAAAGCTGCAGGCTGTATTAAAACATTGGGAACACTGTTTATCTTGTAACTCTTGCCTAAGAGTTTGAGAAATTAAGTCAACGCCAATATTTTATACTGTAGTAAGGCTTAGAAATGTTTGTTTGCGATATCATATGCTATTTGTTTATTTGTTTTTATTTATTGTTTTAAAAATGGTTTTAAGTCAGTGTCATTTCTGCCTCCAACACTGCATTTTTAACAACAAAGGAAACCAGGTATGTTAGATTAGAATTAAATTCTGAATTACCATACAACAGCTAGTGTGTGGCCTTTGCTTCGTCTCCGCTTGTCCCTCCCTTTCATAGCACCATCCATAATCCTGCTCTTCTTTTGGATCCTTCTGCCCACTGTTCAGGGCCTGCATATGCTGGTCTCTCTTACTCTTTTTAATTTGAGAACTTCATACATGGGTATTTACATGCTCTTTCCCTCCAATTCCTTCCACATGGCCCGTACAGTCCTCCTTTGGATGTATGACTTCTTCTTCTATATCTGTTCTTGGATAACCTATCTATCATCTATCCACCTATCCATCAGCTGTCCATCCATATATCATCTGTTTATTCTTTATCTGTATGTCTATCTATCCATTCATCTGTCCATCCGTCTATCTGTATGTCTGTCTGTCTTACTGAGTGCAGTTAGTATTGCTCTTATTTGCAGATTTTTAGGGTTGACTCCTTAGGATTGAAGTCTTATCCTTTGGAAAAAACCAACCCACACTTTCCCTACCTGAGCAGCCACCAACTGCCTGTGGTGCTTCATCTAGGTGTGGAGTCTTGTGGAATTTTCCATCAATGCTGATCTGTCTACTGTTGTATTTCTGGGTCTTTTGTGGGTAATCATAATGTTGGGAGTTCATGGGAACCGCATCTCTGTCCTATCTGAGAGAAACTGTGATGCACACCCTCGACCCCTTCCCTGAGCTCTAAATGTAAGAATAATGCTATATTTGTTCTGTTTGGTCTTGGGTACTCCATGGTCACTTGCTTCCTGCAGTTTGGTAGGTTGTGATTTAATAGTCTCTTCCTGCTACAGAAGGAAGCACCTTTGATGAGCCATTTTTATCTGTTTATCTGTGGGTACAAAGATAAATATTTAGAAGACAGTTGGGAACTATATTGCTGTAGACATGTGATGGTAATACATCATTTTCTAGGGTCTATGACTTCTCCAACCACACATACTTGGCTAGGATTTTACTACCAAGCATAGACTCCCTCTAATTTAGTGGGCCTTGCATCTGATTAGACAGCTGTTGTTTGCCTTAAAGATACAAGGACCACTATTGCACCATTGGTGATGTCTTGCCTTCTCGTGTTTATAGTCACCTTCTGACACTTTGAGAACTGGCTTAGGGAGGAAGCTGCCACTTCCTCAGCCTCTGTTATCTCTTAGTTGTCCTGTCTGCAAGACAGCTTTCCTAGCTCAAGCCTGGCTTCTGTCTCCCATTACACCATGTGCTTTTCTATTAGACCAATATTATGAGATCTTTTCACAGCTTCAGTATGGGAATGCCTTTGCCATGTGTGAGCTATGTGACTGCTGGGACGTCATGTGTGAGCTACGTGACTGCTGGGACATTATTTGTTTTCACACTCTTCTTCACTATGGATGCCCCAGACCCCCTCAGGGCCTGATTGATATTGCCTGTATGCCTAAAATTCCTTCATTCTATTTGGTCATTAAAATCACTTAGAGTATTTATGATTTTGACGTCCAATAACTTCATGCCCATCCAACAGAGGCATACAAAGGGCTCTTCATTCAACATGTAATTACAACCAAGATATAACCTACTCAAACATCATCCTGTCTTTCAGGGAAAAAAAATATAAGCGAATAGCCGCTCACTGTGTATATAGAAACAATTACATTCTTGTTACCGTTTTTTAAAAACATTTATTCTATACAACACTGGTTCTTTTTTAAGTCCAGCTCAGTGTAGCTGCTCTAAGGGGGTGGATGGGATGAATATGTTGTAAATTAAAATGTTGAATTAAGTAAAAGGAACCACAGTACAATGCCAGTCACTCTGTTTTCAAACAAGTCCTGTAGCCAGAGTCCTAATGTGCTCTGATTGCACCTCTCTGCTCTGCCCACTGTCATGTATTTCAGAGCCCTTCACTCAGAGGTAATGCAAAACACGAGAGGCACACTGTAAAGTTCTTTGTTTCATTTGACTGGGAGTTACTAAGCCAATGGGCTTGGGTTTTTTGTTTTGTTTTGTTTTGTTTTTTGTGTTGTTGTTTTCTGAGTCAGGCATTGCTGTTGAAGACACAGAGACTCTGCAGAGTTCATGTCAGAGACAGCCTCTGCTTCCCTTACTAGGCGACCCCCATGAAGGCTAAGTTGCCATGAGCTACCTATGTGTAGGGAGCCTAGGTTCATTCTATGCATGGTCCTTAGTTTGTGCTTCAGTCTCCTTAAGGCCCCATGGGCCTACGTTAGTTGATTTTGTTGGTCTTCTTGTGGAATTCTTGTCCTGTCTGGGTCCTTCCATCCTTCCCCTCACTCTTCCACAAGTCTTTCTGCTCTTTACCCTATGTTTGGGTGGAGCCTCTTAGAGGACATCTATGCTAGGCTCCCATCTGCAAGCACACCAAAGTATCATTAAGAGTGTTAGGGGTTGGCTCTCTCCCATGTGGTGGGTCTCATGTTGGGCCAGGCATTGGTTGGACATTCCCTCAATCTCTGTTCTATCTTTATCCCTGCACATCTTGTAAGCAAGATAAGTTTTGGGTCAAAGTTTTTGTGGGTGGGTTAGTATTCCCCTCACTCCACTAGAACTCCTGCCTGGCTAGGAGGTGGCTTCTTTGGTCTCCATGATCCACTCTACTAGGAGTCTTTGTTAGATTCATCCCCGTATCTTCCAAGGGGCCTACCTTGCTGTAAGTCTCCAGGTTGTCTTACAGATGCCCCTGCCCTCAGTTTCTCTTTTCTCTCCAAGTCCTCCTTCCCCTCCCCTTCTCCTCATATCTGATCCCCACCCTCATTTTGTTCCCCACTTCCTCTCCTACCCTGTTCCCTTTCTTCATCCAATTAATTTTTAAAGGAAGTTAAAGATAAAATAGATAAAGGTCCATTTATGAAACACATTTGTTTCAAAGATTCCCGACAAGTAATGTAAGGAGGGGTTTTTATCTTTTGAGTCATGGTTTTAGAGGGTTGCAGTCCAGCTTGCTGTGTGTCTGCTGAAGCAGAAGGCAGCCAGTTGGCCACATTTTGGTAGGTGGCCAGAGAGTAGGAGAAGGGGACTGGAAGTACAGGCGAGCTATACCCTCAAAGTTCCACCCATAGGACCCACCTCCATCTTTCACCTCAGCACCCTCCTCTAACAGCCATCACCAACAAGGGACCTCTTGGAGCCAAACTACATCATCATCTATTCTTGAGCGAGCGAGAGAGAGAGAGAGAGAGAGAGAGAGAGAGAGAGAGAGAGAGTAGCATATACAAACCATTCTATCACTTGATAGTAAGATCCCCTCCAGACAATAGATGGGGACCAGACTCCTGCAGGAAGCAGCAGCAGACCAAACCAACCAGGACCACTTCAGCTAAAGGTCCATGCCACTGAACTGAAACTGAGGTATTTATCTGGTGACCAGAGAAATCGGGAGATGACAGCCAAATGTCTCAAGGCCTTCTGTGTCACACAGTCTGGATGGCAAACTATAAGCCAGCATCCCCCCACACTCCTTTTCCTTTTATCCTTCCTCCTGGCAGGAGCTGACTGTGAAATAGACAGAGCCATACCAGAGAGGCTAGAGAGAAGACAGGTTACCAAAAGGGCATGCCTGTTTCTGCTCAGTACCATTGAGCTGAAGGTTTCATTGTGCTGACATGCTAACTACTGACTCCTTAACTGTTGTTTCTCAAATACAGGAAATAAGTGAAACTGTTAGATGCCTAAGCCAATGTAGTCTTCCTTGCTGTTGTTACAATAATAATGCCTTATTCCTGGTTGCTAAGCCTATTAGCCTGCTTTCCATTGTAGTCTGCTCATCTCAGTAAAGCACCGTCGCCTCTAGTCAGAAATAAGGTGGTTCTTCTGGTTTCTTCTTTTTATTACAATCTTACATCTCTCATAGCAAACACACACACACACACACACACACACACACACACAGACGATTGCATTCATCCAAAGATCCTGGGCCATTTCTTGAAGAACAGGACATCATTATCAACATCTTTCTCTGTCTACATTAGCTTTAAACTCTTTAAAACTATTCTGTCTAACTCGGTTTGCCTTTTTCCAGCCCTTCCCCAGCTCAGAAGATCTTCTGAGCACACACATGCTGTTGTGCCACATCCCGTTTTAAAAACCTTCTACTGTTGCAGCCATACCTAGAACAGACCAAAGCTGCGTCTATAACAGGGTCAAGGCCACATGCCGATGACTCTCAGGGTGTGAGATGTCTTCACTGCTCCCTCAGGTGGTTCTTCAATACTTTTTCCCCAATGAAGCTCCAGCCATGTGCTTTCCTTTACTTTCTGAGAGCACTGTAAATTCCTTCATGAGTCTCTGACATTTTGGTCCACTCATACCTCTCTGTACCTCTTATTCACATGGACAGTCTTCCTGTCACCCTTAGTTCTCAGCTTAAGCGTGTCCTAAGAGACCTCCATTGACCAGTTTATTAATTTTAACACATTTTTAATTTAACCTCACTTCCCTAAAGAGTAGAATTTCCCCCTTTCTTTCTTTTATTCTTTCTTCAAAGCACTCTCTGTCATCCTTACTTCTGTACAATTTGAGGCCTACTTGGGGAAAGAAAGTTTTTCAGTTTAAAAGAGAATGTAATCTACATAATTGAACAAGTACTGGTGGAACACACACATAGGCACATGGACACCCTAACATACATACACACACACACATACACTCACACACACACTTAAAACACACAGATATAAGCACATACACAAGCACACACACATACATGTATGCATGCATAGAGACACAAGCATATACACACATACACTCATGCACACATGTGTATACACACACACACACACACACACACACACACACATAGGCTGGATAACTGGATGGGACCCTGAGGTACCATAGAGATAGTAACTTCAGATATGTATATCTTTGGAGCTAGGATCTGAGTTTCAGAGGCCAGCAGATTTGGTACCTAGAGCTCAGAATGGCTCTTGTCTCCTGATGACATCCTTGGAGGATCCGAAAGCTGGCCCTCTGGTTCTGAGGAAGGGTGCTGCCTAGCTAGTGTGGGCATCTACAGCAGAGAGGGATAAGGCGAGGAGATGCTAAACACTATAAACAGTTGGCCATGCTGGTATAAATCACATGCTTGCATTTTGTGCCGCAAAGAGGATGAGAAGAAACAAATTTATTATTCTATTCCTCTGAAAACTTCTGGTTAGCAAATCTCAGTAAAGGTTTGCCCGGCAATAGTAACAGTCTATGATGGGTACCCAGTCATGTAATTCATAGGATCCTATAAAAGATTGTTTAGCCATGAGATGTCCATAGTTCATAATGAACATCGTATTTGTCTGTTGTCTTTTTGTTCCTTGTAGGAAGTACATGATCAGGGTTTGTCTCTCTCCCTTCTTTTATTTCTCTCCCTTCCTCTTCCTCCCTCCCTCCCCTTTCTTCCTTTGCCTGTACAATTTCTCACCTCATCCTCCAACTGCTGGGAGACGTTATGATCTGAGGGAGGCTTGAGAGGGCAGACAAGGAACACCATGGAGTAGAGAGATGGGCGTGGCAGCTTTAAGATGCTCCTGATGGGAGCAAAAAGCAAGTTTTAACTGAAAACGTTACAAACCCCTGGAGTTTGGGGTTTTGAGCTTTATGTCTCGTGCAAACGGGACATACAAAATAGTTTTGGCAAAGGATGGATATGACACTTTAGACTATTTCCTGAAGATCAGCCTGCTGTGTCATAGGCTATTGACTGGGTGTAATTCAGAAGACCAGGCTAGAGATGCAGTTCAGCAGTTGAGCACCTACCTGACATCTGAAAGGCCTTGGGTTAGCCCTTCAGCACAGCAAAACAAGACAAGAGGAAGGGTGGCCTGCTGGGAGATCTGCCAAAAATGGCAAGCTTCGAAAGACGACAGAGGAAAGAGTAAAGGAAAGTTGCAACAGGAAATATTTACAAAGAAAAATTAATATAGTTCAGGCTTAAGCCAAGGCAGAGCGAGTTTTAGAATCTATCTACAATAGTTCCCTTAGTGGGGGGTTATAAGGGTCGCAATGAAAAAGAGACCACTGATTTCATTAGAATTACTTGATCACAGTGACATCAGTCCACGCAGAGGCTTCCAGCAATGAGCCTCAGTGGGTTGAAAAGTTAGTAGGAATCTGGGAGGATGTATATGTCGTCCTCTTGAGGAGGAGGGGGAGGAGTAGGCTTCGGGAAATTACAATAGAGGGCATCTGTTTGATTCCCGTAGACGTGTTCCTCGGGATTAGAAGGCTGAGTGTTTTCATACAGCGCCTTCTCGCTTGCCTCTTCGGTGTGGGGAGGACACGGCACGTTTTCGTAGTGGCCATGCAGCCTGCTTCCCTTGGCAGAAGATCTGTGGGCTTTGCTTTCCATGGAGGAGGTTTTAGGCTTTGGGCTGAGGGTTTTTGTGCAGTCTTTCTGTCTGCTGCTTCTCCTTTGCATAAACTTGGGCACAGGAAATGATGTGGTTTCCCGGCGCTTCCAATGCCAAACACAGCCCAGTCCACAGACCAGCAAGAGTACAAGGAGGGACACGGCGACAGCTATGCCCACTGAAGAGCTTGCAAAGCTTTTCAGCATTTCAGCAAGGTGTTGTTCGGCAGCTCAGCGTGGTTAATAGATTTACAGGCGCAGGCAGATGCAGTTTCCGGTCGCCTGTTGTGGTTCAGAGCCGAGTTTGAATGCTCCTTTAGGCATTTCTTTTCTAGATCTGAAATGTCATTTCGTGGCAAAGTCCTGATGCAACTGGACGCGAGACTGCACGAACTGCTGCTTACTTTACCACATTCCTGTACACCAGAGCTGTAGGAGGGAATTTTATTCCTCTCCGCTTCCTTTTTTTTCTCAGCAGATCACAAAACGGAGCAGAGATGAGCAGAGAACAATAGTAAGGTAGAAACCTCAGGAAAAGGGAGGTTGGGGGAATCTGCCGTGCAGAAACCTGCTATAAATTAAAATATATTTACTGTACATTTAGTTCCTGATTATACATTTACCACAGCCACCAAATGTATCAAACATGACTGCATTATCAGTTCTTGCTTTTAACATTGAGTATGACATGAGCTGTTACCCTTCTTTAGAGTGGACAGAGGCTGTGCCAACTCCCTGCCCTGTCCCCTCAGAGTCCCACAGTCATCAGCCCATTTTCCTGCAGAGTGTGATACCCTCAACACAAGGGAACTGTGTCGTCCTACCTGGTCTCAAGGTGAACAGGGAGCAGCTCTTCTCTTCTTCAGATTCCTAGAGAAAATCAGAACACCCAGCACAGAAAATGAACTCAATCAGCATTTGTTTGAATAAACAAGGACATTCTTAAATGTCTTCAAAATTCTGCAACTAACTGCTTAACTGACACTTTCAGGCACAAGATTTTTAAAGCGCGTACAGGTTATTCTTAAGTTTTAAGAGATCTTTTAAGTGAAGCAAAGTATCTTTGTAAAAATTTTTTATTACGTATACAGTGCTCTGCCTGCATGTACACCTGCAGGCCAGAAGAGGGCGCCAGATTTCATTATAGATGGCTGTGAGCCACCATGTAGTTGCTGGGAATTGAACTCAAGACCTCTGGAAGTGCTCTTAACCTCTGAGTCATCTGTAAAAAATTTTTATCACAAATGTAGCAAATGACTTTCCTTTAATTAAGGTGATGTTTGAAGTGCTCTGTTGAAACTTTTAAAGTAGCAAGGAGAGAAACAAAAAGTATTCCACCAGGGAGACTTTTTCTACTCTGATTTTTTTTTTATCAACAAAACATTCTTACTATACATTTCAGGCTAGACATAGGAATAGTTACAACCAATATTTTCAGTAGTGGTTGTAGCATTTCTACCATCATCTATTGAAAGCCATCGTCTTCAATCATATTTAATTGGGAGCACATTTTAAATCAGCTTCCAGAGACTTTCATGTGGATTAGCTCACTTTAACCCTATGGGCTCTCGTGTATGGGCATTATTGTTATCTTCATCTTAGAGATGATAAAATGGAGGGTTCTAGATGGTAACTCCCTAAGAACTAGTAAGTTTTATCTATCACCTAGCCACCGGTACTAGTATTAAGCATGGGAGCGCTAGCTAATATACTAAATAGCCACTACTGGATGGAGCGATCTGTTCATAGCCGCAAGACCAACAGAGAACAGGGACGTGAAAACTCACTGAGTAGTGCCCTGCCCTCAGCGAGTGCTCCTTTCTAAATGGCCACTTTTTATAAATCTTTCTCATTGGTCAGATTACAACAGTACTCACATTTTCAACTTTGCACAAACAAATGGAGTATGGCATGCAATCTGTTTATAATAAACTCTGTTTAATATATAGATTTAGAGGCAAATACTCCCCAATCCAATATCATTTAATTTCCTTTGGGGGTCTGGGGTATACACTGGGGGCTGAGATAGCATTGTCTACTCACCATGTAATATTTACAAGCCTGAGATGTTCATGGTGGCGCATGCCTGTGTGATCCTGGCACAGGGAAGCCTGGGATGCAGAATGAGACCCCGTGCCAAAGCAAAAACAAACCTGGCAGATTTCACTGTCTACAGCTAGAGTGTGAAAGGTAGCACACAGAATGGTGATAGTCACGTAGGAGTGGGCAGATATGAGCAAGCTATCATGGTACAGGTACAAATATGAAAATGTCATAATAAAACTCACTGTTGTGTACACTAACTTAAACATTAATAGAAGATAAAGCTACAGTGTAAGGAGTCTTCCCGCTCTTACAAGGGCAGACGTGATGGAAAGGTCTATGCACAGATGACATTTGGCTAATGACTGCTACAAATAGAGCCCCATTTCCTTTCTGCGCAGATGAGAATGGCTCTTAATATCTTGCATCGCAGATAATTGCATTCATACTCACCAGAACGTTTGAGATGCTCTTCCAAAGTAAAATTCCAGTGTTGAGTGGCATGCATCGGTTGCTTAGGACTGGAGTGGGTTTTCTGTCTGACTAGCTGCTCTCCACGAGGCAGCTGAGGAGAAGCAAGAGCCTCCCTCTGAGTTTCTGAAAGAATTTATTTTAGTTCTATGTGGAACAGACATCCTTATCACAAAAATCATATAAAGGATATACACTGAGAGAGAAGAAAATCGGCCGAAGAAACTCATCCTTGTCCTATCTTAAAGCTAACTTTATAGGAGAAAAATCTATGAGATACAAAAAAAAAAAAAAAAAAAAAAAAAAAAAAAAAAAAAAAAGATAGGTAAGAAACATATTTTAAATAATAAAGTGTCCTAGCATGACATCTAAATGAAGTTCACTTTGTCCTACCTGGAAGCCCTTTTCACTTTGGAAAGCAGCAGTTTCTAAAAACAAAACAAAACAAAACACCCAAAAAACTTACTAATAATTATTCACTTGCCTCCAAATCACAGATTCTTTATAGACCCTGCAAGGCAGACAGTGCATGTCCTGCAGGTAGCAGAGAGGGCACAGGAAAGCGCTGGCTCGTACAACAACAGCGTCCTAGATGCACCAACCTCACCCTCAACCTGCAAATTGCTTTCCCCACCATGACTAAGGGAAAATTATCCATAAATAAAAACGCCTGTTTTTGATGTAACAAAACGTCACCACTTGATTAAATATGGATTCATTTCTCACCTCTTTTCCTTACCCGACCACTTTCAGTCCGGTTCTGACTCACTTGGAGCTGGGGAGTGCTCTGTCTGTCACTCTTCACCAGGAACAGCTTCAGCTGTGAGCGCTTCCTCTTTTCATTCTGGTCAGTTACTTCCTTCTTCATCTCCTCCTCTCAGGGTATTTAACACTTGCAAAGTTTCCTGGTTCGTGAGGAAGTTGTTATCAGACACTGCAGAATTATCATCGGCCCTCCCTCTTCGTAGGCAGAACTTTTGGAACTGTATATTAATACTAAACCTGAGTGATTTTTTTTTTCTTTCTCAAACAATATTTATGACGCTCAGTTTAGAATCAATCGCGTGATTTGTTTTCTTTAAAGAGGTTTTAGAACTGAAACTAACATAGGCCTTGGGTATTTTTGTTTGTTTGCTTTGTGATGTGCAAATGTAGAAGAATTCTCATTTAAATATGAAGCTACAGTGGATATTCCCAAGTTGCATCCATACCTGTTCAACTAGTGCCCTGATTTTGTTCCAGAATGCTGTCATCATCGTCGTCATCGTAGTCGTTGTCATCATCATCTTCACAACCACTCACTAAATAGAAGTTTCCGAAAGAGGCACATTGCTCTGGGAGACGATATGCTAGTAGAACTTCCATCAGGTAAATTTATGATGCATCCTCTCTGAGGAGACTGCCAGGCACATCAGGACATCACAGACTGGCAGCAGCCTAGTAGGAAGCAAAAAAACTAAATCCAGCAAGAAAGAAAAATTGCTTTACTTTGCTTGGTAACAGTAACGAGCCCACCCCCAGCACTGGGTATCATAAACCTTTAATGTAATACCCAAGAATCCTTAGAGGATTGTGATTAATTAATCACAATTAACCTTAGTTTACAGGCAGACAGAAAAACAGCACGTGAAATGTTCGCTCCCCCAGTGCCATTGCCTCTGCGGCTGTGAGCTGGCACCCTCCTTGCCACCTAGACTGAATGCCACGTCTCCACATAGAATCTTTCTATGATATCATCTCTAAGAGCCAGCCTCCATGAAATAAAAAAAAAAAAAAAAAGAGAGAGAGAGAGAGAGAGCTGCTGAATCAAACAATCAGTGAGTTAAATAAATGATCTAGAAATTGTCACAGAAACATTGCCTTTTCAATTGGATCAGAATTCCTTCAAGCAAGTGGATTAACCTTGTGTAAGTTGGTTTAAAAAGAAGAGGGGGCCTTGCATGTAGATTGGAGTTAGAGCACTTGCCTGGTGTGTGCAAGGTTCTAAGTTCAAACGCCAGAACTGGTAAACACAGAACAAAATAAACAAACCAGCAACCCCTACTGGACTTCATTCTTGAAGTGCTAGTCTGATCATGTGGGAAGAGTAGCGCTATCATCCGTGTGTGCTGAGCACTCTTTGCTGTCGCGACGCAACAGTGAATACACTCCCTGTAGCACCCGGAGACCAAAAGAAGAAGCCACTGGGGCCACGGATCATTTCAGACCTGGCCAGTAAGGCTAAGAAATACACACTTCTGGGCAACAGCAGAGAGAAGAAGAACAGGCGCGCAGCTCACGGTGGCCAGGAAATGGAGGCCAGAAGCAGAGTTTATGAACCAGGAAAGAGTTCACCAAGGCGAGAGTGATCCAGCCAATAGCCTGCATGGGGCAGTGAAGCTGTGAGCTTCCTGCGGCATGTGCTCCGCCCTCTCCGGGTGCACTGGAGTGCACTTTGTACTAAGTGCCCTTTGATATTGCATGTACGCGGGCGGGCACGCATGCGCGCACACTCACACACGCATGCAATCACACACACGCATACTGTTTATATATGTTTATATCGTCTATTCTAAAAGTGGAACTAAGGCAAATTAAGTTCCCTTTAGTTTTTTTTGTTTGTTTGTTTTTTGTTTTGTTTTGTTTTGTTTTGTTTAGGAGAAATAAATCAGAGACCCGTTACCTGGCACTTACCTCAAATAGGATTTTTTCCTTAAGTGATAGCATTAATCTTTAGGATTATGGAAGATGTGGTGTTTGTGTTCAACACTGAGTTGTTGTGCAATTACTGTTTTCATGGCTTAGGTCTTGTTTTAAACTGTGTCTTTTCTTACTTTAGTATAGCAAAACTTGACTTGCTTTTCTTCCCAAACTTTTTTTTTTCTTTTAACCACTACAGTTGTGTCTAGATTTCTTCTGTTCATTTTCCTTTTCTGTTTTGTCTCCTACCAATCTATGGTTTGGGGAGTAAAGAGCTTGAGAAGTAGTTTATTCCTCTGAAATATAATTTAGACTGGACAATTAATTCAAGTACATTTTCCCCCTACAGATTGATGGTAGCAATTTTCTTTGTATCAAGTGTCTATTTGCTTCAACAATCGGGTTGGTTGCTTTTTCTTTTTTCTATTTTTTTTTAAATGCCTGAACTGAGTTGCATTAATGGGAATCGACATGGGCAGATAATTGTGTACATAAATCTTATTTGAAAGTTTATCATACCCCTGTAACTATCGTGGATAGTCTAGAAAGGACCCAAAAGCTTCATATTTTTTGCTAAAGATGTTATAGAAATCAACATCTTAAAGCACTATATTGCCTGGTAAAGGTAGTATATTTACCCAGCAAATTATTTATTATATATAGACTTATAGGATTAATCCACAGAGTAAGCACATTGTTAATGGAGTGAGTCTTCTAATCAGTAAAATTTTACTGGGCACGTGAAAAAGTCATGAAAAGTTTGAAATGAGGCAACGTGGTGAGTGAAGGTGAGGGATGAAGGCAGAGGTGAGCAGGTCAGAGCAAAACCATTGATACTCTAAGGACCCATCCCGGTAGCAGCAAAATCAGATTAAATGCTTTGTAGCACATACAGAATAGATTTCAGTGGACATGACCTCAGATCATTTTTAGTGTGGGAATATACCTCCAAACCTGATCGTCCATCAGAACCCCTGAGGAAATCTTCAAGTGTGAGTTCCTAGGACTGTGGGGATTCTGCTTCATTAGGTATGTATTTTTATCTCAAGATAAGAAACAGTACCAAAAATGAAAATTAAAAAAGAGCAATACCACAAAGCCTTCATGGGGAAAGGAATGATATTTTATAGACTGTGAGGTGAGAAGTTTCTTAAAAGCCATCCTACACTCTACAGACTTGCAAGTACATGAAAGAGCTTCACCAGAGATGCCATGTGCCGTCCTCTTCATGGTGGTTAATTGAGCACTGAAGACTGTGAAACCTACATAATTGTTTCTTAAATACATTTAATATATAAATTTCATATACTTATATAAAATGTAGATATCATATATAAAATATATAACAGATATTATGTATTTATATATAATATATTGTGCTATATAATAAAGTATGTTATTTATTTATATATCTTATAAAGATATAAGAAATAAATAGCAAAGAAAATTTAATAGGTACAAAATTTAGCACAATTTAGATATATTTTATTTAATTTGGTTATTGTATTTTTTTTAAACTGCTGTAGAAGACTGAGAGGAGGAAGACTTTGAAAAGTTGTCAGTAGACTTTGAATTAGATGGATTCGAAGTTTTCTGGATCTTCCTGAGTCTAGGGTTTGTGGGCCTGTGTGGGTGAGGAGGATGGGAGTCATTGTTGATTTGAACCTCAGCTCACAGAAAGGCTTCTACATCCTGGGATTATAGGTATGTGCTCTCATTGACACAGGGAGATTTCCTCAAGCATTCTATTCCTCAAAATTCAGGTATAACCTGAAACCAAAAAGGTATGTGGTAATTTAACTTTAAAAAAAAAATAGCACCATAGCTAGGGAGGGCTAGTCTGAATCTTGCTCCGTTCAACCATAAGAAAACAAAGGGTACCACGGTCCTTGGGTCTCCTTAACATTCCACTGAGTTCAAACGAACTGTATCAATGCAGCCACTATCCCGATGAGAAGATGCTTGAAACTGGGTTTGCCGTCGAAAACATACTTCCTTCCAGATCACCTCCCTTTCCTCACGTAGGTCTTTCCTAACTGCTATTAGATTAGATCAGAGGGTAAGCCTCGAGGCTTGCTTCAGCTCCAGTCAGCAACCCTCCCTCTTCTTTCATCACTCTTCCCCCACTTTACTCTTAATTATGAAAATAAATGAACTTTGGAGAATTTGGTGCCCATTGCACAGGAACAGCAATTGAACCATTCCACTCCTCCATGAATGAAACGGTGTGTGTGCTTCGAAGTCCAGCATTGCTAAAGCAGATATTTCCTCACTTTGGACTATGGGTAATTTTTCTAGGTCATACAATTATACACAACTCCAGCAGGTCCTTGGGTTCCTCTGATGATATTACTATAAGCTAGCATTAATAAAGGACTCCAAACTGGTCACTGTTGGATCCTGCCAACTTCTTTGGGGGAGTGTAGAGGATAATATGTCATCCTAATGTGTAAAGTAACTGGTCAGATTTTGAGATTGTGTCTCAGTCAGGCTAGCGCTGGGGCAGCATCTGCATTCACAGAGAGCTGGCTCACAGAGAGGATGTCAGTCACTCCTGCCACTTCAAACTTGGTAGGGGTGGGGGTGGCTTCCTAGATTCTCCAAAGAGAACAGGACTGTCAGTCTGTGCCTTGAGCTCCATTATCCTGTACCCTGATTCTGAGAGAGAAATCTAGGGAGGCAGATCTGAATTATAAATAAATAAATAAATAAACAAACAAACAAACCAGACTTCGTGTGGGGCAGAGGACCTATCTAATGAACACGGTAATCAGAACATGCTTGGTTTCTCTATGGGAAACATGCTTTGGAAGCGAGTTCTCCCTCAGATGAATGTCAGTGAGCCAGTGCCTATAGAAGTGAAGGCCAGGCTAAGGCTCATGGTCTGAGGTAAGCTACAGGGACTCTCACTAAACTTCCACGTAGGTCAGCAGCTCTCTCAAGCTCTGTCAGCAAGAACTCAGACTGAGGTCCGAGGGTTTCTTCTCGACAGACACTTTTCTGACCATGATACCTACTACTTAAAATTCTTAGACAAATTTTAAATTCCTCTGTTGACTGTCCTGAGACTCTTTACTCTTCAGTTTACCCTGGCCACCTTGCAACAGCCATCCGATGACAGGTGCCTCAGTTTCCATGTGACTTGACTGGCATTTTAGGTGAAACAAAACAAAACAAAACAAAACACATCACCACCACCACCAAACAAAACCGAACCACAGCTCTGAATTACAGTAGTAGGTAAGTAACTCCAGGCCTTTGCTAGAATCGTCCAAGGCCCCATTAGCACTGTGAATGCCTAGCTTCTCACCATGACTATTAACCAAAGTCCTTGGGGGTACTCTCAGGACCTTAGCAACTCAAAGTTTTCCCTCAGGTCCTTCAAAGTCCCCAGTGGTCTGAGTCATTCTTGGGCTTTCTTTGAACAGATCCTGCCCCAGGGTTTCATCTTGAGCAAACCACTTAACTCTTTACTTCACCTTTTCTTCACCGTGAAAAAGGAACTTGAAAGTGTCGCAAAGGAAAACAATCTTCAGTGGTCAGAGTTCATCAGAGAAAGCTCTAGAATGTGTAGACTGGGTAAGTCAAGACAGTATTTGCTCATATTCTGAGCACTTGAACAGTTCCTGGACGCATCTATAAACCATGTACGTGACATTTTTAAGCTTACAGCAAGCACAAAGTGGGGTGCCGTTTACTGGGCTGGAGATGATACAATGAGGCACAGTCAGGTGAAATGATCTACCAAGGATAGCTTGGACTATGTTATTTGAATACAGAGCCTGGCCTTTGAGGATGGTGTCCGGTTGCCTGTGTCCAAATTCCTCTAATGATGCTCCATATTAAATCGGTTTCAGTCTAAAGATGTACAATTGAGTTCTCTCTCTCTCTCTCCCCGGCCCCTTTCTATTTTAATTTTTTTTCTTAACATTTTTTGAAGTTAAAGTATGATTACCCCGTTCCCCCCTTCTCTTTCCTCCCCCCACCTCCTCCCATGTACCCCACCCCACCCCACCCTACCCTCTCGAACTCAATCCATCTAATGTAACTTGCACGTATATGATAATTTCAGGGCTGGCCATTTGATATTGAAGAGTCAATTAAAGGACTCTCGCCCGGGCAAGATTCTTTCCCCCACGCCGTTGGATCTCTATCTGATTGAGGATATTTGAGTGTAGGTAAAGATAGTAGACCTGACTGTGGGGCCCTGGAAGATTGGATCAACCAAAGAGGAGCTCCTGCCTGGGTTTGTATGGAGTCGGAGAAGGTGTAGGAAACAATTCAGGGGATAATACAACTGAAAAGCTGAGTGACAAGACCACGAAAACCAGAAATAATAATAATAATAATAATAATAATAATAATAATAATAATAATAATAATAATAATAATAATAATAAAATCTTCTGTCCAGTTCACACTAGGGTACAGTGGGTTCAAAATAGGCCCTTTGTGACCCTCTTTGCTACTGTGGGGAACTGTGGAAATGATTTTATGTTTGGTTCTAGGTGGACACAGCTGCTGCTTTATTAGAGGTTGCCCACTAAGGTAATCAACAGTGCCTTTCCTCACCACCCCATCTTTTGTTTGAGCAACCACAACAGCCTTTCTCAGCCCTTCCTCCTACCTTCTTATGCCACAATCCTTCATCCTAAAAACTAAATAAATAGCATTTCTCAAGTATTAGTTAGACCACAGCTGGCCCCTGATGAATCAGCTCTTGGTAGTTTTAGAACGAACATCCCGCCAGGGGTGGTGGCGCATGCCTTTAATCCCAGAACTCCGGAGGCAGAAGCAAGTGGATCACTGTGAGTTCGAGGCCAGCCTGGTCTACAATGCAAGTCCAGGACAGCCAAGGCTACACAGAGAAACCCTGCCTTGAAAAAAAAAAAACAAACAAACAAATAAAAAGATTGAAACAGCCATAATGTTTTCCCAGGTCCTCTTTTCTGCATTCTTTCCCGCCATATTGCCTTTCTCTTCTGTACCCCTCCCCAGGAGGATTTACTTAGCTGCTTAGTATGAAGCCTCCTCCCCCACTCTGTCTGTCTGTCTGTCTGTCTGTCTGTATGCTATATGTCAAGCCACCAAATAACTTCTCCTAGTTCTGTCACTGGTCCTGAACACACTGGCACAACTTGTTCCTGCCCTCACACACATGTTATCAGCGCTTGTCTCACCTTCACACGCTGCCACTTTCCTGCCATCCTGCTTTGATCTCCTAGCAGCATGGTGTACTTCCTGGTACTTTGGCATTTTGTGTTTACACTTTTAGGCCCCTTGTGAACTTTGTGCTAACGCCATGAGAACAGGAACTGTCTTTATTGTTGTCCACTGGCCTCCCTTTACAGAGTTCCCGTTACTTTACATGGAAGACATTCAAGAAGGACGTTCTAAAGCAATGAAAAAAGTAAAGATTATTCTGAGAGTAAACCTTGAGCTAAAAGAAATGACCTTTTGGGGTACTAGACAAACATATAACATGGTATATGACATATTTGCACAAATACATATATAAAGAGAATATATATATCAATGTACCAGTCCCTCAGATAAAGAAACCAATGATCACTCTGGTGCTTTGATTAAAAATGGCCCCCATAAATATACTGAAAGATGCTCCACCACACAAGGACATTTGATCAACTGTGTTCATAGAAGCTTTATTCTTAATAGCCAGAATCTGGAAACAACCTAGATGTCCCTCAACTGAAGAATGGATAAAGAAACTGTGGTCTATTTATACAATGGGATACTACTAAGCTATTAAAAACAAGGAAATCTTGAGATTTGCAGGCAAGTGGATGGAACTAGAAAAGATCATCCAGAGTGAGGTAACCCAGACCCTGAAAGACATGCATGGTATACACTCACTTATGAGTTGATATTAGCCCAACGTGGATGTCCTCTGAGAGTCTAAACCCAGTGGGGGATCAGGGCAGATGCTGGGTCTTGCTGCTGGACTCTGGGTAGAGTGCTGAGAGTAGTATGGAAGAATGGGGGTTGGAAAAACCCAGAGGGTTCAGGAGCCCCACAAGGAGACCATCAAGGCTGGTCAATCTGGAACTAGGGGGCCTGCACACACTGTTGCACCAGCCAAGGACAATGCATGCAGTAAACCTGGACCCTGTTCAGATCTAGACAATGAACAGCTCATTCTCTGTGATTATAGGGGAGCAGGGACTGCCTCTGACATGAACCCTGGTGCCCCTCACTCCCCGATTTGATCACTTCCCCATGGCGGAGAGGCCCAGCAGGGACACAGAGGAAGGGGAAGCAGGCTATCTGGATGAGACCTGATAGGCTGTGGTCATGGTGGGGGAGGAAGTCCCCTTCTGTCAGAGGTCTGGGGGAAGGGAATAGGGTGGAAGAGGATGGAGGGTGGGAATGGGAAGATAGAAGTGAGGGGACAACAATTGGGATGTAATCTGGATAAATTATAATAAATTAAATTTTAAGAAAAGAAAAAAGCATCTAAAATGTAAAAAAAAAAAAAAAGTATGGCCCCCATAGACCCATAGGGAGTGACATTATTGGAGACGTGGCCTTATTGGAGTAGGTGTGGCCTTGTTGGAGTAGGTGTGGCCTTGTTGGAGGAAGTGCATTACAGAGGGTGGACTTTGAGGTTTCAGAAGCTCAAACCAGTCCCAGTGGCTCACTGCCATGCTTCCTGCCATGATAGTGGACTAAACGCCTGAACTGTAAGCCAGCCCCAATGAAATGCTTTCTTTTATAGGAGTTGTGTGGCCAAAGTGTCTCTCCACAGCCATATAAACCCTAACTGAGGCAATCACCATTACACCAGAAGCCCTGACTTTATTCTACATCAGGACATTTACCATTCCTTTATCTAGAATAAGCAGCATCTGGAGTCTTTATCATTTTTTTTGTCCTATAAAATCTAGATTTGTAATTAAGCATACATCTATAAATAATCCTGGAAAATCTGGAGAGGAAGTGCAGGCTTTGCTTCTATGCATCCCTGGGTGCAGCTTTTAGTAAAGCAAAGCCAGCAAACTAGGAGATAAGAAGTTTCACTGAGGCACGGGGCACAGGCTGGAACTGCACTGAGGCAGTGGCATGGGCTGGAGCTGCCCTGAGGCAGGGGGCACAGGCTGGAGCTGCACTGAGGCAGGGGGCACAGGCTGGAGCTGCACTGAGGCAGGGGCACGGGCTGGAGCTGCACTGAGGCAGGGGGCACAGGCTGGAGCTGCACTGAGGCAGGGGGCACAGGCTGGAGCTGCACTGAGGCAGGGGTGCAGGCTGGAGCTGCACTGAGGCAGGGGGCACAGGCTGGAGCTGCACTGAGGCAGGGGTGCAGGCTGGAGCTGCACTGAGGCAAGAGGCACAGGCTGAAGCGGCTGGTGGAGAGCTCACAGCACTCTTCAGGAGGTGCCAGTGCTTCTGGGACCTTCCAGAACCACATGTAGTTGTCTGAGCACCAATATGGTCCATGTTTACTTTGTATCCTCAGCATCTATGAATGACTCTTAGGAGTAACTCAACAGAGAACCTGTCTTCAGGGCAGAAGGGCCTTCAGCTGACACAAACAGTGCAACCCGAAGACAGGACAAGTGCAAGCAACTCACGGGGACAGTCTTCACTTAGTATGCAAACCTAGCTTGAATGAGGTCTGTTGTTTTCAGCCAAACTGTGGCTGATGCTCTGTACTTTTACTCACTTAGTTTTAGTTCTATTGTTTCACTCTGTGCCCTTAGGCTGTCTTAGGATATACATAAACTCTGTTTCAACAGAGGCAAAACTGGAAGTGGCTTCATCAGAGGGATCTGCCTCACTAAAGGCAGGGCAGATGTAATCTCATTGGTAATTCTTTTAATTCTCAGATTACTCACAGTGGGCACATGCACGCACTGTGATAGTGTTTGTGTTATCTCACAATTTGGTCACAACAAAACAAGTGTGATTTGGTTTGGATCCAAAGGCTGGAGAAACACCTTTGTACTCAGTCTGCCCCAGCTGGGAGATCCCTGCAGCTGTAACTGCATTACATTTACAACTGGTGGTGCAGCAGCTGCCCCACTCGCCATCTCACATGTCCCAGAGCAGACCGTTGGCTTGTGGTAAGCCACGCCTTCAACAAGCCTCTGTGGATGCACCTGTAGTGCTTTGATGGGCAGGGCAAAGCTGCTTGTCCACTGAGAGGCCAGGGCATGAGGAAAGTGGCTAACATACACACACACACACACACACACACACACACACACCACCGCCGCCGCCGCCGCCGCCGCCGCCGCCGCCACCCGCCGCCACCACCACCACTGCCACTAGCATATGAATTCCCAAAGGGCAGCGTGGTGTTTTGACTAAGGAGAACAGGTGCAAGGGAAGAGGATCATGGGTGACTATTCCAAAAAGGCAGAGGTGAGGAAAGAAGGGAGAGAGGAGAGCGCACACTCTACTTTTTCCATTTGTCTCCCAAATTATGGTCATAGGGAATAACCAGAGCAGATGCTGGATAACACCGTTTTGTCAACACCCTACCCGACATTGAAAATCCTTCCTGGCCCAAACTCTAGCTTGGCCTCTCTTAGTCTTTCTCTGCACGGCTCAGTGTTGGCTTAGAAAGATTTGAGATACTAAGGACATGCCTAACAAGTCATGACCACATCCCTAGTACACCCCATCTGCCTCTAAAGTGCCTCTCTATTGAAACTCAAAGCTGCAAAGAAGAATTTACATTGTCCCAGCCAACAGCTAAGATAGGTGTCAGTAACAAACCTGGGTGCATCCCACATGGGCCAGCATTCCTTCCTGCCTTTTGTAGCATTTCTCCCTCCCTGACTGTACTAAACCCATGTTAACTTCTCATTAGCCCCACCATTCCCATTTTCAAATGTCTGGCCACCTCTGTGCAAATCACAGTTGAATTCAGTTTGCATTGGATGATTTTTCCCTAGCGTGATCATTTATTCCTGATAAAAGTGCCATTATCATTTTCCAAGCCTCTAACTTTGCTTGTCTTTAACATCTATATCATGTGTGGCAGAAAATCTATTCTAGAAAGTGTCTCTATGTTTTGCCAGGAAATGCACACAGCTAGAGAATTCTGCCCCCTGCTGGCCGAAAACTGTGAACTGTGGCTTGGCCACAGGTACTTTAGCAGTTTGCCCAGTTATCTCCTTCTTCCTTCTTTCTTCTTCTTCTTCTTCTTCTTCTTCTTCTTCTTCTTCTTCTTCTTCTTCTTCTTCTTCTTCTTCTTCTTCTTCTTCTTTTCTCCTCCTCCTCCTTTGTTTTAAAAATGTATATATTTATTCACTTTACATCCTGGTTGTAGCCCCATCCCTCCTCACCTCCCAGCTCCACACACTGTCACTTTCCCGCATCACCCCTATTCCTTAGACGAAGAGAGCCCCCCTTTCCCATCCTGTCCCCCCACCCCTCATCAAGTTGTATCAGGACTGACTCTTCCCCTGTAGCCTGGCAAGGCAGTCCTGCTAGGGGGAAGTGATTGAAAATCTGGCAAGAGAATCCATGTCAGAGAAAGCCCCCACTCCTATTACTAGGAGACCCACATTAATCCTGAGCTGGCTCTCAGCTATATCTGTGCAGGGGGCCTAGGTCCAGTCCATGCATGGTCCTTGGTTGGTGCTTCAGTCTCTGCAGGCCCCTTTGGGCCCTGGTTAGTTGGCTCTGCTGGTCTTCTTGGGAAGCTCCTGTCACCTCCAGGCCCTTGTCTCCTTCCCCCCACTTTTCCACAAGGCTCCCCACGCATTGCCCAATGTTTGGTTGTGAGTCTCAGCATCATTTTTAAGGCACTGCTTGGTGGAGCCTCTCAGAGGACAACTCTGCTTGACTTCTGTCTACAAGCATAGCACAGTATTGTTTATAAAGTCAGGAGTTGTTTCTCTCCCATGGGAGGTGGGTCTTGGGTTGGGCCAGGCACTGGTTGCTCTGAGATTCCACACACATCAGACTGCCTAAGACCAAAAATTCAAGTGACAGCACATGCTGGTGTGTTGTGCTTATTTGTTTTAAAATATAAAAACAGTACTTGTTTCCCTTGGCTTATTTCTTAACCTAACTATCACATAAATAAATGAGACTCTTTTATAATACAAGGCTTCAGAACACAATCTGAGCAGTTTGAGTCTGTTCTTAACCCTCTGTGCTATTGTGTCTCACCCCCAGCAAACATCCCAGAGATACTCGCACTTTGTAGTTTTCCTCTGCTCTCCCTTGGACCTCTACCTGTGGCTGAATCCCCTGCTTCCTCTCATAACTCCCTCCCCTGGCTGGCAGGGAGTCCAGCCCTGTTCTCTCCCCCTGTTCACCAACTAGCTGTAAGTTGCCTTATTGGTATATCAGGGAATAATTGGGGAGCAGTGTTTACACAACATTGAGACAGAAATCAGGATCTAAACTACACAATAACCTTGTGCCTACACTGGCGAGGATGTGGAGAAGGGGGAACACTCCTCCATTGCTGGTGGGAGTGCAAACATGTACAACCACTTTGGAAATCAATCTGGTGCTTTCTCAGAAAATTGGGAATAGCTCTACCTCAAGACCTAGCTATACCACTCCTGGGTATACACTCTACCATACAACAACTTGCTCCACTCTGTTCATGGAACTTTATTCATGATAGCTAGCTAGAAGCTGGAAACAGCCTAGTTGTCTACCAATTAAAGAATGGATAAAGAAATGGTGGTACATTTACACAATGGAATACTACTCAGCTATTAAAAACAAAGAGAGGATTAAATTTGCAGGCAAATAGATAGAACTAGAAAAGATCATCCTGAGTGAGGTAACCCATAATGTGAAAAACACACACAGTATGTACTCACTTATAAGTGGATTTTAGTCATATAGTACAGATTAAGTAAACTACAATGCACAGACCCAAAGAAGATAAGTAACAAGGAGGATCCAAGGGAGGATGATTAAACTTTACTCAGAAGGGGAAATAGACTAGACAGAGGTAGTGGTTGAAGAGAGGGAACAAAGTAGGAGAGGAAACACAGAGAGATACGAGGGAGGAGATCAGACCTGGGGAGAACAAGAGAAAAGAGGACTTGTGGGCAGGACATCTCTGTGAACTAAGTCATGGTTGACTCCCAGTGGGATATGAGAATGACTCTAGCAGAGACTCCTAGTAGCAGGGGCTATAGAGACTGAAGAGGACAGTCTCTAACTAAACAAATCTCCTAGTAGAGGGAAGGGAATACCAACTCACCCACAAAAACTTACCCCGTCTACAAGATGTGCAGGGATAAATATAGAGCAGATAGAGCGGAGATTGAGAGAATAGCCAACCAATGCCCTGCCCAACCCAGGTGTCACTTCCTACAATAACCATGACTTGTGTGCAGCTGATCTGTACAATCCATGGGACTCTGGATGGGCACAATGTGAATGAGGTTGTGTGGACGAAAATGTTAGCTGTGTTTACTCAACTATGGACAGAGTGTCCCAAAATACTAATGCACTAAGGATTCTTTGTAAGCCACCTTAGACCAATAAAAAAATGACCCCATAGTTACTCCACTTAGATGCAGTAAACACTGCATTTCTTATAGAATATAGAGAGATTGACAACAGCATTCTTTATTCATGCCCTTCTTGGTCTCTTTTCCTTTTGATCCTTTATTTTGAGAGATCCTTTATTCCTAAATAACTAAAGAAGATCTTTAGGTGGGGACATTGTTCCTCATAAGATTACTCTTAAAACCTCATAAACTGGGGAGTAGTGGCACATGCCTTTAATTCAAGCACTTTGGAAGTGGAGGCAGGAGAGTCTCTGTGAGCTCAAGACGAGCCTGGTCTACATAGAGAGACCTTGTCTCAAAACCAACCAAACAAAGAAAAAACAACACACCCACAACTTATAAGAAAAGTAGGATGGGCAACGTGGTGATAGGCAATGGGAAAAGTGGTGACTTTTCCACTCATCCATTTGGAACTTTTTGGCACACACACCAAGCAGCCACTCCTAACCTCTGCTCTCCACCAACCCTACTGCTTGCACTACGAAGTCTTCACACCCCACCTGAAGATCCTCACACACAGAGGAGGCTGGCTACCCACTTCTCTCCATCTTCCTTTTCATCATTCTATTTTCAGAAACCCAGAGATTGGCAAAGCTGCCTTCCTCATCTTCCTCATTCCTTCCTCTCACCGCGCGCCATTTTGTTGTCACGTGATCTCCACTGTCTTGACATGGAGAACCAATCTTTCCAGGCCCAACAGCTCTAAGACCAGGGTTCTTCTGGAGAGGACACTAGGTGAGACGCTGTAGCCTCATCCTCCTTGCACACCTTATTCAAGGAGTTAAACTATTATCTCAGATTCTTCACAGATTACTATTTAACCGATGCAAGTATCCTTGCTCCCTGTTCATGTTAGCACTGTTCCTCCTGCAGCATCTTCTAGCTGCTCTCTGGTTCTGTGTCTGCTCTCCGCCACCTCCCCACCCTTTTCTGACTCTCTTTCTGACTTAAAAATTTCAAGATTTCAGATTTTTGGGCTCACAGATTACTAGTTAAACAATATTTAAAATTATGCACCACCACTACTACTACTTTCATGGTGCTATGGCTATTTTTCATAAGATTAAGGGGGGGGCTTCAAAGATAATATAGAGTATTGTAGCAGATATCTGCAAAATATTCCACCCAAACATCAAAGAATATGCATTCTAATAAAAAAAAATCATGGAAGTGTCTGTAAATTAGATCACATACTGGCATAAAAATCAGCTCTTAACAAATTTATGTATACTATCTATCTTACTACAGTGCAATAGAAGTGAAAAATCAACACTAAGTGGCTCTCTACTAAGCACATGGATTTATGGAGATTAAGCAACATGTTACTAAATGACTAATCAAAAAAAGAAAAAAAAAAAAAAGAAAGAAAGAAAGAAAAATTTAAAAATTCCTGAAACTAAACGAAAATAAAAACATGCACAACAAACCACAGAGACAAATTAAAAGCAGTCCCAAAAGTGAAATTTATATCTCCGAGGCACTTACATTAAAAAAAAACAGAAGAACACAAATAAATGACTTAAATCGTGCAACTCAAGACTTTGTGAAAACAGAAACAAAACAAAGTCAGATCTAGAGGACAGCAAATAATAAACAAAAATCAGAGCAGAAATTAATGAAATAGAAACAAACAAAAACATAATTAATCAACACATCCAAGATCTTGCTCTTTGAGAAGATAAATAAAATTGACAGCCTTTAAGCCCAATTAACTGAAAGAAAGAGACCCAAATTAACAGACTTGGTAATAAACATGGCAACATTATAGCCTACTGCTAAGAAATCAAGAATACTATATGGGAATACTTTAAGACTTGCATCCCATTAAGTTAGAAAACCTAGAAGAAACAGATGAATTGCTAGATTCATCCAAAACATTAAAATTAGAAAAAGAAGAGATCAATAACTTAAACAGATGCACAACAACAGGAGATGGAAGCATCGTGGTAACAATCCCACCCACGACAGCCTCAAAACACATACCTAGGAATACACCTAATGCGGGGAGTGAATGACCACTACAACATGAGCTTTAACTCTCCAAAGAAAGACACTGGGGAAGACACCGGTAGAAGGAAGGGCATCCCATGCTCATTGATTTGTAGACTTAGTATTGTGAACATGACCGTTTTATCAAAAGCAATTTAGAGATTTAATCCAGCTCAACCAAAACCCCCAGAACACACTTTACCCAAAAAGACAAAACAAAAATCCTAGAATTTTTACAGAGCTACAGAATATTCCAGATAACCAAAGCAATTCTAACCAAAGAAGAACAAGGCCTGAGTGATGACCATTCTATATATCAGGATGTATTTTAGGATGACAGCAATAAAAACTACAAGACACTTGCACCTAAGAGTTATGTGGACCAATGGGACAAAATAGAAGGCCCAGTCAGCCATCTGATATTTGATGAAGATGCCAAAAAGCACACATCGCAGCAAAGAGAGAAGTGGAATAAATAGCATTAAGGATGTTTAAAAAGCCATAGGGGGGGCATATTATTTTATGTTTACTTCAAATTATAAATTATATATGTAAATAGGTAGATAAATAGATGATGGATAGATAGATAGATAGATAGAATCTGATAGATGATTAATAGATGATAGACATATACATAGATGGTAGATTAGACAGATGATTGATAGATAGATGACAGCTAGATACATATACATAAACATAGATCTATGTAGACATATAACTTAAATGAAGTTAGACCACTTGGGTTGATAATATCCCTCTAAGACCGATAGACTATTTTACAAAAAAATCCCAGTACCAGGCGTGGAAAACGCTATTTGAGATGCTAGTCAGGAGAACAAGGAGACACTCAAACAATGGCTGCTATCCCCATTGCCCTCGATTGTCTTCCAGAAACCGAAGGTCAGCCCCTGCTGCTGAAAACACCACAGGCTTTAGACTCACACCTTGCAGGAATGGAGCCAGAAGAGCTCTCTCAACGCTAGAAGGAACTGTGTAAGCTGCCAAAGGAGCTGACTGACTGGCATCCAATTGGTGTAGTGCTCACTTAATAATGAGGAAGTTCGTGCCAGCTACTGTAAGCCTAACCCACTGCCTATGGCTGGTGAAGCCATGGACCCTCGAAGAGAAGCTACTACTACCCTTCGCTAAACTAGTATAATCTCTAACTGCATCTTAATCTTATCCCTCACCTCTCACCAAAGAAGCCTCTTATTCTTCTTTGGTAGCTGGAGACCATTATAGAAAACTACAACTAATCAAAATGGAGAGAATTGACTATGGGATGCTAAGCCCCAATTGGTACACTTAAGGCTCAAAGAATATCACAAAGAAAGGATGAGATGACTGCAAGAGCCAGAGGACCAGGGCAGGAGGTCTGCTGTAGTATAGTGTCCTCTGTATATAAGAGGGACTTTGCATTCAGGACACATCAACAGTGCGGTTGCCTAAACAAGACCTAACAAAGACAGCACCAATCCACACCTGTGGAGGTGGAGGAATCCTCACAAGGCTTTCCTCCTAGAATAAGAACTACAGGCCCTAATGGCTGGGGGGGAAGGAGGGAGGGAGGGACAGAGGGAGGGAGGGACAGAGAGAGAGAGAGAGAGAGAGAGAGAGAGAGAGAGAGAGAGAGAGAGAGAGAGAGAGCCAACAGAGACAAAGAATGAGAATTTGTCTTCTCCGGGGGCACACTCCCTGACAGATTAACCAAACCCAAGAGGTCAGCCCTAAACACACATGAGCAACATTGAAAGATCTCAGCAGGGTGTATTTATAGACATATAGGAGTGTTCTTGTGATAATTATAGTTAATAAGAGGCTATGAATTTGAGGAGTAGGAGGAACATGGAAGGAAATGGAAGAGGCAACAGCCAAATCCAAGCAGTTGCTCCACTGTGGCCAGGCAGCTGCTGTGGTAGTGGCCAAATTGAGGCCACTGCGGCCACGGCCCAGATTAAAGCCACCACTGCGGAGGTAGCCTAGCTTGATTGAACAGCTGGATGATAGATGCACTCACACACACTCGTGGGCGCACACGCACACGTTGCTATGGCTGGATCAAAGCCGCCACTGCCGCAGCAAAGAGAGCTGAGTCTAACACCATCACCGTCTCCTCCTAGGCGAAAGCCATGGTGCCTTGCTACAAGCCTCTGCCTGGAACAGTAGTAGCAATCTGCTCCAAAGCCGAGGCAGTTCATCCCAAAACCTCAGCAGCCCACCTCCAAGCTGTGGTGGCTGCTATCCACCGTGCCCTGCAACCCAGTGGCATGATACCTTCCCCAACTGCAGGGTGCCCCATGCCTCCCCTTCAGTTTTTCCGCTGCCGCCGGCAGGCCCACTGTATCACCGCCCCTAAGAGCAATGAGCAGTGGGCCACTAAAATTTAAAGTGGCTCGCTGCCAGTGCTCCTTCCCATTTCACTGCAGTCAGGCTATCCTTCCTGCCCTGGGGTTGTGGAGATGAGACACATAGGTAGCTGTCCTTCATGAATATTCCTGCCTCAGCTGACTGGTATGTCTTTCCTGCCCTCTCGGTGGGAGCTGTCCATGGTGACCATTCCTACTTTAGCTGACTGTCCTATGAAAACTGGACACCTTTCCTGCCTCAGAAAGCCTGCAGTCACGGTCACCGGAGCTGTCCGCGATGACGACAACCTTTCTGCTTCAGTCTACTGCCTTCACAATGCACTCTTTGTAAATTTTGGACACATTGTAAGCTTTATTGCCCCTCAAGGCAGAAAAGTGCCCCGACCTCTGCCTGAGAAAGCTCCAGAATCCCAGCCCAGGTGTCCCCCCAGCCCCCATCTGACTCCACCACACCAAGACCTCTGTAACTGCCATTTCCAGATCTCCAGCCCCTCAGTAGGACACATCCCAGATTATGCTAATTTGGGATGAGAGGTCTGGACAAAACCCCACCAATCCCTGAGCTCCCCCTCTCCCAGCTATGGCCTGAAATCCCACCAATTCCACACTC
This sequence comes from Acomys russatus, assembly GCF_903995435.1. Taxonomy (NCBI): domain Eukaryota; kingdom Metazoa; phylum Chordata; class Mammalia; order Rodentia; family Muridae; genus Acomys; species Acomys russatus. Next base: position 8,775,523 of record NC_067166.1, on the reverse strand, counting down.
TGGAAATCCCTGCCTCAGACAGCTCTGCCCCCTAAGAAAACCTATATAAGGCTGAGTCTGCCCAGTTCTCTGCAGTATCCTCCTGGGAGCAGAGGCAGCCACTTCTGGATTCATCCTTCCAATAAATCTCTTTAAAGAGATTTACTGCTTGCTGTGACTCTCTCAGCAGAAGGAGGAGGAGGAAAAGGAGGAGGAGAAAGAGAAGGAGGAGAAGAGGAGGAAGAAGAGAAAAAGTAACAAAGAAGGAGTGGAGCTCAGGCTCCAAGGCCTGAGCTCAGTTTCCCAGGGTTTAGGGGTAACCCTCCCTTGGAAGCTGCACTGCGTCTGTTGAGAGGGCCTCCTCTCAGAGCTGTGAGGTGCCTGGTTTCCCGTACCTCAGGATGCCCTTGGGACACTGTCCCACCTCAGGGTTGGGACACTTGGCCAGCTTCGGCATTGTGGACCTTCTTCCACCCGAGTACCAGAAGGCAGACCACCCACCCATACCCACGCACACAACAACAACAGGGAGACTAATGTAAATACAAGTCTCGTATATAAAATTCTCAACATATAAATAAAAGAAATAAAAACATAAGCAACAAAGAATGCAGGGTCTGGAGGATGGAGAGGGAAGACGTGAAATGGGTGACTTTCCAGATACGGCCTGCCTGTTGCACACATCTATTCTCATAGCAGCTGAGGGTACCTGCAAGATACCTGCACAAGATCTAACCAGTCCCAGTATCGATGAGGGAGGGGCTCTCAGGCTCCCCACCTGCCCTGCAAGGAGCTTTTGGTAGTTGATGGCTATCAAGGGAGGGAGAATTTGTCTTTTCTTTGAGGATGTGACCACTGATATATTGCCCATTGCCTCAATGGACGGCCCGACATTGAGTGCAGATGGATAGCACTAACTGGGCACTAGGGACTGTCAATAGTAATAATTATGGTGTTAATGAAGAGAACATGAAATTGGGAGGGAATGAGATAGGAAGTTCTGGGGCTTGGAAGGAGTTAATGGGAGCAGGGTGGACGTGAGCAAAATACAATGTATACAGGTATAAAAATATCAATGAATAAATACAATGTATTTTTAAATTTCTAAAGTTTTATATATGTATAAGAATGTTTAAAATACCATATTTTTCTCCTCTCCCTTCTTACTTAGTGGAGTCACGCTTTACCAACAGAGCGTCTTCTACTCGATTTCCACAGTGTTTAATTTGGAGATGCCTCCATATCAGTTATTAAAGATGTTTCTGTTCTGTTTCCACGGCTGCCTTTAATTCCATTGTATGAGTTTATCATCATTTATTTAATCCATACTCTGTAGGGCGTTAGGAGATTGTTAGTTCTTATTCAACACTGCTGTAATGACTGGCCTTGGACACCAGGAGGCAGCAGCTTGTTTCTGTGGAGACCCCGGTGTAAACATTGCATGCTTTGGAAGCAGATAATCTCTGCTGCACCCAAACTGCTCTGGCAGGATGGCGGCAGCCACAGCCAGGTCTGTGTGACCAAATGGGCATGGCTGTGTCCTAGTTAGGGTTAGCATTGCTGTCAGGAACTAAAAGCAACTTGAGGAAGAAAGGGTTTATTTAGCTTACAATTCCGCGTCACAGTTCACCGTCGAAAGAAGTCAGGCCACGAACTCAAACAGGGCAAGACGTGGCGGCAGGGGCTGATGCAGAGGCCATCCATGGAGGGGCGCTGCTTACGGCTTGTTCGCTATACCTTAGAGAAGCCAGGATCACCAACCCAGGCTGGCCCCACCCACAATGGGCTAGGCCCTCCCACAGAAAGCACTAATTAAGAAAATGACCTGCATGCTCGCCTGTCTACAGCCTGCTATTACAGAAGCATTTTCTCCACCGAGGTTCCCTCCTCTCAGGTGGTTCTGGCTTGTTGACATGAAATTAGCCAGCATGGCTTGCTTTCCGATAATTCCCACTTTATAAAACTGGCCTTGGGTTTGGTTAGTCATTCGCCAGTGCCTGACGGACTTCATTTTCCACACGATATTCATGAGCTATAGCCTTTCCATCAGATCAATTCTGAGTGAAGGAAATACAGAAATCTCTACTTTTTGTAGACTTAACCAACTTACCCCTTTTCCAAGATTGAGCTAAGCGTCATTCCCACCAGAAATGTATGGAATGCTTGTGAATCTACACATCCTCGGTACAAAACCAGCCACAAAACGTCAGGCTTTACCAGTTTGGTGGGCGTCTTAATACACTTTTTAGTTCCAGTTTGTCTGCTTCAAATGAATTTTTAGCAAACATGAGAGACATTTGTTTTGTATTGGCTTATCTTCCCTTTACCCTCCTTGTAGAAGCGTTTTATATCATAGGAAGACATGTACATTTTGGGGGATTTGAATAGGAAACTTTCAATGTGTCATCTTTTAGTTATAGTGTCTTTCACCAATGAAATGTTTCTTGTTTTGTTTTGTTTTTGTTTTTCGTTTGTATGTGGTGGCTTCAATGAGAACAGACCCCATAGGCTCATAAGATTTTGTACCTAGTCCCCAGATGGTAGAAGTGATTCAGAAGGATTAGGGCGTGGCCTTGTTGTTGGACGTGTGCCACTGGGGAAGAACTGCACCATTCCCAATCTCTCTCTCTCTCTCTCTCTCTCTCTCTCTCTCTCTCTCTCTCTCTCTCTCACACACACACACACACACACACACGCACACATGTTTTGAGAAAGAGTTTCTCTGTGTAACAAGGCCTGGCTGTCCTGGACTCACTTTGTAGGCCAGGCTGGCCTTGAACTCACAGAGATCCACCTGCCTTCTCCTGCCTTCCGAGTGCTGGGATTAAAGCTGTGTGCACCATGCCCGGCCTGTCTTCCTTTGTTTCCCAGATCAGGACATGAGCTCACAGCTATTCCAAGCCTTAGCTCCATCATCATGGACTGTAACAGTTCAAAATAATAAGCCCAGCTGGGTGAGTTCTCTTATAAATTGTCTTGGTCACGGTGTTTTGTCACACAAGTAGAAAGGTAACTAAGACACTCTATGAGCATATGATAATGAGTCTTTTCTACAAATCATGGAGTCTAATTTGTGTTCACCTGAGCATGTTACTCCTGTGTTACTCCTGAGCATGGACCCTGCCCTGGAGTGCGGTTGATATACCCAGTGAATCTCTATTGGAGAAGATACCTGATTCTCCCTCTACCAGTGGCCATCAGTGTGAGGTTTTGTTTGGCATGAGCTTGTACGGGTCTTATACAAGCTGTCACACATCTGTGAGTTCATATGATGTGCCTGCCCTACCGTGTCTAGAAGATGTTTCCTTAAAGTCAGCCACCTTTTCTGGATCTTATAATCCTTCTGTCTTCTCTCCTGTATAGGTTCCTGAGCTTTGGGGGAAGGGATGTAATACAGAAATGCTCAGGGCTGGGCCCTCCCAAGTCTCCCTCTCTACAGGGTGTGTCCAGTTGTAAACCTCTGTGTTAGCATCGATTTTTAAGGAACACGTTCTCTTAAAGGAGAAGGTTGACTGATGCACTGATCTGTGGCTATAGCAGTATGTCATTAGGAGTCATTTTATTGCTGTGTTCATTTGGCAAAACAGCAGTAGGTTTTGATCATAGGCCCAGGGCCTGTCTAGTCCCAGGTTCTTGGCCTTATTAACAATATCAAGTATGGGTTCCATCTCAGGAAGTGGGCTTTAACTCCAATTTTTAAAAAAGTGGTTGGTTATTTCATTAACATCTGTGCCTCTATTGCACTGGGCATATCTTGAGAGCAGGTCACTATTTTAGCTTCCAGGGTCATAGTAGGGTAAAAATAATAATTATTTTATACTTTGGTTGTATATATATATGTATGTGTGTTATACACACACACACACACACACACACACACACACACACACACACACATATATATATATATATATAATGTGTAATCACTTTTCACTTTCTCATCTTACTACAAGGACAATTGCTCACCCACGCTCATTGCTACTATATCCATAAGAGCCAGAAGGTGTAAACAGCCAAGATGCCCAATGGGCAGTGAAAATGTGATACACTCACACAATGGGGCATTATTCAATTACTAAGAGAAATGAAAATTTCAGGTAACTGGGTGGAGCCAGAAGCAATCATCCTATGTAAGGTAACCTAGACTCAGAAAGACAGATGTGTGTTTTCTCTTATATGTGGACTTTAGCCTTTACAACTTTAGACATGTGTGCTTCACTTAAAATACACACAGAGATTAGGTAGACCCAGGAGGAGGAAGTGGGAATAGAATGCAAAGGGATAAAAGGGAAATCAGAAGAGGAGAACCAAAAGGGCTGAGGGAATATGAGGAAGGATACCTGACATTAAAAGCCTTTTGAAAAGCCATATGAAAAACTACTGCTGAAGAAGTTTCCTAAAATATGCACATAAACAAAAGATATTTGCATACGGTTACTGTGTTACATAGGAGGCATGCTCTGAGTAGACATCTTATGGTACCAAATAACATCCTAGCACCAGGAATAGGTTACTTCTTTTTAGTCATTGACTGAAAGAGTTCCATAGACCTGCTTGAACACTACAGGCCTTGGTTACCCCCAATACTTAGTGATAAGACCCCACTGTTGAAGACACCCCATGCTTACAGCATAGAACATGGGGAAACTGAGCTGACAATCAACAGAAAGCTGCACCATCATTGGCTAGTGTTTGTTGCTTTGTTTTAATGTGTCTGAAGGATGTTTGCATTGATCTTTTCATTAAGTATTTTTTGATTATTAAATATTTATATTATGAATATATATAATATTTATATTATGCATATTATGTTATATAATCTATTATATAATATACTAAATATATTTATATTATGAATAAATGTCCAATATGAGTATTGGAATAAATACTGACTTTTATCAACCTTCTCTAGTATTTGTAAACACAATTATTTCTCTCTCTATATCAAACCTTTAATATTAAGTTGGTCTATGGATCAGTGATTTTGAGTCTTTAGCAATGGAGCCTCCTTACATTTGGGTATAAACTCTACTCATCCATGGTTAACCACCCTAGTGACAAACTGCTGAGTGCCATTTGCTAATGTCGTAGTTTCATGTTCCTTAAAAGCTTGTATTCGGCTCTTATTACTTCCTCTAGTTTCATTTCCATTTCTGTGATAAATATCCTGAAAAAAAAATCAACTCAGGGAAGAAAGGATTTGTTAGCTCTGTGGTGGACTGAGCCCCCCCCCCCCCCCCCCCCACTCCCAGGCCAGCTTTCCCACACTAGTATGCCTGTCAGTAAAGTCTTTTTCTGGTCTCATTTACACAGCTATGTTGGTGAGAATCTGTGGGTGTAGCTTCTCTGACATTTCTAGGAGATACAACTTCACAGCAAACTTCCTGTTCCTCTGGCTCTTACAGCATTTTCTGTCCCTCCTTCTGCAATGATCCCCAAGCTTTAAGAGTGGGAGTTGAGTTGTAGATATATCAATGGGACTGAGCTCCACGATTCTGCATCTCAGTTGACTGTGGTTTTCTATAATGTCTCCATATGTTGCAAAAAAGAGTCCTCTTTGATGAGGCACAAGAACTACACGTATCTGTGGGCGTGAGGACAGATGTTTTAGAACGTAGTTAGGGACTGTACTGGTTGAGTAAAGTGTGAAGAGGGAGGATGAGGTGGGCACCACTGGCTAGATGCTGGAGAAGGAGCTGATGACAAATAACTTTCTAAATTACAAGTTTAAATAAGTTCGATTTGTAGACTAATTGAGCCCTCTATGATGGATTGAAAAAGCGAGGTCATTTTTTCTTCTGGGGCACCAAATCTTTGAAAGAAGCCCTAATGTCTTAGTGTTGCTTGGCATTATCACATTGAACAGCAGAGGGCGACCTATGTCCAGACAATAGATTCACAGTGACCCATGCAACTCATGAGAGCTTGCTGAAAAAAAAAAAACAAAAACAAAAACTGCAGAAAATAGATGATTAAAAATCATATACAGATATGTGAACCAGTGATAAGAAAAAAAGTGAATTTGGATGAAATGTTTTGATACATTTATGAAAAAACTTTTTTAAATTGAATAATGGCTAAGATTCACCACACTGTTTTTTGCCAAAAAGCTAGTGTTAAAAATAAACACCGTGGGGGTGGGGGAGGGGATAAAATATTTACTATGCTTAATATTTAAATCCAAAAGTTAACCCTTTATCTCACTAATTACTAATTTTCAAAATGTTGAATATCTGATTTCAAAGTCTAAGTAAATGTTTCAGGAGGAATCTAATTCACAGCTTGTGTTACTTTCAGCTTCAGGACGGCAGTCACTGGGGCCTAGCGTTGTCCTACAAATGCCGATGTGTGTTGGACATGATACTAGGAGGTTTTGTGGGTTATATTTTTTTTGTAAAGGGCTAAAACCTTTACAAAAAGGACTGTGGGAAGTATTCTGGGTCTCACCCTGCCTGGCAGGCTCAGCAAAAATACTGTGACACGGAACCTACTTGATCCTTTGCTTCTAGCCTCTATGAATAAGGACTATGCATGTCTGTTTCTGCTTACAAATTATTCAAGTGAAACTGTTTTGTTATAGTAGCAGGAACAGATTATAGGAGCAGGATAGCTGTTCATCTCAGCCAGTGACCCCTAAATCTTAGAGACATGCCCCTCCATTAGAATGTTCTTTTACTGGGTCACTTTCCTCACGCCATGTGCTCATTAGAAGTGTTTTTCTCACCTGCAGTCAATGACCAGCTTTATTAGAGTTTAAAAGAAAAGCTGGGCAGTGGTGCACACTTTTAATGCCAGCACTTGGGAGGCAGAGGCAGGCCTTGAACTTATGTTTGAATCCGTTCTTAAATTATTTTATTAGTGAAACTAAGAACTCCAGGAGGGAATACTGGGTTCCTTGGCATCATCTGGTGAACATGAAGGCACACCCCAAAATTTCAATAAATAGGACTTTCAATTCAAGCAAAAGATTTCTTATTCCGTATCCATATTTACCCTCTGCTCTTGAAACTTTTCCCCAAAAGAAAATGACAAAACAACAACGACAACAACAAAACACCCACCTCTTTTGGAAGCTGTGGTGTGTCACAGTGTGCCAGAGTATACCCTTTTGTGCCGCCAGCCATTGGTCTGTTTTGAGGCCTCTGGCTTCCACTAGCTACACCATCAATACTGGACCCTCACTGGGACTCCTCTCAGATGTCCTGTTGTTGCCTTGTGTCATGGGAACCCCGCAGCCTTGGTTCTGCAGGACCAGGCTCTTTACATGTTCCAGCAGCTCAGAGATGGGGCAGATGCTGAGGCGGGCCAACTTAAGGCCTGGATCTGGGCCTGGGTAATTGCTAAGTTGGTCGGCCCGCCAGTTCCCCCTCATCCTGCCTACAGCCACCAGGGCCAGTTCTTCAGCTTTGCCCAGGCGAGAAGCAGGAACAGTTCCCCTGAGTCTGGCTGCCGAATTTTGAGTGCTCAAATATATTTTCAATTTTTAACATGTCAAGTTTTTTTTCCCTATCACTATACAGTTTATCTTTTTGCCATGTTAAGCTTTCTTTGGACACATTGAAGTTAACTCCGTTGTATTTGACAATATTTCCCCTGCTCTTTGTGTGCCATTTAAACTTTCCTGTACCTTGTGCTCAAAAAGCTCTTGCCCAGAGCCCCTACTATTGCTGTTTTAAAAAGCATGGTTTCTGTTAGTTGTTTGGCGGTAGAGACTTCAGACATAATTAAGTTTAAATGAGTGACACAGTGGGTGAGCTGGTCATAATGCAGTCTCTGTCCTTGTGAAATGAAGTCGGATTTAGGATAATGGACACGTGTGCATCGGAGAGCCACCAGATGGGAACACGGGCAGAAGTGGCCATCTGCAAATGTGTAAGAGGGGTCAGAAGAGACTGGCCACCAGCAACATTGACCTTGGATTTGTAGTATCCAGAAATGGAACAAAAATAGTTAAAATAGCCAGGCTGTGGTATGTTGACTGCTCTAGTACTCTGATGTGTCATCCTAGGAACTTAAAACCTCTGTTTTGTGTGAAACGCTGACTTCCGGTGGGTTTCAGATAGGGAGGGAACTGGGAATAGGACAAGAAGCTTGTGGGGTGTTTCAGCCTTCTCCTTTGCTGCCTTAAACCTTTGAGTTACATTCTTATTCAACTACGAAAGCTGACTCTAATTCATTTAAGAAACATCTGAAACTTAGATTTTTCAACTGCCAGCTTCAATGTCCTGTTCCAGACAGCCAAAATGTCACTTGGATGTCACCAGCCATTGGTCCTCCTAAACCTAAAGGCGGCCCTGTGGTGCTTGGCCTTTCCTCTGAGTCATCTGCTCTTGCAGCCACTCAGAATTCTAGGAGCAACACCAATGGACAATCCTCTGGGGGGCAAGGCAATGAAGCCACCTAGGCGGCCGCATCTTCTTTTCACCAGGGAGGCCGCCGGAGCCCGAGCTACTGAGCAACCAGCTCTCCGGCCAAACTGTCCTATGATGCACACTTCTACTTCCTGCTCCTGTTTCTCTCCAAGCTCCTGTTAGAGCCTCAAAAACAGGACCGAGGACATTTGCTTCCCTAGTCCTCTCCAGGAAGGCCTCAAAGAATAAATTCCTTCCCTGCTTCATTATCATCATTATTTTCTGTTTTGGATTCTATAAGGAATAGCTGGTTCTGCTGAGATCCCTTCTCCCACCACTTCTAATCGGGGTTCCCTCACCTGGAAATCTCATGGCAGGATGAACCACAGTTGTTGTTGTTGTTGTTGTGTTGTTGTTGTTCTTCTTCTTCTTTCTCCTTCTCCTTCTTCATCTTCCTCCTCCTCCTCTTCCTCCTCTTCCTGTTCCTCCTCCTCCATGTGGGGATGATTCTAATCTCCATGTACTTAGCTCTAAATGGGATCCACCACTCGTCTCATTATTCCTTTGGTACGTCTATTCCCATTGCTTGAACTAATTCAGCATCTCTCTTCCTACAAACTCATTGTAAGGCCCAGCATCTGCAAGAGAAAAGCTGTTTTCGCTTCCTTCTTGCTTATAGGTGACGTTGCTGTTTTTGAACTTTTTTAAGTTGATAGGTTAGGTTTTACCTTCATCCCGGAAAGCCTCTCTGGGATTTTGGCATTACAATTTGCATCGGAACCGTAGATCTACACAGACATCTTGTGCATTTAGAGATTTATTAGCAGGGGAAAGTAGTTTTGTTGTTATATGGACTACGGTTTCGATTCTGTCCACACGGTGGCACTACCACAAAGAAAATCATTCTCTCCCAGGTGGCAAGGACTCAGCACTGGTATCTTATTAAATGCCTGTGTATTTTGGGAAGATAGAACTGAATTTTACATGGCATATTCAACAGTCTACCAAATACTAAAGTACACTCAGGGAAAATATGTAATAGTGCATGACACAAAATTGAAATTTAAAAATGTCTTAAAATGTCTGTTCAGTCTTTTAATCACAAGTCACACACACACACACACACACACACAATTAGTGCAAATCTCTCTCTAGGAAAGTTGGGTGGTCTTCGCTCACCAGCAGACTCACTCAATTGCTTTGCACGGGCTCAGGAGCAAAGGTCACACCTAAGTTTATGAATAAATCAGGGCGTTGTGTAATTCTGCACCTCCACTTTCAGCCCCACCCCCCTCTTATTTGAACCTGGGATAATCTTAGGTTAAAGTCTACTGCCCCTTGTGGAAAACATGCCTGGGCTTGCAGTGCGCTAAAGCCCTGACAGGGGACCTAAGGAGCGACTTGTCTGCTGTGCTCGGCAATGCCACAGAAGCTTCCTTTGTGCACTGTTGGGGGTGCAGGGGGTGAGGCGAATGCCTTTGCAGCTGTTGATACTAGACTTACCAAAGGTTGAGAGTGGTTTCGAGGAAAGCCCAACTTACACTTGCTAATCTGGAATTCTAAGTGTCCATGGCTCCTATGCCAAACTACTTACATGTTGTGTTAGCTGAGTCAAAAGCATTGGGCATGTAGTTGACTTAACACAATTTGGTGGTTCGGTGAAAAACGTATTCATAATAGCTACTTAGATTGTCTAGGACCCAGTTTCTTCACCTGTAAAATGGGGAAAGTGTAGACTATATTACGTTACTTCAAAATATGTCCACAGGAAACTAGAATATGTCACCCTAAATATACCCCAGAGTCAGGATGATATTGAGCTGAATTAAGAAGCGCTGAAAACGGCAGTGCTCTTTTGTAAGGAAAAAAAAATATTTATTAAAAGCATAGGAAACCACTGCCTTGAAAAAACAAACCAACCAACAAACAAAAGAAATCTCAATTCCTAAGAACGTTTCCTGCACCAGACAAAAAGAATGACTCTAAGTAACAATCTTTTCAGTGAAAAAAAAAAAATCAACAAACCTCACCCCTATTTACTCCCTTATTCTGACCGCCTTCATTTCTGATTGTCTTTTTCTTGTTTGGCTTAAGGCAGCATTCAAACCTCAAATCTTGGAGGGTGCTCATTTCTCTGTGCATCTTCCATAGATATGGAAGCGAATAAAACTGGTGTTTCAGCGGTTAATTTGCCCTGCTTGAGGAACCTCGGCTATAATTTAGGAAGGTAGAAGGAAAATTATTTCCCTCCCCAAATACAGCACTATTTTAAGATATAGGCATTTTCAAACAGCTAGCAGATTTAATTTAGTACTTCAAACTGTCGAACAGTACTCTATAAGCACGGGCACCATTGCCATTGGAACAAGAAAAAAAAAAAAGGTTAAGCTTCGTTGTTGTTAGAACTGAACAGTAAAACGCGAGTTTGTTGACAGGCACACTTAAGCTCTGCACCCCACAGGGGAACCTTGAATTGACTCAATGCGTACGAGGGTGATGACATCGCTTAGTGAGCCATTTGATCCACGCACTTTGAATCACCCACTTGGAACAAGAAGTCAGCGATATCATAATGAGCAACGAGGCACATTTTGAGCGCTACTGTCAAAGCCCAATATTATTGCTAACCAAGGCCCCCTCAGACCGTTAATCGCTTTCCTGAACAATTCCATAGGGTGGCGCTCTTGCCTTCCGATGGAAGGACTTGTTGCGTACCAAACCTTCTCTGGGCATCGAGCCCTCTCTCCAAGGTTAAGGGTCTGACCTCTGACAAAGGGGGTCACTTATTGGGCAGTGGCAAGACGAGGCAGGGGGCTCAGATGCTATCACACTACCATAGGTCTCCCAGATCTGCGACCGGGATTGTGCTTCGTTCCGCAGCGGCTCTGACTCAGCCCTGGGCCCGGGTCCGCGGACCCAGCTACTCAGCTGCCCGGTCCACCGAGCCATGGACTGGAGCGAAGGAACCCCGCGGTGGCGGCGTTAGCCCCCAAGCGCTCCGGCTCGCCGGGTGCCATTCTGCGTAGCTCCCTGGATGACACCGAAGTCCGGTCGCGCGGCGGTCACCCAACCCTGCCATCCCCGGGTGGCCTTTTCGTATCCCCGCCGGAGCCAGGAACACGACAGGGCGTCCGCCGCTGGGTTTCTGTTTCCCTTGTCCAAGGTCAGGACTTGCGAAGAACCAGGGGCTGGGGGTGGGGGTGGGGGTGGGGGTGGGGGCGGGGGGTGCTTCGCGCACAGCCACCTCCAGGCCAGGTCGAAGCCCGTGGAACCCACGAGGCCACCCGACACCTTTTCACCGCGCGCTCTTCAGGGCTGGAGGGTGGAGCGTTCGCTGTGACGTCACGAGACTCCGCCCAACCCACCGGGAGAGTGTTTAAAGCTTCGTGGCTCGCTCTCGCTCGCACTGGCAGAGCGGGGTGAGCGGGGCGTCGGACTAGCAGGTCAGTGGAGGGACTGGGACTCGAAGGCTAGGGCTAGCCCGGACGCGTGTCCGCGCCTCGGAGGTGGCAGCAGGCAGTGTCGTTGGGTGGCGAGGCCACGATGGAACTCCTACGGACTATTACCTACCAGCCGGCCGGCGGCAGCAAGATGTGCGAACAGGCGCTGGGCAAAGCTTGCGGCAGCGACTCTAAGAAGAAGCGACCGCAGCAGCCCTCTGAAGACGGGCAGCCCCAGGCCCAGGTGACCGCGGCGGCCACGCACCACCATCACCACCACTCTCACTCGGGACCCGAGATCTCGCGGATTATCGTCGACCCCACGACGGGGAAGCGCTACTGCCGGGGCAAAGTGCTGGGCAAGGTGAGGAACGGCGGGGCGGGCGTCCGACTGCGGGGCGGGAGGGCGAGCTGCCCGGGCAAAGCAAGCCACCTGGAGACCTAGCGCCCACACTTCTGGCTCCTTCAGCTGTCTGGTCTCCCGCGCGACATGGGTCCCTAATCTGCCCTCCTGGGCTTCTGCGCGCTGACAGCCACAGGGGATTGGCTTTGTATCCTCAGCCTAGGTTTTCCTCCCGAGTCTGTAGAGTCTGTAAAGGAGGACTAAAAGCATTCTGCCTTAGTTTCAGCTCTCACCACTTGATCCCTTGGGGAAACTCGCCTGTCAAATTTCTTCCGAGGCTAATTCCCACTGTGTCCCCCTTCCATTGACATCTCTTCATTTGTAAAAGGGAGGTGAGAAAACTGGACTGGTTTCCAGGAATGCGTTTACCTCCCTTCCTGAAGGACCATTTTGCAAAGCAGATTGCATCCCTCTGCCCACCCTCTCTCTGTTCTCCAGATTTTTGCTTTTTCTTTCCATGTATGTATTCATGTATTTTAAACATTGGCCCTCCATTTTCTTGTCACGCTCAATCCCATGCCGGCTTTGTTTCCTCTCAGGGTGGCTTTGCAAAGTGTTACGAAATGACAGATCTCACAAACAACAAAGTCTACGCTGCAAAAATCATTCCTCACAGCAGAGTAGCTAAACCTCATCAAAGGGAAAAGGTGTGTATGACTGTTGAGTAAAGTATTTTCTTTGTGTGCCGGGATGGCCCTACCCTATTAGAAAAATGTCTTCTGTGTGTGTAAGCACTACCTTTCCAGAGATGACGAGAGGCTAATAAACCCTTATCTTGCCTTCTCCCCGTAGATCGACAAAGAAATAGAACTGCACAGAATCCTGCACCATAAGCACGTGGTACAGTTTTACCACTACTTTGAAGACAAAGAAAACATTTACATCCTCCTGGAATACTGCAGCAGGAGGGTGAGTGCTGGCCCTGGGTCAGTGCGCTCATGCAAAGAAAGCTACTGCGCTGTTTGGCTTACCCATTTTACCTGGGGTTTTGGCTGTGACAGTAAACTGTTAACCTGCATCACTAGTCCAGCGAAGGGAAGCCTGATTTGGGTAACTTTGTTTAACAAAATTTTCCTTTTCCTCCTCCTCTTTCCAGTCCATGGCTCATATCTTGAAAGCAAGGAAGGTGTTGACAGAGCCAGAAGTCCGGTACTACCTCAGGCAGATTGTGTCGGGACTCAAGTACCTTCATGAACAAGAAATCTTGCACAGAGATCTCAAGCTAGGTAAGCCTCCCGCTGCAGGAGCTGGGGGAGGGGCAGGAGAGAGGCAGGGGTGGGGGGTGGAGGGGTGGAGGGCTGGGGGGTTGGGGGGTGGAGGGCTAGGGGGGTGGGGGGGGGGGGGGGGTGAGGTTCCCATCTCTTTGCTCTTTCTACCTCCCACTGTTCTGAACTGGGATCTAGCCTTTTGAATGGGAGACTTCAGTGGAGGAACATCTTTCCAAGGGAGTCCACATTACGTTTTGTGTTTATCTTCTAGGAAACTTTTTCATCAATGAAGCCATGGAACTGAAGGTTGGAGACTTCGGTTTGGCAGCCAGACTGGAACCCTTGGAGCACAGAAGGAGGTGAGTGTCATGTCCTACCTGCCTCTTGTGTGGACACCAAATACACTTTTATTGTTATATTAGTCCACAGTAAGTTATTTCACACTAAAATCTGTAAACCACAGCAGTGTTGCTGAAAGGAAACCAATGTCCACTATGATACAGAGTAACTTACACCTCTAAATGGATTATTAAGGCAATGAATAAAAAAATATTTAAATCTGCCTGAAATATATAAACCCATCTGCTCTCAGTTGGTTAAAAACACTTGGTCATATGAGCAGAGAAAATTGTACACACATTTAAAAAAATTACCAAAAGACAGTCAAATAGAAGCACTGAAAAATGCTCAAATAGAAATTTAGCCCAGAATTTCAAGGTTTTGTTTCCCATTGAGTCATTCCCCCAGAGAAATAAGTTCAGTTAATGCATTAATAAATAGTTCCTAATGCGATCTTCCTATATTCTGTCTCTTTAGAACAATATGTGGTACCCCAAATTATCTCTCCCCTGAAGTCCTCAACAAACAAGGACACGGCTGTGAATCGGACATCTGGGCCTTAGGTTGCGTCATGTAAGTAAACGCACCAGAATGTCTGAAAGGCGAACGTGACTCAGTTGTCATGCTCAGCAAGTTCCTTTTTGACCATTTCTGAAGGCGTGTTTCTGTGTGCGCAGGTACACGATGCTGCTAGGAAGGCCCCCGTTCGAAACTACAAATCTGAAAGAGACGTACCGGTGCATAAGGGAAGCGAGGTATACGATGCCATCTTCATTACTGGCCCCGGCTAAGCACTTGATAGCTAGCATGCTGTCCAAAAACCCAGAGGACCGCCCCAGTTTGGATGACATCATTCGGCACGACTTCTTTCTGCAGGTCAGTGCACCCTTTGACCTCTCTCTAGAATTGCATGTCACTGCCCCGATGGCTGGATCGGTTTCTGAAGGTCTCTTCCGGTTCCACAGGGCTTCACTCCAGACCGACTCTCCTCCAGCTGTTGCCACACAGTTCCAGACTTCCACTTATCAAGCCCAGCCAAGAACTTCTTTAAGAAAGCCGCTGCTGCTCTTTTTGGTGGCAAAAAAGACAAAGCAAGATATAACGACACACACAGTAAGTTTTCAGACCCCACTCCCCTTTCTGTATCCGAGATTCCCCTTAAATGTGATGAGTGACCTGAGACTATATTTAGCATGATTTTGCCATTATATTTGTATACTGTTGACCTTTGACACTAATAGCAGACTATACAACTAGAGCTGATTGATAGCTTCTGTTTCCTAAACACCGAAGCATGCTGCCTGCCTGCGTGGTTGCAGCTGATGGCAAGGACGGAAAGCTTTGGCTTTGGGTGCCCAGAAGATGTGGGACTAGCTGCCTTCCGACCCTTTGTTGGGATGGATTAACACACACAATTCTTTTCCTTCATTTACAGACAAAGTGTCTAAAGAAGATGAAGACATTTACAAGCTTAGGCATGATTTGAAGAAGACGTCGATAACCCAGCAACCTAGCAAACACAGAACAGATGAGGTACGTTGGGGAGGAATATTTTAGCTCATTCTCATTCTTGAGTAATCAGCATCTTGATGCTTATTGGGGCCGAAGCAATGCTTCCAAGTCAGAAGCCTCAGTAGCTGTCTCTGGCTTATGGCCATGGCTTTTTGATAAGCTTTTTTCAGTGATTATCATAATCTCATTTTAATCTGACATTTCAAGTATAAATAGACTTAGCTCTTTGACTCATTGCACGGCTCTCCTCGCCCTCTCAAGGAGCTCCAGCCGCCTGCCACTACAGTCGCCAGATCTGGAACCTCCGCAGTGGAAAACAAACAGCAGATTGGGGATGCGATTCGGATGATAGTCAGAGGGACGCTTGGCAGCTGCAGCAGTAGCAGTGAGTGTAAGTGCTTGAAACCATCTTTTAGACAAACTACAAGGCTAGTGCTGTATACTAAGTGACCAGAGTCAATTTTGTAATCCAATTTAACATAGAAACAAAATTATAGAATCTTGGGAAAGACATTGAGTAACCTTGATTTCTCTGTCTTTCAAATTAGTGGAGGGAAACAACATTTCCAGATCCTGGGGTTTAATTGTAAACAATGTTGTCATTTCCATTTCTGTGACTTTGCAGGCCTGGAAGATAGTACCATGGGAAGTGTTGCAGACACAGTGGCAAGAGTCCTCAGAGGATGTCTAGAAAACATGCCGGAAGCTGACTGTATTCCCAAAGAGCAGCTGAGCACGTCCTTTCAGTGGGTCACCAAATGGGTCGATTACTCCAACAAGTACGGCTTTGGGTACCAGCTCTCAGACCACACTGTTGGAGTCCTTTTCAACAATGGCGCTCACATGAGCCTCCTCCCAGACAAGAAGTAAGTGTGCCTGACTGCTGCCGCCTGCCAGTTCTCTGCTGTTGCACCAACGGAATCTGGAACCGGCGACGAGCTGCTTCTAACCTTTCTCTTCTCTCCTTCCTGATTTTTAGAACTGTTCACTATTATGCGGAACTTGGCCAGTGCTCTGTTTTCTCAGCAACAGATGCCCCCGAGCAGTTTATCAGTCAAGTGACTGTGCTGAAGTACTTTTCTCATTACATGGAAGAGAACCTCATGGATGTAAGTACCACGGCTTCAGAGCACAGAGAGTTGAAGCACTCTGGGCCCCAGGGAGACTCAGCGTCACTTTGCAGTTTGTGTAGTTCAGCTTCCCATGTCCGATCTCACACTCAGTGAGTTAGTCCCCGTGTGGCAGAGTCAGGCACCCGGAGGATGTTCTGAGCCTTGAGTCTGAGAGGCTTCAGGGATTGTGCACACTGTCCAGTTTCCTAGGCAGTAACCCTCTCTCCTGATTTCTTCCAGGGTGGCGACCTCCCTAGTGTAACTGATATTCGAAGACCTCGGCTCTACCTCCTTCAGTGGTTGAAATCCGACAAAGCCTTGATGATGCTCTTCAATGACGGCACATTTCAGGTACCTGAGCCTTTTATGGGAGGACATGTTCAGGTCCCAAGCACTTCAGGCTTCTACCTAGCTGCTTTGATTTTTGTCAGAGCCTTTATTACTTCCTGAGTATTCAGTGAGTTCTAACGTCTGTGCTTATTTTCAAAGGTCAATTTCTACCATGACCATACAAAAATCATCATCTGCAACCAAAATGAAGAATACCTCCTCACGTACATCAATGAAGACAGGATATCTACCACGTTCAGACTGACGACTCTGTTGATGTCCGGCTGTTCATTAGAATTAAAGAACCGAATGGAGTACGCCCTGAACATGCTCTTACAGAGGTGTAACTGAGAAGCCTTGTGGGTGGACCCTACAGGACTCCTTTTCCACTGTGAGCTCAACAGAGAAGCCGGTGGAGGAAGACAGAGCACGCTGGAGAAGACGGACAGGCGGTGGTACGAATACAATCCCTCTGTGGCCTGCTGGACTGCTGGAACCAGCCCAGCTCAAGGTGTACAGTTGACTTTGGACAATCCAAGTGCAGGGCAGAGTGCAGTTTTCCTTGAGATACCTGTCGTTCAAAGGTTTATCGGACCATTTTGCAGAAAGATGCATTGACTCTTAAGTTCTCTCTGTTGAGAGTGTTTTCAGCTGGAGGACTTGGAACTGTGAATATACTCCCTGCAGGGGACGGAGAAGGGAGGGTGCTCCCTTGTTGTTGAAAGGCTACAATCAGAGCAGCTTTTGGCTGCTTAACTGTGAACTATGGCCATATATAATTTTTGGTTTTGTTTGTTTTGTTTTGTTTTTTGTTATTTTTGAATACACTTGTGGCTGGAAAAGTGCATTCCTTGTTAATAAACTTTTTATTTATTACAGCCCCAAGAGCATATTTATTATCAAGAAGTTCTTTTTTTTATGTTGTCCATTTTGAACTCTTGGCAATAAAGAGTATGAAATAAAACAATGGTCTCCTGTCTTTACTCTGACAGCACCACAGTGTCACAGCCTTTGAGCGCGAGCTCCTGACACTCCAGCATGACAGCAAATGCACAGGCAAACTAAAAAGCTCTTTACTTCTCCTAGGGGCACTTTCTAAGAAATCAGTCTGTAATATCATAGCTGTAATCATGGACTTCTTGAGTGGATCTAACTTGAGTATAAGAGGGCTATCACTTTTTATACCCCAGCCCCCAAACCCTGGACTCCTGCTAAATGCCAAACCACTTTGTTTCTTGAGTAGTTCTTCAAAAGTCATTTAACTTAGAAGCAGAAAACAGAGCGATCCTGTGCAAACAGACCAGTCATTACTAAGTGAGTAGGTACAGGAGGTTAACCTTAATATGGGCAAAACTATGTGTTACAAAGCATGCATCACTTAAATGCATTACTCAGCTTTAACCTGCCTAAAACACTTCCAGTGCCTCTGGCAGTGCCACTTTATAACCCAGCAGTAGGAAATGCTTTGTCAATAACTCACTATTTTCCTTCTGCTGCGTGGAGGTCGAGTAGAGATATGTGAACCAAACTTTGATTTGGGCCCATCTTTGAAATTAGTAAATTATTGATGAGGCAAATCTGACAAGACTTTTCTTTCGGTGAAAGGTGTAGAATCACTCTATTTATCCCGTCACCCTCAACATACAGTGACCTGCATATGATGCTGGTACATTTTGCTGTTGTTCAACTGTAATCATACTACAAGGAAAATCCTATCCTGGGATAGGGAAGCATTCTGTTTCAGAGATGTTCACCTTGTCATTCTGGGTAGGGGAGTGTAGCTGTAGATGCTAGTTATGTAAAACGGTTAGATTCTGCACCTCATACACTATTAGTAAAAGTCAAATTTGCAAACTTGCTCTGGGTATCGAGTTGTCAACCACCTTTTACTGCTTTGAGTTCTCTATGCATCAAAATTGTTAATGACTTAGAGTGATGGCCGAGGAAGACTAAAATAACAGGCGTGTACAAGTTGAATCTAATTTTATGAGCAGAGAACAAGCAGGGGGGTTAAAATAGTAAAATAAAAACGTTCTTTCCTTTTGAGTTTGACAGTGGAACACTGCATGTTACTCTCAGCTTTTAGAACAGGCTTATCCATTCTTGTGTTAACTGAGCATCTGCTGTGTGCCAAGGTGCAGGACCTGGCCTTGAGTGCAGTGAGCCTAGGTCTCTTGTTGCCCTGCAGGAAGTCTCAGAGTGGTAGAGACAGTGATAAGTGCTGTGATGCTATGATGCACTGGGTGTTATGACAGTTAAGAACAGGCATTACAGGAAAGATGCCTGAGTACGGGGTAGACTCAGAAACAGATTCTTTCAGAGAAGAAACACTTTCATGCAGAGTTTATAAAATGTTTGAACACTAAATGGAAGTCTGAGGTGCCAAATAGCTTGTAAAAAGTGAAATATAACCTATAAGAAGCCCAAGGCTGAGAGAGTTCACAGAAGAAGTGCGCATGTGAACTATGAGAAGCTAAAAGAGACCTCTAATGTAGCCCACACCATCCTGGCACACTGAGAAGGCTGTGTCTAGACCAATGTGAGATTTTCTTGGTTTGCTTTCTGGTTTGTTTGTTTGTTTTTTAACATGCTGGTTTGGAATTCTTTATGAAACCTCTCCTGGCCTGGAACTTGATAATAATTCCCCTGCCTCAGCCTCATGAATACTGGAGTTATTAAGCATTTGTCACCAGGCCAGGCTTGCTGACATGTTAAGAAAGAAAGTAACGTATACTCAATCTACAAAATTTACCCTAGCAGTGTAGATGGAATAGGTGAAGAATAAGAGAGAGAGAGAGAGAAAGAGAGAGAGAGAGAGACAGAGACAGAGAGAGAGAGAGAGACAGAGAGAGACAGAGAGAGAGGGAGAGAGAGAGAGAGAGGGAGAGAGAGAGGGAGAGACGAGAGAGAGGAGAGCGAGGAGAACGAGAGAGAGAGAGAGGAACAGAGAGAGAGAGAGACAGAGAGAGAGAGAGAGAAGAGAGAGAGAGAGAGAGAGAGAGAGAGAGAGAGAGAGAGGGCGCCCAAACAGTGAAGAATGAGCAGTGTGATCCAGGTGAAAACAGACTGGTGACTTAGCATCAGGAAGCAAGTGAGGGCTTAGTGTCTCCCTTGGTCCAGTGGGGAAAGGCAGCTTATTGTGTGCACATTGGCAGAAATGGAAAGGCTCCTGTGAGGGACAGCCTGATGCTGAGAGATGTACAGTGAGTTCAAGAGAGTAAATCAGACTCACACAGAGATACAGATGTAGGTCCAAAAGGCAGTTGGATAGACATGTCTCTCTTGAGAGTGACAAGGCATAGGACAACACCCTGGGGAATGGAAAGATACGAGGACTGATTCTTATTGTCCAGCCACCCAACAACTTCTGTATTTTGAAATGCAGAGGGAATCTTCTTTAAATGCAACCGTGCTAAGTCATTGCTACGGCGGCAAAAGAACAAAATGTTATTAAATAACCATCACAAACTTAGAGACCCTAAATCCTTCAGAATAACCAAAATATAACACGTGCCTTTGGTGGGCACATTTGATCCAAAGCATGTTTCTTCATTAGCTGTAGTAACTCCTAGAAGGGCATAACTGATTAAAAAAAAATCCTTAAGAAACAGAACTAGTTAGCTTTGTGGGTGGTCCACCTAAGCTTGGCATGGCCATGACAGTCTCTTGTGGTCACCTGGCATTCATGATGTATATATTTTAGGCCCCTCAGCCCTTTCTGAATTATTCCTGAGTGTAGAAAAGCTTAAAAGTCAGTTCTGACCTTTTGAAAACAGCATGATTTTTAGTAAAAATCTATCCCTGGACGGTGCCTCCTTAATTGTCAATATTCAATGCTGAGAGAACTTGCACACCAGAGGTGTTCAATAAACACTCATACTCACTGTGTTCTATGTTCCCTGATGTTTTCCATACACATACTGGCAGGAACCCCGATTCCCTAGAATGGAAAATGAATCGTTCGCTCTTTTTTCTTGCCTCTCCTGTCTTTCTGTCGTTCTCAGGCCCGGATCAGTCAGTACAACAAAAAGGCAGCTGTAAAAATGTTCAAACAGAAAGAGTCTAATGACGACCCTTTGCCTATGTGTGCCAGAACAGCTCCAACACCTCCCAGGAATTAGGGAGGCAACCCAGGGAGCAGCAGCAACTGGAAGCCCTTACCACTCCGATGGGTGGCGAAGCGAGATCTAGAACAAAGTAATAGTACTTGGAATTGTGGTTTAGAACACCCGAGAACCACAAAGCCTTTGCCTACCAGGGTTTTTAAACACCACAGAACAAATAAATGTAAATATTGCTGTGAAGGGACCCGTGACGGATTTTGGTGAGATATAAAGACAATACAACATTCTGGAGGTTTCTTCCCTCTTGCTCCCCAGTTTCCAATTGACCACATGAGAGGAAGTCAGAAGAAGAGGAAGCTGAGAAATGCAGTTACAAAGGTGACTCTCAGTTTGCAAAATGAAGGAAGGAAGAACGAGGGGTGCACGCGATGCTCAGCAGGCAGTTCACGGCCTCTCTCCCTGCCTTACATCTCCTCATCTCCTTTTTGTACCATTTTCATTTTCTCCTTGTCTGAAAAAATCCCAAAGTGACACGGTTGTTCAGGACTGAGGCAGCACACACGGGGACTGCACAAGCTTGCATCAGATGGGGTCCTAGCGCCGAAAGGAGAAGTGAACACAAGCTCTTTTTATCTTTATCTCGGAAGCTAGCATGGTAGCCGCCTGCAAATGAAAAACGGCTTTCTCCAAGGGAGTCTCGTTGAGGAAATAAATCACTCTTAAGGCAAGGCCTCATGCCCAGAAGTAGATGGGCAACAGAAGCCAAGCATCTTTGTAGTTTCATTGTCTCATCATGTTAAGGCAAATCACTTAAGCTGTGTTTCCCACCCCCCCACACACACACCTTAGAGGGCCTTTGCATACATATTATGGCTTCCAGTTTTGGGTTTTCATGGGGTTCCCGAGTGTGTGAGCGCGCATGTCTCTGCATCTGAATGTGTTTCTTGTGTGTTTTCTTTGGCTCTTCTTGGATTGTTTGGCCATATTCCAATTTGTTTTTTTTAATGTATATTTTTTATTTTATTATTATTTCTTAGATGCTTGTCTGGTTTCCATGAAGAGACAGAAAGGATGTGGATTTAGATGGGAGGGGAGATGGCAGGGAGCTGGTAGGAGTAGATGGAGGGAATGTTATATATAAAATATAAAATATGTACTTACATGGAAGTATTATACAAAATAATCAGAATATATTGTATAAAATATTTTCAATAAAAGACCAAAAAGAGAGCTATAGTAGCTTGCTACTAGGCATCAGGATGGCAAGCTGTGTAAAGTTTAGAGAGGAGAAAAATAGGGTAGGAGCATTAAGACTAGATTCATTTTTACTTTAGGACTGTGTGTCTTATAATATCAGATTTTTTTTTTATATTTTAGAGATAGTAACCTAGTGAAACACGTGTGACTAACACTAAATAATGCATGTCTATAAGGTAGAAATCAATTATTGGCCCTATGACAACCCAATAAAGAGGAGAATGAATATATTTTAAAAGCTTGTAATAAACTCTTCTATAAACAGAAATCTTCAGGGTCCAACTTGTTTTTCCTCTGCTTGGAAGATATGCCAATTTTATACACTTGGATTCATTTTTCGTTCTAATGTTTTTTTTATGCCTTATTAACTTTTATAATGGAATACATTTCTTCAAATTGCCACAACTTAATTGTGTTCATGGACTCAAATTTAAAAAAGTAAAACTTCCCTACGAAGCGTTGGGCTACAATATCATGGTTCATCAGTGTTCAGAATTCAGCTCAATAGGATATATGGATTTTGCCTCTGGGATAAGCCTGATAACACCTTTATGTATAAAGCAAAATTGATTTGAATTGTTGAGGTACAAGAGAAAATGGAAAACTTACTGAGTTATCTCTGCCATGAAATGGCGGGTGATTAGCTATTTTAAGCCAACCACGCAAATAAGAACAAGTTTCCCCAGCTAGGCCTGTAACAAATTAGTGCTTTGAGAAACCAGGAGACGGACATAAATAAAGCAAAACACACAATGGGTCAAGTAGCGGCAAAAATGACCTTTAGAGTTGAGATCATAACATCTGACATGCCATGAGACAGCCGCTGGGATAGCAACTTGTATCATGCGTATGATCTCACTAACAGAAACACTGAAAGACAGGATTATGCGAGTTTTGAGAACGTTGGACCAGGAAAGATGTCTAAATATCTCAAGAGCTGAAGAAAATGCAAAGTCCAGGCAAGTGTTGTTGATGTCAGGGAGAGAGCCAGCCAGCCTGCTCGGTAGTGGCAGAGCTGCTGCTGCCGGGTCAGTGGGTACCACCAGGTCTTTGTGAGGCAGAGAAGAGCCTGAGTGGGTGCATTCGTTGGTTCTGACATCAGGACTTCAGAGTGATGTCACTGAACACGGAAATGTACACCAACCTGCCATTGCAATCCTAAGCAGAGATAAAAAAGACAAAAATAGGTCAGAGAGAGAGTTAATAGTGAAATACAGGAAGATCACTAGGAAATGTGTTTTTTCCATATTTATTGTCTTTTAATTTCATATTTTACCATATTTTACAGTTTAATTCTTAATAATGGCTGTGTTTAGCAATTGGATTGCATAATTCTTGAAAGTTCACTGATCAGGTAGATAAGTTCTTATATGGACGTAACACAAACTTAATAGTGGTCTCCGAGAACCAGGTGACCACCCTATGTTGCTAATAAGTGGTAGAGTCCCCGAGACATGGCAGACATTGCATCACATTAGCTTGGCCCATGATGTGAAAGTCCTGGACCTTTGCTTCAACCCACGGTACTAGATGGCCTCCCTGGGCTCAAGTCAATCTCAAAAGGACATGCACACGTGAGTGTGTGTGCGTGTGTGCGCGTGCGCGTGTGCATGCACGTGTGTGCATATGTGTGTGTGTGTGTGTTGCCATCTAGGGGTTTACTGGAATATATATGAAGGCTAAACTCCTTTAGGTCACAAACAAAACTGTCCAGTTTCTTCTGTAGTTCAAGAATATCCAAATCAGAAAACAAGAGAACCAAGTACGATGGCACATATGATTGAAAAATGCCATAATGAAATCACTTGTTTTATGTTACACTATTATTTTTTAAAATATATATAGAATAATATTACTATAATATAAAATTACTAAAAACTCAGCATTAAGAATCTCTAAGTTTTGATGCTAATGAAAATAATGGAGTTAATTTTTGTTAATGAACTAATACACGTTAGGTCTAGCCTTGAAAGCATATATATTTTATATATGTATTTTATATAAAGCAATAGTAATAAATTCAAATTAAAAGTTGAAATTTTAAAAACTGACATAGAAACAGAATTTTCAGCTGAAAACTAGTGATACTTATGATTAATATTGTGTAAACTTGGAGTTTTCTTGTCTTTATGTGTGATGTGTTCATAGATAAGTGTTTAAATATTTTAGAATATTTGCTCCAAAGAATATGCTACAAATATAGACTCAAACATTAAGGGAGTTTAATTAAGTTTACAAACGGAATGATATATGGACATCCTCTTACCTTTTTTTGGCAAACTATAACGTGAGTATTTTAAAAGTTAACTGAAAAAAATACACAGAAGAAACAGATCTTTAAATGCAGCGAATGTTTGGTTTTTTTTAAGACCAAGTATATTTGTGTATATATAAGTGTGTCTCAAAGAAAAATCCCAGTGGTATCTGTTTTGCGTGACACGTGTTTGGACTTGGGCACTAGAGCCACATTCAGGCACAAACAGCAACTTCGCTGTAGAAAGAGGAGGCATGAAAGCATCAGCACTCCCAGTTCAATACTATGTCAGTAAATATTTTCCAGTGTTTGGTACCTCCTTGTTTTTGAATCTACATCAACAATTATTGATATTATTAACCCACAAAGATGATTTCTTACATGTACAATTACACTGTGAAGCAGTTTTTGTTTTTACTAAGTTACACAAATGATCAGGTATTTGGTTAGTTTATTTCTCACTAAGGAACATCTCAGAGAGTGATTTACTCCCTGTGGCAACAGAATCAAATGTGAGTGTCAGAAACATCTCCTCATTTTGAGTTCTCTTGGTGATGGTCCTTTCTTGACCTTGTTTCAAAAAATATTTCCAGCTGTGTTCCAAATCCTGCAACAATGGCAAATTAGGAGGATGCTAGGACAAATAAAATTAAACACATTTCTTTAAGTGAAGAGCTCTTGAGAACTTAATTGCCTTCATCTGTATGGTTAAGCTCCAGAAGAGAGAAGGACTGTGACTCCAGGAGAGGGGGACGTGTGTGACTCCAGAAGAGGGACAGTGGTACATGAGGGTATTTCAAATCTTATTTGCTCTGAAACATGGATTTTCTTGAAATCACTTTTGAGATTGCAGAAAAATGTTTCTTGGAACATTTTACCAATGAGTGTAGTGTTCATCTCTCTCCTCCTCTCCTCTCCTCTCCTCTCCCCTCCCCTCTCATCCTCTCCCCTCCCTTCCTCTGCTCTCTCCTCTCCCCTCCTCTCCCCTCCCCTCCCATTCTTTCCCCTCCCCTCCCCTCCTCTCCCCTCCCTTCCTCTGCTCTCTCCTCTCCCCTCCTCTCCCCTCCCCTCCCATTCTTTCCCCTCTCCTCCCCTCCTCTCCCCTCCCTTCCTCTGTTCTCTCCTCTCCCCTCCTCTCTCCTCCTCTCTCATCCTTTCCCCTCCCCTCCTCTCCCCTCCCTTCCTGTACTCTCTCCTCTCCCCTCTTCTCCCCTCCTCTCCCCTCCCCTCCCATTCTTTCCCCTCCCCTCCTCTCCCCTCCCTTCCTCTGCTCTCTCCTCTCCCCTCTCATCCTTTCCCCTCCCCTCCCATCCTCTCCCCTCCCTTCCTCTGCTCTCTCCCCTCCTCTCCCCTCCCCTCCCATCCTTTCCCCTCCCCTCCCATCCTCTCCCCTCCCTTCCTCTGCTCTCTCCTCTCCCCTTCCCTCCCCATTTCTCTTCTCTTGCCTCTGCTCCAGTTTTCATTTTTGGAGACAGGGTCTCATTATGCAGTCAAACCTGACCTAGAGCTCCCCAATTACCCCAGGCCAACCTTTTGCCTCTGCTCCCTAGGATTGTAAGGGTGGGCTGCCACACTTGCCTATCACTTGTCTTCTATAAAGCCGAATTTAGTTTCGAAAGGTGATGAAAGTCAGATAATAGAGAGGAAGTCTTTGTGGCAGTGGCATAACATCCCTGAAAGCACTGTTATATAGGCTTTAGGTCTTTATTCACCATTTCACTTACTAAGCAAACTTCTCTTCTTTCTAGACAGGGAACAATGCACGAGCCAGAGACCTACTCACTAGTAACAAGAGCAACTTTGTAATGGAGACCCTAACCAGTCTTTCATGCTGACTAGCCCAGCTGTGAGACTGCAAGGCTGCCTTCTCCGGAGAAGAACCTGTGCAGCACAGCACATGGGCAACTCACAATGCGTATGTGAGCTCAGTGACCTTTTCACTCTTGGTCTTAGTCAAGTGGGCCAGAAGTGGCCAGAGCAAGATGCTCGAGTTCAAATTTTAAAATTGCAAAGTTCGGTGGACTATTTTATGTGCATGGAGAAGAAAGGAGATATATATTTAGAAATGGATTGTTTAGAGAATAATGGGAAACTGTCAGGAATCCTGAAGGAGTGCGCACATATAAAACAGTTCTTCCTAAGACTGTAAGGTGCACCTTTACTTCAGTGTCCACTGTGTGCTTTGGGACATGTGAAGCTGGTAATTGGTGAAACTGTCCAATTCTTATTCACCGATATTGAACAGCAGGGCACTGCAGAAAGTTAGTGCACAGAGGAATTGTGCATCCCAGTTTATCTGGAAAACCTTAAGCACAGCTGTACCAGCTAAGTCTATGCATAGAAGATGAACTATGCATGTCTTTAAAAACATCGTCAGCCATGTGATCTATAACTTAGCCAATATACATACCACACAAACCTCTGCTCATGTTACTGAACCTCAGGTCTTGACAGTTGGGAAAAGGAGGCTAATAATTGTTTTTCATATTGCAAGTATCTATGACATTGTTTTATGGTTCATTAAGCAGAGCAACGACAACAACAACAAAAAAGTGGATTCAGGGTATACAGACTTACCCATATCCTAGGATACACTGTGTTGTATCTCTGTGTGCTCAAGACAATCATGGTTATTGCAGAAAAATGATTGACAGGCAATGGCAATGGGGTAAATGAAGACGAAAGACATGCATTTGAGAGGGATATGATTTCACTAACGCCTAACCTTCTGAAGACTGACTCACAGTCAATTACCTGCCCTTCTGATTTGGAGGTAGAAGGTCGAATTAAATACCAGCGTTACTTCATCTCAGCTGCAAAGAGAACAGACTGAAATACAAACATAGGCTGCTTGCTTCAGAGAAAAGTGATTTCCTTCTGCTCAGGTAGACATAACTGGAAAAAGAATTTGAGAGAAAATGGATGA
The DNA here is from genome assembly GCF_903995435.1 of Acomys russatus. Classification (NCBI taxonomy): domain Eukaryota; kingdom Metazoa; phylum Chordata; class Mammalia; order Rodentia; family Muridae; genus Acomys; species Acomys russatus. The sequence continues at coordinate 8,748,348 of NC_067166.1, read as the reverse complement.
AACAGAAATACGCTCAGAGAATAATAGAACCCATTGACCTAAGTGTGGCTGATGTCTACGCTGTGGGGGTGGGGGCGAAACTCACATGGAGATAAGCGTTTACATTTGGCCACAGGTGTTTTCTTCTGTTGGCCTTAGTTGAAATGTCATTGCTAACTAAACATCCCGGGGTGTCGCAACTGTTTACCTAGAAGTGATAAAGTGTTACATGTCTGGGTTCCACGAAGCATCAAAGGCTTTCACCGTGGACACTGTTAGTGCTTTAGTGGTTTGTTCAGAATTGCAATCGCACTGATATACTTTATGGGGTTAGCTAAAAGTCACAGGAATTAACTGCCTTGCGTAATTCCACGGGAGGGGATACTCCTGAGTGACATACCTAACGAAGCATAGTACCTCAGATAACAAGTTTCCAAATTTGTCACGAGAGAGCTTTCCAGATTCAAGGTGGCTTTCCTTAGCACGTGCTCTACAACAACATATTGTGGGGTTATCGGTTTTTTGGTTTTTTTCAGTCCCATTTTTACTGGTGAGAAGAAAAAAAATCACAAGTTACAACAATGAAAAATATGACCTTTGAAGTCAGAAGGAACAGTTTTCAAAATATTTTGGCTATATAAACTTTTTCTTTGAAAACCTAAAATTCTATGACATACAAAATAAGAGATACTATAGGCTGCATATTGTGTCCAAGTTCCTTGAAGAGGGTGAAAAGGAACTATTTTCATTGTATTAATTAATTCAGCATCAAATGACTAAAATAACATTCTCATTCTTTTCTTTCTTTCTTTCTATTATTGCTATTTGTTCTAGGAGATGCCTCAAGTTTAAAAGCACTTGGTGCTCTTCTGGAGGACCCGAGTTCAGTTCCCATCACCCAAGACTAGTGGCTTACAACTGTCTGTATGTAACTCCAGCTCCAACGAATGCAAAGCCATCTTCTGGCCTCGGCAAACACTCACACTCACATGTCATAAATGCCCAGTCTCTCTCTCTCTGTCTCTCTCACACACACACACTCTCTCTCACACAAACATCCAGTCACACACACACACACACACACACACACACACACACACACACAGTCACATGCATATAGTCTCTCTCTTTCTCACACAAACCCAGTAGCACATACACCAAGTCTCTCTCTCTCTCTCTCTCTCTCTCTCTCTCTCTCTCTCTCTAACACACACACACACACACACACACACACACACACACACACACACACTACTCTTTACTATACCACTATTTCAGTGACTCAAAGTTTTTTCAGTAAAGGGTGTAAGATTTTCAGCAGGACACTGGCGGTCTGAGAATTCTGTAGTCCCAGTGCTAATATGAAGTGGAAGCACACCACGTGTATGCAGCTGCAAGGTTGTTCTCACAGGACGCAATTGTGAGACAACAGAGTGGAGGGGCTCTCATTGTATGGCTGTGGGGTTTTTGTTTGTTTGTTTTTTGTCTACTGGCTGTGTTGAAATCATTATGATTGATTTAAAACATTATGTGCTTGTTTAAAATAGGTATAAGATGGGATAAAGGAAGTTTCCTGACAATTATATGGAAGCCTGGTGCTCATTTTATGAAATAAAAGCAACACAACAGGCACACAAGTGACCAAGGAACAAAGCATTAGGTAGGTGTCAGGGCGAAAAATTAGCAATTTTTAGTCCTTTGAGCTAGGCTTTCATATTTGACAAAATAAAATACTTCAAGGTGTATTTTCCTTTCCTTTTTCCCCTGCCCCCTTTTAATGAGATACCAGCAGTTAGGCATAAGGGAAACATACTGCCAGGTGTTTTTTTTTTTTTTAAGGGTAAATATAATTCTTTCTTTGAAGACTTTTACTGGTATATTGACTCATTCTCTTGCTATAAAGAAGAAGAGAGGAAAAAACCACATGGTCCTAATTAGTTTCAGAAAGATGTACTTTCCACAAAATAGTCGATGATGAACACGGACAGCTCTTTGTAAATTGCTGGTTCTTTTAGAGTAATGTTCAAAGTCTACATCAAGGGCACCTGCATGGGAAATGTTTCATTGGTTCAGCTGTTCTTGATGGCTCAACACAGTATGAAAGTTTGCACTTCTTATCTTAAAATAGTCTCTCAAGAATTAGCATACCATATCAAATTCATGGGTCAGAGCTGTCGCCACAACACCTGGCTTGTTTAAGTAGACTCATCCATTTGGAAGACTTCAGCTGTCTGGCTGCTCTACCTTAGGCTCTTTCTGAGAGATGACATACCCCGACTTTGCCTGAGTGGGAGGCCCGCCAACCTGACTAATAAAGATTGTCCCTGGGACTGTCAGTCAGCAGACCCAGCCATGCTTCTATGCCATTGCTGTGTTACATAGCGCAGTCACGCTGTTGGCATCAGAATGACTCCTGCTTCACCATTTGATGCTTTTTTATTTTTATTTTTATGAGCTTGGATCTGAAGAAAAATAGGCATGCTTGCATCCAAAGCCAGAAAAATAAAGGCTAAAGCAAAGAGAAAAAAAAGATAAGGAGTCTGAAGTCCTGAGCTGAGAGCTGTGAAAATCCATTTGCTGCCTTGGTGCTTAGAGTAAAAAAGAAAGAAAAAAAAAAAAAAAAAGGGCAATAATTCTTATAGTTAGGGCCTCATGGCAAGCAAGCATCTTTGATGAAACCTTAATTTCAGTGAAACAACATATTAAAGTATATAAGACTCTTGTTTCTTAGCATGGCCCTTTCACAGCCCTTTAGAAATGTTAGCTTTGATTTTGGTGGTGGATGGCAGGTGTTGTCCTCCACATGACCACAACTCCATCGGACAATCTGGTCATCACTGATGAGAGATTGCTTAATCTGAAGATTACGAGCATAAATAAAATAAATTCTTCTCTGTCCATTTCATCAAAAAGCTGTTCATTGAAATAAGCGAAACCTAAGGATGAATCTTCTATCAGCTTAGCTGTTCCGTTTTTTGTTTTTGTTTTTTGTTTGTTTTTGTAATATGGTCAGAGATAGAGCAGCATAAAGGAAGAGGCTGTGGCCAGACAGCAGGGGAGATATTAATATGGCTTTGTCCCTCATGAGCTGTCTGGCTTAGATGAGGCTGTCCTCGGAGTCTGTGTTTGTTCTCATTTACAGATGAAGACAAATGCCATAACTCTACATGAGGCTATTATGAGGATCCCAAGTGACAATAGATTTGATTTTTATTTTCTTGAGACAGGATTTTCCTATGTTTCTAGAGATGGCCTAGAGACAACCACATAGGAACAGGCTGACCTTGAACTCACTGCATCCCTTCTTGATAGCCTGAAATCTGGGATACCAGCCATGTTTTGGGGGAATACAAAAGTGTTTTACCAAAGTGGGGTTATGGTTATAGTTGGAGCTGTTAATGCAAAGGGCAAAGTGAGGGTAGGTGGAAGCCTGTGTGGAGGCGCAGAGGGGTAGCCTGGTGGGGATGACTAGTGGCTCCATGCTTATTTGCGATGCTCTAATGCTTTGCGTTTGATCTTTCCAGCCACTGAACAGGAAGTGCACTTCTTCCACAGGAAGGTCTGAGCATCGTTGGCTTCTGGGAAGAAATGGATGAAGTGCAGAGTCCTGGGTTCTGTTTCCCTCAGGAATGGCTGCAGTGCACAGAATGAGGTCCAAGCGACAGGATTTCCAGCCTCACCAGGGACGTGGGAAAGAATTGTTGCACTGTGTTAACAGTTAGCTCTTTTAATTGCTGGTACCAGACAGCAACAGAAACTCGGAGTTCCAAAGCCGAGGCAGACAGCGGCCACACTGCAGGAGCCTGGTTTGGTTCAGGCAGACAGAACTGGCTGCTTCGGTAACAGCTGGTAATGGAGGTTTTGAACCTGGAAACTGAGAGAGGCAGAGGCTAGGAGGAGATGAAGTCAGGCGACAGTTGGGTGGCAGAGGCCCGACCTGATGCAGGTGAGTCAGGTGGCTGCTTGAAGAGCTGCTCGCTCAGGCAGAGGAGCACTGCAGTAGGCGGAGCAGTGTGAAGGACAGCAGCAGGGGTCTGTGCTGACACTCTGAATACTAGCAGAAGCCCAGGAGGCCCGGCAGGGTTGGGGTGGGGGCCTCTAGCGATGACTGCTATGGCTCTTCAGGGAAAAGGAGACATCCTTTCTCTAGTAGTACAGCTCAAAATGAACAGCCAGTGTAAGCAGACGATGCTTGTAACTTTCTTCATGTGGAATAGGGACTGACCGACCTTGGAAGGGGCTTTGAGGATAACTGTGTCTCATTGGCTGGTACTAGGATGCTGGCAATCAATGTTCTGCTTTACTTAGGAAAAGATAACCGGTGACAGTTTGTGTGACTGACCACCTGTAGCTATCTTGGGCTTGTGCCCTTGAGGCAGGCACAGAGACAAGGAGAGAGCTTCGTCCCACACCTTCTGTTCTCAAGGTGAGATTTTCAACCTCAAGTTTGAGATGTTCCAGGTTTGAACACGCGCCATCTCTGTCCCATGCCAGTTCCTCTGGAGGTACCATCCAATGAGCCCCACAATGATCTTGCAAGGAGGAGGCAGAGATGAAAAGGCTGAGTGAGAGAAATGGTTTCCACGCTCGTTTTCAGAATCACTCTTCAACTTGTTAATGCAAAACCTCCAGCTTCCAGCGGCTTTCTCCTCCACCCCCACCCCGCCTTGTTTTGGGAGACTTCCAAGGACTTCACACAGGCATTCTGATGCGGGCTCAAGATAGTGATGGTGGGGCTTCTACCCATAGGAAATCCATAAGCTAAGCAGGAGCTGCGTTGGAAGTTTTGTTGTAACAAACTCATCTAACAGCTTACCATATTTAATGTGGCCTGATAATTTCTGCAAACCTGTGCCTTTAATTTTCTCAGAATTTTTAATTGTTTGCATAGTGTCAAACATCCTAGTTTCGCTGTTATTTTCCCTCCCATTATCAGATTATCAACAATGCATAATTTTTTAGCACACTCCGAATATTTTTATTCAAGATTTTCTTTATTAACCAAGTAAGATTAATCACATAAGTATAAGAGATATAATGAGATGTAACTAGTAACACTCATCAAAATGTTGTGATATGTAGAATGCACTGTGAACAATGGAGAAGTGGGTGTGAAAATGCAGCACTGGCCTTGAGAGCCTGGCTTTATTATCTCTCCAAATATACATCACTAATAAATCATGATTTGTACAGGAGGATACCTGATGCTCAGTTTAGGTTTGAAATACCTGCCACCCCTTTCATGTCAACAGATCTGAATGTGGTCAGAAAGAGAATCAAGACATTTTAATTAGCATAAAGAAAAAAAGCCATTTTAAAAAATCTTCTTAATTATACCCGCTGGCCTTCTCAAGGGCAAATATATTACATCTTAGAAAAAGAATTACAAAATTAAATTTTAACTTCTTCCCAAATAGATACTTTGAAGCATTAAGTTCAGTTTTGAATATATGCCCTGATGGTGGAAGCTTTGAATTAAAGAAATGAACCTTGTGTTATAAAAATTACCCCAGAGGATTTCATTGCAACAACACTCTTTTATTCATAAGTAATTTATGTCAAAATGTATTTTTTTGTATACTCATGAAAATGCTAATATAAAAATTTTGTTTCTATCCACAAGCAGCTGAATATCTTATGAGCAAAACTATCTCAGTGACACAGCACAGATGCTGACCTGAGGGCCTTTTGAAGGGATTTCTTAGGCATTCGTGGAATCGGGTTGTTATAGGTTGATCTGTGAACGTTTTCTGAATTTTAGGTCGTCTCAAACCACTGAACCATATTTACAGATATCACCTTTCAATATATATTAAGTAAGTCCCATTTTTTCTTAATAGTAGTGTTAGCATTTGATGATAAGAAGTCATGATTTATGCAAAATTGACTAAATTTACCATTGGGATATATAAGTGTATAGAGAAGAAATGAAACGAATGACATTTCATTTATATTTAGTCTGATATTATTTAGAGTGATCTTCAAAGGAGATTGAATTAGGGACATAACTATGGAAAACCAAGGATTATAAGATTTTTCAAAGTAATAGAGAATTCTTCTTTATATGGAACACAATCTAGAATCCTTTTATGCCACTGAGAGAAAGTTAGGCCCCTGTCAAAACAACGCAGCACACATGATAAAATTATACAAATGTAATGTTGCTTGCAGTGCCATACACACATGTCTAAGTTATTTTGTCTCAATATTTCGACCTGTGAGAGAGAGAGAGAGAGAGAGAGAGAGAGAGAGAGAGAGAGAGAGAGAGACAGAGAGAGACAGAGACAGAGACAGAGAGAGACAGAGAGACAGAGAGGGGGAGAGAGAGAGAGAGAGAGAGAGAGACAGAGAGGGGGAGAGAGAGAGAAAGAAAGACAGAGACAGAGAGAGAGGGGGGATAGAGAGAGAAAGAGAGAAAGAGAAAGAGAGAGAGAGGGAGAGAGAGAGAGGGAGAGAGAGAGAAAGAGAGAGAGGGGGGATAAGAGAGGGAGAGAGAGAGAGAGAAAGAGAGAGAGCGAGGAGAGAGACGAGGAGGAGAGGGGGGGATAGGGAGAGAGAGAGAGAGAGAGAGAGAGAGAGAGAGAGAGAGAGAGAGAGAGAGAGAGAGAGATGAGTTGTCTGAAAAGCAATCATGTTATCTCAGAAGACACAAAAATAGTCATAGCTCTGAGGTAAGGATATCCATATTAGCATTTTGTGTCATCTTTAGAAGATAATCCATAACCTCATGCAGAGACAAACTTACTTTTAGACACAATCCCTTGAAAGCCCTGATAGGACATATGGAAATTCAATCCTGCTTTTCTTTATAGAGTTTTGGACATGCTTCCTTTGAGCATCACAGAAGGATATGCCTGGAAACTCAGCTCTGGGCCACTATTGCATGTTGTCCTTGGTTTCTGGATTAAACTACACCTCAGTGGTCATCTTCCTTAGTAGAAGCCAGCTGTGAACTCAGAGGTTCTGCCTCTTCAAAGCTAGTTTTTTTTTTTTTTTGTATATATAAATTGGGCAATTTTAATTCATATTTGAGTTCCCTTTATAAAACATTTGTAGACTCTCGTCTTTTTTTTTTTTCTGAACTGTTTCCCAAACAATCAGCTTCTACTTTACCAAATGGAGTAAGATTTTTAAAAATTGCATTAAAAACATATTTATTTATTCATAGAGAGATCAACGGTATATTAAGTCAGAGGACAACTTGTGGGAGTCAGCAGTGGAACCTGCTTATAATAACACACATTTTTGTCATACTTGCAAGATATTTAAATTTCAGATAACCCTTTCTACCCCTGCTTTACCTGTGCTAGGTCTCTCCTCTTGCCAGCTAGTGCCAGGACGGCCATATGTGGGGGTTGCAGCACAGGGAGACTGAGCTGGTACATGTATGTTCATCACAAGCATTTCTACACGCACACATGAATGTGTATGAAAACAACTTTGAGTTCTTTTTCTTAAATAAGCTCTCAACTTGTGTGGCCTGTTATGACTCTAATATATCCTCTTTCTCTTCTCAAATATATCAAAATATTTGAAAGATATTTGACAAAGGTATTCCATCTTTCAGTAGTCGACAGAAAGATTGGAGTGAAAACATAGCAGCTTGCTTAAAAACGGATGAATGTTAATTATCCCTGGGTATTATATTTTGGTGTTTTGCATATCATGGAATTTTGCACTGACTTTTCTTTTTATCTTTAACATTTTTTAAATTTTATTTAATTAATTTATTCAGATTACATCCCAATTGTTATCTCATCCCTTGTATCCTCCTGTTCCTCTCTTCTTCCCGCTTTCCCTCTATTCCCCTGCCCTATGTCTGTGACCTCCTCACCAACTAAATGGTCATAGGCTATCAAGTCTTGTCTTGGTAGCCTGATTATTCTTTCTCTGAGTGCCACCAGGCCTCCCCACCACAGGGAAGTGGTCAAATATGGGGCACCAGAGTTTGCGTCTGAGTCAGTCCCTACTCTCCACTAAACTGTGGAGAATGTCTTGTCCATTGGCTAGATCTGAGAAGGAGTTCAATGTTTACTGCATGTATTATCTTTGCTTGGTGCAGTAGTTTGAGCAGAACCTCTGGGCCCAGATATGCTCATCATGATGTTCTTCTTGTAGGTTTCTAGGACCCTCTGGATCCTTCTATTTCCCCATTCAAACATACTTCTCTCACTTAGAGTCCCAATAAGATGTCCTCACAACTATCCCAATCTCTTGGTAAGTGAAGACTATCATGTGACATGCCTCTTGGCCTAGTGTCCAGTTATAAGTGAGTATATACCATGTGAGTCTTTCTGCTTCTGTGTTAACTCACTCAGTATGATCAGTTCTAGTTCCATCCATTTGTCCACAAATTTCATGATTTCCTTGTTGTTATAGCTGAGTAATATTCCATAGTGTAAATGTACCACAGTTTCTTTATCCATTCTTGGACTGAGGGACATTTAGGTTGTTTCCAGGTTCTGGTTATTATGAGTAAGGCCGCTATGAACATGGTTGAACATATGTCCTTGTTGTATGGTGGAACATCTTCTGGGTATATCCCAAGAAGTGGAATAGCTGGGTCTTGAGGAAGCTCTATTCTCAGTTTTCTGAGATAGTGCCAGATAGATTTCCAAAGTGGTTGTGCAAGTTTGCATTCCCACGAGCAAGGAAGGAGTGTTCCTCTTTCTCCACATGTTGCCAGCATGTGGTGTCACTTGAGTTTTTTATCTTAGCCATTCTGATTGGTGTAAGATGGAATCTCAGAGTCATTTTGATTTGCATTTCTCTGATGACTAAAGACACTGAGCATTTCTTTAAGTTTTTCTCAGTCATTCGATAATCCTCTGTTGAGAATTCTCTGTTTAGTTCTGAGTCCTGTTTCTTAATTGGGTTATTTGGTTTGGTGGTGTTCAATTTCTTAAGTTCTTGATGTATTTTGGATATTAGACCTTTGTCAGATGTAGGGTTGGTGAAGATATTTTCCCAGTCTGTGGGCTGTCGCTTTGTTCTGTTGATGGTGTCTTCTGCCTTTCAGAAGCTTCTCAGCCTCATAAGGTCCCATTTATTGATTGTTGATGTTAAGGCCTTGGCTGTTGATGTTCTGTTGAGGAAGTTGTCTCCAGTGCCAATGTGTCCCAGGCTCTTCCCCACTTTTTCTTCTAACAGATTTAGTGTCTCTGGTTTTATGTTGAGGTCTTTAATCCACCTGTACTTGAGTTTTGTGCATGGTAATAAATATGGATCTAATTACAGTTTTCTACATGTAGACATCGAATTAGATTAGCACCATTTGTCGAAGATGCTATCCTTTTCCATTGAATAGATTTGGCTTCTTTGTCAAAAATCAAATAACCATATGTGTATTGATTCATTTCTGGCTCTTCAATTCCATTGATCAACCAGCCTATTGATGTGCTAGTACCATGCTGTTTTAATTACTATGGCTCTATAGTACAGCTTGAGATCAGGTGTGGAGATTCCTCTGGATGATTGTTTATTGGTACAGGATTGTTTTAGCTATCCTGAGTTTTTTGTTTTTCCATATGAAATAGAGAATTGATCTTTCAATGTCTTTTAAAATTTGTATAGGTATTTTGATAGGGATTGCTTTTGGTAAGATGGCCATTTTTACTATGTTAATTCTCCGGATCCACAAACAAGGGAGATCTTTCCATCTTCTGATGTCAGCTTCAATCTCTTTCTTTAGAAAATTGAAGTTTTTTCAAACAAGTCCTTTACTTGCTTGGTTAGAGTTACTCCTAGATATTTTATATTGCTTGTGGCTATTGTGAGGAGTGTAGTTTCCCTAATTTCTTCCTCTGCATGATTGTCCTTTGTATATAGGCAGGCTACTGACTTTTTTGAGTTAATTTTGTATCCAGACATTTTGCTCAAGGTGTTTATCAGGTGTAGGAGTTCTCTGGTGAAATTTTGGGGGTCACTCATGTACACTACCATATCATTTACAAATAGGGATAATTTGCATTCCTCCTTTCCCATTTGGATCCCCTTTATCTCCTTTTGTTGTCTGTCAAGTACTATATTGAAGACATATGGAGAGAGTGGTTAGCCTTGCCTGGTCCCTGATTGTAGAGGAATTTCCTTGAGTATCTCTCCATTTAATTTGATTTTAGCTATTGGCTTGCTGTTTATAGCCTTTATTATGTTGAGATATGTGCCTTGTATCCCTGATCTCTCCAAGACTTTAAACATGAATGGGTGTTGGATTTCATCAAATGCTTTTTCTGTATCTAAGGAGATGATCATGTGTTTTTTTTCCTTTCAGTTTGTTTATATGGTGGATTATATTGATGGATTTCTGTATATTAAACCATTCCTGCATACCTGCAATGAAGCCTACCTGGTCATGGTGAATGATATCTTTGATGTGTTCTTATATTAGTTTTGTGAGTATTTTATTGAGTATTTTTGCATCAATGTTCATAAGAGAAATTGGTCTGAAATTCTCTTTCTTTGCTGGGACTTTGTGAGGTTTAGGTATCAAAATGACTGCGGCCTCATAGAATGAATTTGGTAATGTTCATTCCATTTCTATCTTTTGGAGTAGCTTGAAGAGTATCGGTATTAACTCTTCTTTGAAGGTCTGGAAGAATTCTTCCCTGAATCCATCTGGCCATGGACATTTTTTGGTTGGGAGACTATCAATGATTGTTTCTATTTCTGTGGGGAAAATGGAACTATTTAATTTATCTGTTCTTGACTCAATTTTGGCAAGTGGAATTGATCAAGAAAATTGTCCATTTCCCTTAGATTTTCAAATGTTGTGGCATATATGCCTTTGAAGTAGGATCTTATGATTCTTTGTATTTCTTCAGTGTCTGTTATTATGTCTCCCTTTTCATTTCTGATTTTGTTGATTTGGATAGTGTCTCTCTGCCTTTTAGTTAATGTGGCTAACGGTTTGTCTATCTTGTTGATTTTCTCAAAGAACCAGCTCCTGGTTTTGTTGATTCTTTGAAATTTTCTCTTTGTTTCTAATTTATTGATTTCAGCCCTGAGTTTGATTATTTCCAGACATCTACTCCTCTTGAGTGTTTCTGCTTTTTTTTTTTTTCAAGGGCTTCCAGCTGTGTCATTAAGTTGCTTATGTGGGATGTTTCCAATTTCTTTTTAAAGGCACTTAGTGCTATGAATTATCCTTTTAGCACTGGCTTCAGTGTCCCATAGATTTGGGTATGTTGTTCCTTCATTTTCATTGAACTCCAGGAAATCCTTAATTTCTTTCTTTATTTCTTCCCTGACCCAGGTGTCATTAAGTAGAGAGCTGTTTAGTTTCCATGTGTGTGTAGGCTTTTTGTTATTTCTGTTGTTGTTGAAATCCAGCCTTAGACCATGGTGATCTGATAGGATACAAAGTATTATTCCAATCTTCTTGTATCTGTTGAGGCTTGCTTTGTGACCTATTATGCGATCAATTTTGGAGAAGGTTCCATGGGGTGCTAAGAAGAAGGTATAATCTTCTTTTCATGGTGTACTTGATTTCTTGGATGCTTTGTGTCAGGAATTTTCCAGATTTAGAGTTTTCTTTAATGGTTGCTTCTAGATCTAATAGTATCTTCTAGCTCCAAGAGTTGTTCCTCCATCTCTTTGATTCTGTTAGATAAGCTTGCCTCTATATGGCTTGCTTTCCACTTTAGGCTCTCTCATTCCCATTTTTCTTTTTGTCTATGTCTTTATCATTGAATCCATTTTCATCTTCAGATCTTGAACTGTTTTATTGTTTTCTTTCATCTGATTGTTTATGTATTCCTGAGTTTTCTCCATTGCCTATTAATAGGTCTTCAGATTGTGAATTATTTTATTGATTTCCTTCATCTGGTTGTTTGTATTTTCCTGATTTTTTTTTCCCCAGTGCCTCTCTACAGGCCTCTTTTATGTCTTTCACCTGTTTGGCTGAGTCTTCCTGCATTTGATTATGGATTTTATTCATTTCCTCCATTATCATCTTCATTACTAAGGATTTGAGGTCATTTTCTGGTATTTAAATTGTGTTTGAGTTCTCTGGGTTGCTTTCTTTGGGATAACTGGGATCTGGAGACACCATATTGTTTTGTTTTTTGTTTATGTTTTTATGCTGGCCTTCAGTCATTTTGCCATCTCTGATGAGGGCAGATCCACCCGTTTCCACAAGATTTCCCTAGGTCAGGCGTTCTGATGCTTCACTGCTGGGATGATTTTAGACTCATTAACTGAGTTCATGCTGCCGAGCAATGCCACAGCTCCTAGCTCGCAGGCAGGCTCTGGACCAGGCTCTGGGGACTGGTCTGCCTTCCTCCGTGTGCCTCTGACTCGCAGGAGGTCAGACCCTCCCGTGAGGATCTCTCTCAGACAGTCATACCCCGCTCCCCTGGTCTGTGGCTCCTGGTAGTGTCTCGGGTCTCAGAAGGCGCTCTGAGTCTGTTCATAATGACCACAGCCTTCTGCGCCCCCGTGTGGCACCTAGGCTTTCTATGAACTGGCGCCGGGCAGGTGGAGGGGGTCTGAGGAGAGAACCACCCATTTCCCGAGATTTCCCTAGGCCAGGAGCTCTAAAGCTTCACTTCCGGAATGATTTCAGTCCCATTTACCGAACTCGTGCTGCTGGGCAGGGCCAGAGCTGCCAGCTCTCAGGCAGGCTCCGGTCCAGGCTGTGGGGACTGTTCTGCCCTGCTCTGTGTGCCTCCGGGAACCATGGGCCTGTGGTCCCCGCACTGTGCAGACCTCTTTTGCCCAGTGACCTCCAGCTCCCGCGGTGGGTGGTCCGTGGCTCCTGGTAGTTTCCGTGGTCTCTTCCCAGCAGATCAGACACCAGGCATCCTCGTCGCCGCCATCTTGGAATCCCCAGTCCTCGTCAGAGGGTGAGTCTCAGTGTCCGAGTTGCTGTGGGGCTCCGGAACAGCGATGCTGGAAACGGGGCGCAGGTGGGTGGCAGGCTCAGCTCAGCTGCTCAGTGGTGCGTGAGGTGAGCTGTGTTCTGTGAGGCTTCTCGCTGGTGAGCAGCCGACTCCTCTTGGCTTTCTCTCCGTCTTTCCTCTGCTCCTCCGCTGAGAAGCAGTGCGTGCGGATGTGCGTTGGAGGGCGCTGTTTTGCGGCTCTGAGCGAGCAGTTCATCCTTCTGTTGCTCCTTGCGGACACCATGCCAATCACCTCTGCCGCTGGTTCCCTGCTGGCTGTTCCCGGCTGCCTACCTCAGCAGCCACCGCTGCTGCCGCTTCAGCTGCCGCGCTGGTCTGGTCTCCGGGGCGTCCGTGCTCTTCCCGTTTTCAGGGGAGCGCAGGTTTTCTGTAGTTTGTTCCTTTCGAACTGTGGAGTTCTCCCCGCTGTAGTGGGGTGGGGAGCTTGGTGTTCCTGGTTGAGAAATCAGTCCATTTCCCTGACGCGATTACTCTAGCTTCTAAACAAGGTCCGCACCACTCGTTGCCATCTTGGAATCCCGCACTGACTTTTCTTTAATAATACATTGACTGAAATAGCATATCTCTTGAAATACATATGTCAGATTCTACTGCTTCCCCCCTCCCCCCACTATTGAGTGTTTCACTTGCCTGACCCTGGCTACTCTTACAGTAACTGACATTAAGCTGTGCCCCATTCAAAACATTTCATGGAATATGGATATAAAAGAAATGTAGCCGTTTCTGGGTTACACAGATCAAGGCACGATGAGAATGTTTTATAACACCTAGAAAGTCAAACCCAATGAAACTGCATTGGGACGCACACGGAGAACCTAGTAGGTTAGGAGTTCATGTGAAGTGACCCGGTGCAGTCTAAGAATGAACTAACTCACCATGAGTCAGAGGCTCACACATTCACAGCCAGGCTGCTCTCCACTCCTCTTCCCTGCCTCTCTCTGTCATTCAGGAACCATACCTGTCCCCCTAAGGCCCTCAGATCCCTTTTCCCTAGTTTTCTTTGGCAGGCGCAAGGCAAGGATTAGAAGTTGAGGAGGAAAAAGGAGCGAGATCATTGGTGTTCTTTACTCCTTGAGCCTTAGGCTGCCGTTCTTCAGGAAACGGTAGCCCACACTGGCTCTCAGTCCCAGCCTTCTATGATTTAGCCCAGATATCTCCACATCTATCTTAGGGCTCCCAACTGTCCTAATCTCTTGGTGGTTTCTGTGTACTCCTTGTTTGGGTTTTCTGTGAAATTCTTTATGCTACAGTCATGTTTGGGAGATGTATTGTAGTTTTGTGTGCACTGGGCAGGAGAAAAGGTATATTAAGCTTACAATTCCAGGCTGCAAACCATTACTAGAGGGAAGTGAAGCTGAGCACGAGCAAGCAAAGGAGGAAGCAGCCCTCTCTTTCTCTTTGCTCTTGACTGTAGGAGTTTTAATTGTCCTGGCTGAGTTCAGGATGATAAGAAACTCAGGTCATAGTAATAAAAAAAAAAATACAACTAAAGATATGGATATTTCTTTGGTGAGCAGATAGAATATGCTACTTGATGTGTTTAATCCTTAGCACCCCAACATAGCCGTTGTGATTGAGTCAAAAGCTACTCTAAGGTTGACAGAGTTAACTGACCAATTTCATGGTAATGGTGGTGATATTTTCCTGATTCATTCAAAGCCTCAGATGACATGATAAATACCATGGAGCCCTGAGAATACAAAACAGATTATTGTTCTTATTCCTGCGTTGTTGGAAAATCTGTCCCTTAGCATGGGAGGAACCAGCAAGGAGAAACTAGCGTAAGATGAACTCTGTATCACTTGTGTTGCAAGATGAGCTCTGTGTTACTTATTGTGTTTTCATAGCCAAATACCTGACAGGAAGAAAGATTTATTTATTTTTTATTTAATATTTTTGTTATTTTTGAAAGATTTATTTTGGCTCTTGACTTCAGAGGCTTCAAACACAGTCACTTGGCACAGGGTACTTGGCCAGAGCCTCAGGGTGGCCAGACTGTATTACAGAGGGCAGCTGTTTCCATAACTCAAGACAGATTAAGCGGAAACAAAGATATAGGAAGGCCCAAGCAAGATAGACCTAAGGAAATACTTATAATGACCAATACTTTCAACAAGGCTGAGTCTATCTTTAGCTCTCACCCAATTATATTATCACATTACAAATCCTTCAAAGGATTAATATGTTCATTAGGTCAGAGTCCACATAATCAAATCATGTCTGGAAAAGCACTCAGACACACTCAGAGGGGTGTTTCACTAATCCCCTAGGCATGGCCTAATCCAGCCAAGTTGACAAGCAAAATGAACCATTACAATGGAAGAAAATCCCAAGAAGCACATTTTGGTTCAACATAAAGCAAAAAAATATCCATAAATAACACTGATCAATAACCCCGAGGCCCATCATAGTCCCCTCCCCCGCTCCCCGTCTGTAGTCCTATTGTAACACAGCCTGTTGCCTCCCAAATGGAGAGAATGAGAATTCTTTAGATACGAAAGTAACAAGAGCAATATATAAAATGTATCGAGGGCTTACCAAATGTCAAGTTCTGTTCTAAGCATTTCACATTCACCAATTTATTTTAGTCTTGCAATAAAGTCTATCGGTTGGGTTGAAATGCAGATGAAGAATTGGTCATAAAGATATATAGTAGTATGTTCAGCTTCACACAACTGACAAATAGATCTCCAGAATATAGTTCTAGGAATTTTAATATCTATATGGAAAGTGCTAGCACATTTTAGTCGAATGCTTTCCCCCATAGTATCGTAGTTGTTGAGTGAATGATCACTCATGGAGTTACATATGTTCATATACATTATGAGGCATCATATGGACTATCGTTAAGTGACAATGTAGTTCTAAGGACTACACTTTCTAGGAAGAAGTGGGAACAGGCTTTTAGCTGCCTCTACTTTCTGATGAATCATTTAGTATGACCACATGCCCTGTGATTTAAGTGGCCTCTGCAGACCATCCTTCTCAGAGGCACCCTGGGTACTCACTAAAACTTCTGATTTCACACTTTCACTGCATAGTGACCAAATCTGTCTTTTTTGGGGGGAATACAAGAAGTTTGAGTCCTTTGTCCTGCTATCTTCAGCCAAAGAAAAAGTCTAATAACCCTTCCAGGAAACCTAGATCATGTGAATAAGACTCATCTACCCATGCCTGGACCTCACTGCCATGGCCTGTGATTCAGGAAAAGGAAAAGCGAAACTTTTGTTTTTCTTGACTGAACATCAATCAGATACCAGGGTACTCAAAAATAATTCTTAAAAACCAGAGGCCACCGTGCAATAACCATTTCTCAGTTATGTGGTGAGTCCTCTGGAGACAGATATCCCACATCTGGAAGCATTCAACCAAGGTATTAGAAAGCAAAAATAAGGCAGGTTTCTGGAGCTTTCTGCCAACCAGCCTTCCCAATCAGTGGGCTTGGCATTCAATGAGAGACCCTGTCTCAAAAAATAAGGTGGAGAGCCATGGGGGAGGACACCCAACTTCAACCTCTGGTTTTCATAGATGCTTGCACAGTTGTGAATCTGCATGCACACATGTGCATACAAACATGCACACATTCCCTCCACCACCACTCTCACATCCCAAAACACCAAAACAAAACAGCCTTCCTTCTAGTCCAATCCAAATTCTGGCGTCACTGTTTAGAATTTCAGAAATCTTTGAAAACCTTACTTAACTGTTCTTGGTATTTAGTTTCTTGTTTTAATGAGAAATTTACTGAAAAATACATTAATATAGTATCTGTCACTTTATAGGCATTCTGTAAATACTGGTGATGATGGTGGTTATCATAGGACCAGTTATTGCGTCATTCTATTTCTGATCTCATCAAAGCCTGTTGACTACAATAAAGTCAACTAGAGCTTCCCACGCAAGACTTCCAGGTGGGAAGGGCCACAGCGTGTTAGGGTTTTGAAAAACTGCAGGAAGTGAAGAACAGAGAATGATACTATGAGTCTTTGGCTTGCCACTAGCTTTCACAGAACCAGGAAGTTCAAATAACCATAGAAAAAGACCATCCAAGTTCACAGCTGCTACGTGGTGTGCAAAAATACAGGATGAAACGTCTTCCACTGTTTTCTGTGCAGCTGACTCACTGGCTTGTCAGTGGTAAAGGGATAATATGTGGCTTTGCCTTGCCTTTGCTTCCCAATTTTGTTTATGCTTTTAATGGCCAAATCTAATGCAAAGGATTTAGAGGCAGGAAGCATGTGACACAGAGCAGTGCCAGAGACAAGAAAATATTCTAGTTTTATTTATTTATTTATTTATTTATTTATTTATTTATTGTTTTTTTTTGAGGCAGGGTTTCTCTGTGTAGCTTTTGCTGTCCTGGACTCCCTTTGTAGACCAGGCTGGCCTTGAACTCACAGCGATCTGCCTGCCTCTGCCTCCCGAGTGCTGGGATTAAAGGCGTGCACCACCACCTTCTAGTTTCTTACTAAACAAGGAAAATGTGGTTTTGGTAAACTGTCTGGTCCTCTGCCCATCCAGCTACTTCTATGAACTGTTATTGCAACTTTGTTATACACAGTGAGCACTTCTAGCCTATACCCTTATAATGCAAGCACCAGTCAATATATTGTTTCCTCTTCTCACTGACATAGGAGTTATAACAGTGCACTGAGCTTAATGAAGCTTCATTACATATTAATTCATTGCAAATGAATAAATGTATCAAGGTATCTGAGTTTTGTTATTTGGTGTATTACTCTTGTATATGCATAGGAATTTGTAATGACTAAAGGCTCAACTCAGACAAAGAAAGAAGGAAGAATCAAATAAAGAAAACCTGAGTGGGTGGTTTAATGGCTTCAGAGAAATGCTTGGAATGTTTCCATGAAACAAAAGCATCAAAAGCAAATGTTGACACCTCTACAGAGGTTAACTAGCAACACTGTGGCAATGGCCTTTTGCCTGACTGCAACAGAGAGGGGATAGCCTTATCTCTTAGCCCCACAGGGTGGTAGGAAGCCCCCATTCCTCACTGGGTGCATCACGAAGCAGCATGATGGAAGACACTGCGCTGAGCTTAGATGAACTGGTAGAACAAACCCAGGACCTGCCCTGACATCACTGGGGATGAATCATGCAGTCTAGCCTTTGGCACTATATCTCTGCAGATTGGCAGGCTCACGGTCTATGAGGCTACTTAAAGAGGCAGTGCATTACATTTGAAAGAGCATGCCATGTGCACATGTTTTAGTTGAGAAGCAGTTTCAGTTTGGAAAATGGGTAACTTTTTTTTTTTTAAACCTGTAGGACAAAACTTTTTTATTGAGACAGCGTTAATCTCCAAGTCAAATCCTGCTGGGTCAAAGGTGACACTTGAAAGAGTTTTTACCAGGAAGATTATGGGAGTACACCAGCTAGAACTGACAATATCTGGCTTTTAACTCCCCCTGCCCTTCTAAGTTTTTGTTACTTATTTTTTTTCTAAAATTCATTGTCCTTGGAAAAGCGTACTTAAGAGTTTAATCAGTTTACCCTGAGCCAGACCACTCTGTCTTTGTGCATTGCATGGCTCTTTTTAAAAGGACTTATCGTTTCCTGGACTATGGCTATACTTCAGAAACAGAGACAAGGTTTGGAGACAATATGAAGGACACAATATCAGGACTGAGTTCCCAATTGTCCCAGAGGAATTGTTCCTGAGTGATCAGCGAGGTGACTCCCGTGACTGCCTGCAGCAGTGGTGGCAAGAGGAAATGTTCCAGTAGCTCAGTGTTGGTACTCCAGGATGCCACCTCCCGGTCGCTCACATGTGCAACGAGGCTTTGTTTTCCTATCTTCAGCTCAGATGTCCACAACTAGGTAAAGATGGTGTTGGGTGGCATAGAGCCTTCCCCCAGGTAGTGCAGAGGATGGAGTTGGCGGTAGGATGTACTGGGAGGAGAGAGGGAAGACTGTGGCTTAGCGTTGTGAAGGCATCTACTCACCCATCACCAGGAGCCAAGGAGTTCCATTCCTAATCTGCATGACTTTCTGTGAGATGCGGGAAGCTATGACTAACCTTGTGCAGTTACTGTAAAGACTGAATGAGAAATGTAACAGCATCCAGCTATTTTGCCTTGAGGCAGCTTTACCTATTACACAGCTCTATATCTTTATTCATCTTCAGTGCACAGGAGAAGGAGGTCTGGTGCACAAAGTCAAAACCTTCATCATACACAAATAATAAGTAAGAAAGAAAACCAATGGAAGGGATCAGAAAACATATCATGTAATCAGAAAAATATCCAAACCCTTTCAAATACCAGTAGTTATTTTATCTGCTTGGAAACAGTGAGTCAATACCCCATTTGAGATATAGATTTTTTTTTTTAAAAAAAAGTGCATATTTTAGTGTCAATTCTGGCTTTTAAGATTCACACCTGTGTCTCCTTTTTGCACTGTGTAAGAAGCGCTGAGTGCTCTGGCACGCGCAGGTACTGTTGAGCACCCACAGGCCTCCCAGCAAGTAAAGGTGACTAGAGATTTCTCACTTGATTCAGCCTTCTCTGACCTCTCTTGTCCCCTACACAAACCATTAAAACTTGTTTTCATCATTTCTAATGGACTACTTTTAGAAGTGCCAGGCTCAGCCTTCTCTGCATCCAAGATGAAATCAGCGTGGTGACTATGGGGGCACTCACAACTAATTTAAATAACCAAGTGAAATCCACAATTCACAAGGGTCCATTTTCTCCATGTGGGAAAACACTACTGCTCATCTTTCCAAGTCTGATTGCACAACACAGAACCTCACGCGGTCCTTGGTGGTGACCCCAGGGGGTTCTATTTTATCCTCCCGAAATTTGGGGAATTGGTGAAGAAGAACCAAATGCCTGTGGAGGAAACGTTTTAAAACTTCTATGTAGCTTAGAGCAGTTAATTATTTGCTGTATTCCTAAAGCTCTAGCAAGGGTGGTTAGCAAAATAATATCGGTCTTAAAAACAAACAAACAAACAAACAAACAAACAAACAAACAAAAAAACCTCTATTTCAACATGCAACACTTGCTCCTGACTTTTAGGTGTCTCTTTGGCCATTCTCCAGGCTTCACTGCAAGACTCTCCTCTTATATTTCCAAATGCTGAACATCTTCAAAATAGAACCCAATGTATTGGCCTGCTTTGACCCCACAATGCTTTGACTTCAACCATTGTGAACGTGTGGATAACTTCCAGTGGGAATCTCCTGCTGACTTTTTCCCCCTCTAAGTGGCATACCAGTGTGTTTCATAGCTTGTTTGAAAAGTCATATTGGAGTCCTCATTAAAGAGTAAATCCAATACTTCAAAATGAAATAGATGGTTTTCTTACTTATTTCCCAGACCTTTGGTTTTTTTTTTTTTTTTTTTCATTCAGCATCCATTTCTCAGTGACTATTTCTCCCCGATATCTGACAAATTGCCTTACTCTGAGGGTTTACAGTAGTTCACAACAGCCCCTGCTCCACAAGGACAGTCTGTTTTGCTTATCCACACCTTCCCACATGAACCCTCCCATCAAACAGCCAGGAGCTGTTCGCTTACTTTCTAGAAACTGTGCTATCAATCTTTGCTTCTTATTCTTCTATAGAGAAAAGAGTAGAACTGCCTTGATTACACAATTATATTTTCATCTTGTAGCTATTGATTACGTGCCCACTCAGCAAACTGGTTTTATCTCTGCATTCATCTTGGGGGACAACATTTTTCTTAATTACTAATCATTCTTATAATAAAGAAAAGAGGTCGTAAGGTACCTGAGAACTACATAGACATTCAGTAAAAACTCCAAAAGTGCACATGAAAACAATTGTTAAAAATAATATTTTTCTAATTGTTTTCAGCCTTTATGTTCAACTTAGGTATTTGAGGATAGCCTGGGCTAGATTACAAGACCTTACCTAACACACATGAATGCACATTTTCAGAAGAAAGAGAGTGAAGATCACCCTCTGGTCTACGTGAATAAAAGCTCTAAAGCTTCTTAGGAAGTGACTTTTCTGTATGACTCTCAATAGTGAGCTACACAACCGAGGCTCTATCTGCAGCTCCTACAGTGACTGGCTGCTAGAAAGGGTACAAGGTCAGACAGCAATTTGTAGAAAGGACCTGGAAACAGTTTATTTCCCAGCTTCTCCTCTTCAGTACTTTTCATCTGTTCTGTGAGATTGCTTTCATCTCTGCCTGCTTTCTGTAGCAGCCTGGGCTGACCGAGCTGCTGGCCCTTCTGCTGTTTCTTTCATGGCAATCCTGTGCTGTCAGCAGGGACAAGGAGGACAGAGCAGACTGTGACTCATGACAGGACTGCTGCATTCTGTCATGGCATCGCTGCCTTGTCCTTGCTTCTCCACATACTCTAAAGTCAAGACCTTCTCTTTCCCTTGTGTCTTTATCATTCAGGACAGTGCGTGGGTACTGGGTGGTTTGTGAACTTTGACCCAACAGTGCATACAAATGAATCCAAAGAGGAAACAGGGATGACAGCTTAGTTACGATCAGGGGCTGGAAAATAATAAATGCACCCCTTCAACCACTGAACCGTCTTTGCAGCCCCCGATTTCCTTGTTTTTGAGACTCTGATTTGTATCCTACTCTTTTGGTGGCAATTTTCTGTGGGTTTTTTTTTTTTTTTTCAGTTTCACATTAAGAAGTCCATTGTATTCATGCTGTGGCACTTTTTAAATATTTGCACAGACTTAGCAAATATCCCCAAGGTGACACAGCTCTGGAATATTGGTTCTCCCAGAAAGTAGTCCTTCATTATGCTGCCGTTCAGAGAGCTAAGGCAGGCTGACGTAGCCCTCTCTACCCAAAGGCTCAGTATCCACAGATTCAACCAACCAAAGATGGAAAATATGTAAAGTAAGCCTGCCTCTGTGTAGAACATGTGTAGACATTTTTTTTTTTTTTTTTTGCCATCCATACTTCAAACAAAAGGTCAGTATCTAGGGTATAGATAGAAGTAAAAGAAATGTAATGCCCCAAAGTTCAAAACTGCAGTCAATAAATAGACCCATGAGCTGAACAAATTGTTCTCAAAAGAAGAAATTCAAGTGACCATTGAATGATTTTTTTATGAAAAAGTATTAAAAAAAACCCCCAGATGTTTAACACCCTCAAGCATATGGAAAATGAAAACAAAAGTTGCTCTAAAAATCTATCTTATCTCAGTCACAGTGGCTGTTATCAAGAAAACACAGGACAACAAATGCTGGCGAAGATTTGAGGAAAGATGAACTTCTAGTTTTGGTCTAAGTGTGAACGGATAGAGCTACTATGGAACTCACAGTGGAACATTCTGAATAAATGGAATGTAGAGCCACTGTGCAACCCAGTCAAGTCCTGGACACAGACATCCTCACAACAAACAGCGCCCTTGGGTGCTACCACAGTGGCATTTATGCTGATTGCTGCTCTGTGCTCAGTAATTAGGAAGTGGAGCTCATTCAGACATAAAGAAAAATGAAAATACACAAATCCCAGTGTGTGTGTGTGTGTGTGTGTGTGTGTGTGTGTGTGTGTGTGTGTGTATGTTTGCAATGAATGTAGGTAGAGCTCACTAAATGAAGGGGCCAGTAGGGGTGGGGAGACACTTTAAGAGACACACATTGACCGGATAATAAAGCATGGGGTATAAGTTGGATACATGTGGAGAGTAGGGTAGAGGGATAGGACAGCGGATGTGTATGTGTGTGAGCAATCCCAGCTAAGCACCTATGGGAATACCATACAGGAGCCTGCTACTCTACATGCTAAGGCTCAAAGGCTAACCTGAGATTCTGTATAGTAGAGAAAGATTGAAGGAAACACACCGGCACACTGAAAGGTGTAGTAGGTATTTTTTTGTCCTTTCTCTTCTTTCTACTTTGTGTGAGTCCTTCTCCTGTCCCCCAACAATATCTTCTCTGGCTCAGCTCAGCTTCTCCTTGTTCAACTGTCACCAGCTGTCTTCTCCCTTTGCTAACCCAACTCACTTTCACCTGCCTCCCATTTTCACTCCACTCGGTCTCTTTTCTTCTCTCCTCTACTTTTACTCGCTCTTCTTTCTTCCTGCACCAGCTGTCTTCGCTAACCCTACCCTCTGATCTTAGCCCATTCCTGCTCTAACCCTATGCAACCATTCTCAGCCTCTCCCGGCTTTTTTCTCCATTTATTTACTTAATCTCTTTACACCCCAATCCAAGCTGCCTCCCTCCTTCCACCCAGTCCTACCCTTGCATCCCCCTCTCTCTCCCCCTCCCCTCTTCTGAGAGAAGGGCGAGGCCCCAAAAGGGTATCCAACCCATTCTGGCACCTCAAGCCTGTCTCCTGGCTTTTATATCCTCTCTTGTTCCCAGCAGGCCAAGAGCCTTGTGACCAAACAGGAAAACAAGCATGACACAGAGAATACAAAAGTTTTAAATAACAACTTGAGAGATTGATCTAATTGTGCACTTGTCACCCCCAGTAAATATTTTATCTCTTTGGTTGACATATCCACTGGGCCTTGTATAGAGCTGTGGGTCTGTGTTCAGCACAGAGGCTTACTGCTTAAGGGGCAGATGTTGACTGACATCCTTTTCTCAGTTCTTCTCTTATTTGCCATCATACATATTGTAGGCTCAATTTTCTTAACATATATATTTTATTATGAACTTATTAACCAAGAGTACATCACTTATAACCTGACTAACCTAAACAATAGGAAAAGAAGATTAAAGAATACAATAATGAAACCGTAAGGATATCAGTTCTGAGGAATGTTTCTCCTGGTGTGATCAGCAGGATTTCTTCTGCTGGAACTTGAAGCAACCAGAATCCAGAACCTCAGCCAGAGCCCAGAGCCCTGAAACCTTCCCTTGAGCAGTTAGTTCTCTCTAGGAGGGTCTTGAAGTGGAGCGATGAACAGCCAAAACTATCCCAAGTCTCCAAAGGCCCCACCTCCTGTTTTTGGCTCACATTTATACCTCCTTTCAGAATTTGCTCAAGGATGTTTTTCAGATGGTTAACAACCAATCTCCCTCACACAGTGGTTTGACTTCTAAGGAGATAAACATCACCTGTTCTCTCACAAGTCTTTTTCTCACACCACACTTGTGATCTAAACAAAAAAAAACAGGTTTATCTCTCCTTCAACATACCATCGTTTTGTAATTTTCACAAAACATCCACCCACCCACCCCCAAAAACCCTGCAGAATAAAAAGTAAATTTCTGAGGACGTTCACATAGGACAGGTTGCAAAAGTGTCACATTACACATCAAATGATGGTTTCTCTTTATAGGTTGAGGCCAATACATAAATGCAGGAAAGTTCTCAGAAGTCTTTTGATTTTGACTTCTAGTTAGCCAGGAGGAATACCTTATCAAGGTTGGTATTACTTTTCTTTTCAACTGTTACAATAAATGATGTTAACAAGGACATTTTCTTCCCCAGATTCCTGGTTTCAAAGATGTGCAAGCTGTTTTGCTTGATATATGTTCTTCCCAGATGAGAACAGTTTTCCAAATGTCCAGCTAATTAAAACTGGAGCAACTGCTAGAACGAATGGTTGAAACTGGTTCTTTTCAGGTGTTTTGGGCACTGGACACGTATCTGTTACATTGCTAGGAAGGCAAGGAGAGACTAGATTGATGTGATACCGTGCCCTATTCTTTCATTACAAGTTCAAGATTCATTTGGAAGGGACAACTTTTACTTTGACAGACCCATTCCAGGGTGTAAATGTAGGGTAACATCCCTGTTGCATAACTATTCTCCCGAATTGAAATAGACCCTTCCTGGAGGAAGGAGTGCTCATTAGATTCCAAATAAAACTTATAAAATTCAAGAAGCTCCTGAAGCATACAGGATTTACTAGACAACCCTCCATGATAACATAAGGAGCAGCAATGGTTGGGGAGAGGAGACTCTGGCTGGCCACAAAGCCTGAAAATCATGCAGACAGCCAGGGATGTGGATTTCGTGATTTGTCACCCATATTGCAATGGGATTCTTGGTGATACAGCTGCCTTTGCGTTACCCATTTTCCTCTAGGTCAGTGGTTAATGCTGTGGCCCTTTAATGTAGCTCCTCATGTTGTGGTGAACCCCAACTATAAAATTATTTTGTTGTTCCTCCATAACTGTAATTTGGCTACTGTTATGAATTGTAATGTAAGCATCTAATATGCAGGATACCTGATAGGTGACCCCAAAGGTGTTATGACCTACAGGATGAGAATTGCTGTTCTGTGCAGTTCCTCTGCTATACTTTATAAGAAAGCCTATAAACTCACTGGTTAGAGTGGGCATAGACCCTAGGAGAAAGGTCACGACTGTTGTTTATCTAAACTGGCCTGGCGCCAAGCTACAGTCTAATTATTGTTTATAGCTAGAGACAAATGTAACTCTTTGTCTTCAGGCAGAGAAGCTTCCCTTTGTATGAACTGTGGTGAACACAGACGCTCATGGCTGCCTCAGATGCTTAGAATAAATGATGGCTGAATGTCTAGCCCTCAACAGGTCATTTACACAACACTTTCCAAGGCTCAGGGAACATTTTGGAGGAGAAAGTGGGATAGATGAAAAAGCTAGAAATGCTGGGAAATGCTATCTTTAGAGAGTGATCTCACCACAGCTGTGATTGTGTGGCCCAGGCCTGCACATCCAGTCACAGATTGAGAAGGAGCTTATGGGTCCTAGATTTTTCTGATGACTTTTGGCAACTGAGAGATTCTTCCTTCAGTTTTGTACCCCCTGGTTAGTACCAAAACCCATAGTCAAATAGCCCACCCTGGTTAAACAAGTGGGTAACAAACAAAAAAAGATTCATGAGTGTGGGAGGGGGACCTGTGGGAAGAAAAGGCACATAACACACATGGGAGGGAGATAAAAGAAGGTAAGCAAGAGTAAACATTATATGCTAGGTACATTATAATATATTAACATGTAATAATATGTTATTATGTAATAATATAAATTATTAGCATCTCAAAGTGCCAGCTGTCATACTTCAGTCCCGTGTTAGCAGGCAATGGTTACCCACTGAACATTAGCTGCTTTCTGTGGAAAAAAAAGTGAAGGTATTTTTTTCCCCTTCATCTCTTTGAGACCATTATTAATATAATAGGTGTTTAGTTCATAGTATTGACTTGACTGATGGTTGAGCAATATTGCTGAAGGCAAAGAAAAGAAGGTATGAATGGATATGTAGAAATATGGGGATGAAAAGATATACCTAAGACCTGTTTTTTGGGGAAGGGGATTAAAGAGGTAGAATTTCTAAAGACAAGACTTGTACAAAGAATGTCTTTAACAACACACATTCTTTCACAGAAAACAAGGAAATTTATTTTTATGCAACAACTAAAATTCATCCAGGAAACTAGCAATTAAATATTGTTAAAGGATTTAAAACTGAATTACTAAAATGACTGAAGGTATTTTTTATTAACCAGACAGTAATACTTTAAAACCATTTAGGCAAGGACAATACACTTAACGTTTTATGTAATTCTCAGAAAACCACTATGAAAGAGAGACGCTATTTTTTCCCAGGTTACAGACAAGTGGAGTTTCTGGGTTAATCGGGTAGCTATTTTGTTTATTTTGAGGCAGTGTATCATTATGTAGGTCGGGTCGGGTGGGGAGGGAGGCTTTCACAGGTGCACCACCATTGCTGCTAATTCATGTGTATTGCTTAAGTTCTTGATGGTGAGGAAGACAGTGTTCAATCCAAGCACAGTCCAGGTTGTGTTTAAGTGGCTTGATTTTTACAAAGTGCACAGCCCCTCCAATAGCTGTACAGTGTGGCTAGCCAGGTTTTGCCCTCTCCAGAAAGTTTATGTGGGAGTTCTCAAAATGGCCCTCCTGAACCTAAGCTACGTCATTAGGGAAGCATTCAGCCTCAGTGAACACAAAGTCTGGTAACAGTGCTCACACACCATTGTTTATGTAATAGGGATTTTTTTTTTTCACAAAACAAGAGCTCTTGAGATGTAGTGTTCTCATTGTGGCTTTAGTGGCATAAGAATGCCGGGTTTAATGTCTTTGTGATGTTTTATTATTATTTTTGGCCTTCCTCCCATAGTCGCTCAAACTTTGTTGTATATCTCTATGCAAAGGAGGACCGAGGAAAGCAATTCTTTGTCACTTCCCCAGTATTTGTTTAGCTTTAGGTTCTTATGGAAATCCCTAGGTTCACAGGAGAATGGTCAAGGCCAATGCTGATAGCTGTGTTAGTCCCATCACCCCCCATCTTGACTAGAAGAGCCACGTGGTAACTCTCGTGGGTCTGCTGTGCAGGCCATGGTCTCTAGCAGCTACTCACCCATGCTGATATGCAGGAGAAGAGCCACCCGCAGATAATTAGGTAAATGAACAGGCTCAAGTGAGTTTCAGGAACCCTTTATGTACAGAAGCAGGCATCAGGATGGTTTTAACCGATAGCTTATGACGATCGTGAAAGGTGGTCATAAAAGTCACAGGATTAGACTGCAGCACTCCATAGGTGGGCTCGAGGCTGGCTTCTGGCCTACACAAACCACGCTGTCTGGTTTTGGCACCGAATGATGGCTGGGTAGCAGTGTGCATGACAGATGCTTGCTAGTTATCTTTTTCTTACTGTTCAGTTGGGAAAAGTACCATGCCCGGAATGGACATACTTAAAACAAAAGTATTACTTCCAGCTTTTCAGGCAGCAAGTATTGATTATAAGACGTCATTTTCCTCTAATGAAATATGAATAGGTATCTATGGGTGGGAAGATTACTCACAGGAATAGTCCCACTTGGCATGGCTTTGCTTTCTCTGATTAGACAGCAGTGGCCCTGCAACCACAGTGCATTAAGCACGAAGGTGAAATCCATTTGCTAAAATGGCTCAAAAGGAAAGCAAGAGATGCCTCGGTACCCGGATGGCAGAGTGAAGCTACAGTACCGGCCTTGAACTGTCCACCTTGGTTAATGTGGCAATAAAACCATTGAATTAAACTTTGTAAGCCATGGCTTGGTTGGTTGAAGTTTTTTTTATTGGCAGAAGCAGGGAGTATTCATATTCAGGACAGATATTCAGAGGGAGCCTTGATTCCCCCACGTGGAAGAGGAGAAATAGCTCCCCTTTTGCTACATGTCAAGAAAACCAAGAGGCCTCTGAAGCTTGCCTGCTGACTAAGGCAAGGCAGAAGAGGTCCCTGGCAGGGCTAGTCTGGCCCATGCTTGCTACCGTCTGGTCATGGTTGCTCTACTGTGCACCACTGCAGAGAGCGTGCTGCTGGGTGATGGCTGAGATCCTGATTTTCCACTTTGGTTCCCACCACACCTTATTTGCTTATTAGGTCACAGAGGTTCCTGACACGCATTCAAACGGCTCAGAGATTTGTGACTGCCTCTTCTCACCCCGAGTCTTCTGAATGCATTCTGGGTACAATAAATTCACAACAGAGTTACAGACATTTCATTATATTTCAGTTGTCGCAGAGGCTGGCCACATCTTTTCTCCATATATTTTTCTTAAGTCATAAATGTCTCGGGCACAGTAAACCTGACCATCAAGTCTCTCTTGATGTATGCTGTATCTGTCTTTGAACTGCTGCTAGCCTCAATAACATCTCTCACTATCCTGCGCTGTGAGCACAGAATGTTGAATGGAACTTTTTAAACCACTCTTTATAACTTAATATTTGTATATTGTTTCCTCAACTACTTTGGAAATGGTGCAATTTACCTATAAACGTGTTTTTAAAAAATCCTACCAGGCACATATTTAAACCTATTTAATAGCTGTCTAATTTCCTTGAAGCAAAATTAAAGTCCTGTGAGGATTTTACTTTTATCATAAGCACATTGTAAATTAGGGACTTTTGAGTATCTCCATTTTCCTAAACTCCCCTCTGACCACCTTATTTTTATTCCACAAAAACACAAGAGTTCACGAGGGGCTTATTTATTTGAAGCTCCCCAGTCCACATAAGTAACAGTTCTAGAGGGTTATGGAATTGTAAGTATTCCCTTTCCTGCCGCTCTCTGCTGACCAGCCCTGGCAACCAAGACTCCCTGTTGTGAAACCAGAAACTGGTGATGTCATATCTAAGAATTCTATGGTGCAGCATTTCCAGTGGGAAGGAGAGCATTCCCTTTTTTCTCTTGCCTCTCTTTGTATAAGATACCGTTCTATTCCTCACTCTGCCCTTCACAAAACAAACAAACAAACAAACAAACACAAAAGCCCCTGTTTGCTTCCTTATAGGGGGCAACAAGACCACTGTAAAGTGGGTCTCTAAACTCTAGGCAACAAATTCAGAAATTGTATTTTAAAGCAAAAATAAAAGGCCAGATTCTCTTTCAAAGATTTTTGTTTTAAAAGCTTGAGATATATATATATATATATTTATTTCGATCAAATTTATGGGCTCTAAAGTAAAATTGATGACAGACTAGTTAAATAACAATGTCCTCATTTTCCCCCTTAAGTAATAAAGAACATAGGATGTTTCTATTAACTTAGCATTTACTTGATACCTCTGTTCTGTAACTATTATTATAAGGCAGTTGAGATTGGTAATCATAGTTATAATAAGTAGTGTTTAATCAAACTCCTACCCTATTTCTGTCATGCCATACTCTGGCACACACACAGCCTTCATGTAACTTAGCAAAAACCTGCCTCCGTCAGCCCGGGGGAGACATGGAGTTCAGCAAGCTAGAGTAGCTTTTTTTTTTTTTTTTTTTTTTTTTTTTTTTAAGATTGCAAAACTGTCCCTCACCCTTTGAGAAGATCCAGCCAGGTGCAGGCCTGGAGAAGAGTGTGGGCTGGATTTCAGCATCCTGCCTGTTCCCTCAGCAAGACACTCTGCTCCCTGGTACCACTTGCACACCCACCCACATTTGAAAGGGTTTTTATGTGGGGTTAAAATGCTTCACCAGGAAGATGAGTCCCCTGTGACTTGAGAGATATTATTGGAAGTATAGTAACTTTAAATCACTCATCAAAGTTGGGGGAGGCAAATCAGGGCGCTCTTGATTCCCTGGGTTCCCTTTACAGATCGCTTCAGATGGCCGTTGTTTCTGAAGTAGAAGAGAAATCTCTTCCATTCATCTAGAGACCTTGGCATTTGAATGTTAGCAGAACCATGAGAAGTTCATCGTCACAGCTCAGGCTCAGATTTTATAAGCATGAGAGAAAAGGAATAAGGTTTGTGATGAACCGGAAAGGCAAGCCCAATAAGAAAGGGTGTGGCAACAGCTACTGCAAGCCTTAGCAAAAGGATGGTGAGAACTGTCCTAGGTTGCTCAGAGCAATATCGCTGTAGCCATGTCTATCCTTTGCTCAATAGATGTGCTTAGAATTGATGGAGTGAGATCTGAAAGGCAAGGTGTGACTGTCCCAACTCACCCAGGGCTCTGAATTTCTCTGGGATTATTTAGTGCAATTGAAAACAAGAATGGCAGAATAAAAGAGAAAAATTTTAATGGTGTGTGTGGGGGTTCTACTATGGATGGAAGAGTGTCACATGGACAGTCACAGAAGCACACACTGTCACATGAGGTTGAATGACTGCCATAATTAAGTGACAAGCACTGGGAACATTGCCAGTAAGGGAGTGATGTGGTCTCATGTAGGAGATCATGTGATGCTACAGACTTCTGGCAGAAAGGGAGGCATTATGGGAGTTCAGAGCTTATGCCTTTGGACTGTTTCCCATGTATCTTGCTCCAACAAGTTCTTTTTCTAGAAACGAGACAGACTATAATACAGGTGATGGATTTATCCTAATAGGGAATCTTCTGCAATTGGGGCAACCTCCAGAAGCTGCTGAGAACAGTGTGTTCAGGAGATGGAGAGGTCAATGTTGATAAAAGAGAAAACCTACCTTGTGGGAGAAAGACCAAAGTGGAAGGTTAGTGCAAGCCAGAGTTAAGAGGGTTATGAATTCCACAAGGGAATGAATTGTTAACTTTTAATACTGTTATTGTGATCTCCTTTTTATGGTGATGAAAACAAATTAGCAAAGGTCAAGTAATTTACCTAGCATTAGAAGTTGATAATGAATTTGAACTCAAGTTTAAATTTGAACCCACTATTTTTTCTTTGGGTGTTGAGATTGTGATATAATTACAACTGCTTTCTCTTTCCTTTCCTCTATAAACCTTTCTATACAACCCTCAACTCTCCTTGCTCTCTTTGAAATCCTTGGCTTCTTGTTTTCATTAATTGTTGTATGCAGAGATGTATATGTGTATTCCAAATTATAACCTTCTTCTGTATAGTGTTACTCATAGGTATGTTTTCGTTTGGTATTAGATAACCAAATGGTATAATCTTCCCTGGAGAGAACTATTTATCTGACTCTCAACACTCTTTAATTCTGTGTAGCTCTTTGTGTAAAGTTGAAGCTTCATGGGATATTGCCCCTTTTCATTTCACGGTTAAGCATTTATGTTGGCGAGACTTAATGTGTGCAGCTTCTGACATTCCTAGGAGATCCAATCTTACAGAAAACTCCGTGATCCTCTGGCTTTTACACACCACTCCCATTCTGCAATCTTCCCTGACCCTTAAATGTGGAACTGTTCTGTAGATGTATCCACTGGGACTGAGTCCCACAACTTTCCATTTTCATTGCTTGTCGTGTTCTGTTATGGTCTCTTTCTGTCGCACCAAGAAGCTCCCTTGATGAGTGTGAAGACTATACTTATTGTTTTGGAAAAAAGACAAATGAGTATTGTTAGGGATTATGCTGGCTTAGCGATGTAGTAGTTTTAGGATCTCCTTTAATAACCACGATTTCACTAGCATTGAGTATTTCCAGTACTAGGCATGATTTCCCTCTTGTTGAGTGGATCTTATGTCCCATTAGAGAGCTATTTTTCATTGCCAAGGTACGTGTGCCACAACTGCACCCTTAGGTTATCGTGCAGTGCTTGTCATTGATGTGGGCTATATGCATCATAGCCAGGTAGGATTTTTGGTTGCTTCCCCCCTTTGGAAGCTTGCACGGCACCTTATAGTACCATGAAAGCTAGTCCTCAGGGAGGGGCCATTCATGTCAGTTCCAGCTCAGGGGTCTGTGTCTGAAGTGCATCATGTCTTTAGCAATGGGGACTTACCTTCCACCTCTTGTGGGTAACCGAGGCCTGTAGCAATAGGCTATATGTTTGGGGAGTTTGTTGGGCAACCCTGACCAACAACTAAGCCTCTCTTGCATAGTGTTGGGGGTGAACCCAAGTGATTTTATTCTGACGTTCAAGTACTTACTAACATGAGGCTTGAGAATTAAGTCAGCGATTTCTTGTGAAACATGCAATTCATATCTAAGAAACATTGACTAAAATAATTGAGACAAATGACAGCAAGTGGGTACGATGGACAGGCCTTTAAAAAAAAAAAAAGTAATTTTAGAGGAGACCTTAGCCAGGGTGGAGGAAAGAGACAAGGCTAGACCTAAGAGACCTGTAGGAAGCTCCACTCTGTGTGTCTGATAGTGCGTAAGGACCTGTGTGTGATAGAACAAAAGATTTAGAGACGAAGTAAGAGAGCAACCAGTGAGAATGTGCGATGGGATTTTTCCCCTCCGAGACAAGATTTTATATGTAGTCCTGGTTGCCCTGGAAATTTCCCTATATAGTCTCTGCCTGGCTTCTGACTTGCAGCACTCCTTCTGCTGTTGTTCCCAGGTATTGATAGACAGTACAGGCATGTGCTGTCATATCTACCATCTCGATAGGAATGTAAGAGATTAAGACCTGGGCCTTCCTCTGTCACTTATAGTGAGAACTCCCTGAAAGCCGCATCTCTTGACACACTCATGTTCACGTCTATGAGGCAGAAAGACCACGTTAGGTAGTTCTTAAGGCATAGGCCAGCTCTGAAACTCTAGACAATGCTGACTCAGAGATGACTCAGAGCTCACAGCCTGTGCTGCTAGACAAGCATTCTTTCATTGATTGAGATACAATAATAGGAAAGGAGGGGTTAGGTTTTTTCTTTTTTTAAAATATATTTTATTAATTTATTCATATTACATCTCAATTGTTATCCCATCCCTTGTATCCTCCCATTCCTCCCTCCCTCCCATTTCCCCCTTACTCCCCTCCCCTATGACTGTTCCTGAGGGGGACTTCCTCCCCCTGTATATGCTCATAGGGTATCAAGTCTCTTCTTGGTAGCCTGCTATCCTTCCTCTGAGGGGTTAGTTTTGAGATGGAAAAGTATGTTTTCTACCTTGATGTGGCGTGTGCCCGGACACATCTGCACCCCTTATCTGGTCAGCTACCTTCAAAATCCTTATCCCCCCACCGTTTTTATTCCTTTGTATCCTGGCTATAGTCTCACATCACAATTCCTGCTCTACGTCTGGTCCCTCATCTGCGGTAGCTACAGTACTGAGCAATCGCTCTTGGTCTTGCAGGGTCTGTTAATCGCACTGCAGTCCAGAACCGGCAGAATCCAGTTCTGTTTACTCCTTCTCCTTAGGGGGAAAGGCAAGACACCCAAGTCCTCCAAGTGCTCACTCAACAAACACTTCCCACCGGATGCAGGAAATGGCGGTTCCTGATGTGTACACCCTGTACACTCTCATCAGAGTATACGCAGAACCTTTTTCAAAATGCTTGAGAAAATATCTGCCAATTAACTAGAATACAAAAAGGAATGTTGGCAAGATGGATGAAGTAGGGAGGCCGGCCTTTCCAGAAGCATTTCAATAGATACCCTGTTGAATAGTAAAACTCCCTAGTCCATTTGCGATGTGACTCAAATGCTTTAACATGTTGTTGGCATGAGTGCCGGTAGGTGCTTACCCTGTTGTACCACACTGAATGCTTGCGGTGAAGAGGTAGTCACTGTGATCATATTAGTAGTCAGCCTAAAACAATGTTTCAGAAAGTAAGTCATACTTCGCGTTCCAAGATGTTTTGCTGACTCAAAGGGGTAACAGGAAATATGGTGACAACCTTTTTCTGACCTTCCAGATGTGATCTGCGAAACAATAGGGAGCATTGGTCATCAGAGTGAGTTCTTAGATACTACTCAACAGAAACAGTTTCTCCTGTGATTCAGGCTCCACTTCAGGCCAAAGGGCTCTGATTTACACATAATTCTTGCAGAGCCAGTGGTAAGGCGGGGGTGTGTCCTTCGTGAGACTGACTCCTTCACTGGCTTTCCCGCACTTAATCTTCTAGGAAGGACTTCTGCCAGGCATCCATCTGTCAGACTTGACATTTCATTAAAAACCCACTTTGAGTGGTAAGGAATTTCAATTCTTAGAGTATTGGTTAAATGCAAATACATGACCTGGACTACAAAACAGATTAGCATCAAGCCTGGCTTCCTCCTCTGTGCTCTTAGGCCAGCTCAGCAGTGCCTCTTAGCTTTACAGCTTTGCTCCCTGTGCTCCACTTGCAGTAATGAAGCTCAGCAGAATTATTTAATTTCCCTTTTAAATCCAAGTTGCCTGAAGATATTTATTTATCTATTTGTTTACTTATTCTGTGTTTTTATTATTGTTTGACAGTTCCATACGCTTATATGATGAACTTTGGCCATTTTTCTAAAACCCTCATTTCCTTGCCTCAGCTTCCCTTCTTCTGCCATGCGGAGGAATAAATATCACCTATCAGAGAGCTGCTCTATGGCGTCGGTGTGTTATAACACTTGCTATGTTGGAGTCACGGATCTCTGACCTCCCAAATGCAGGGGATGTACCCAAGGCCACACCATTGGCTTACAGCAGAACAGAGGCCAGACTTCCATGCTCGGTCTGAGAAATGCAGGATGCCGTGGGCACAGCAGCTGGGGAAGGGCAGTGGAGCTTTTCGTAGCTCTTAGTCCATGACCAAAGCTTAGGAAGTCTCAAAGAGCCATAGTAACACCAGGGTGCATTAGAGGGAAGGGAGAAACTGAAGACCCCAAGCTTCTGAAATCTAGCTATGGATTCCAGAATTAGGAGGAGTAGCAGACACAAAGCTAATACTCTCCCTGGCACCCACTCAGAACGGTGCTCTAGGTGGGTGGT
The DNA here is from genome assembly GCF_903995435.1 of Acomys russatus. Classification (NCBI taxonomy): domain Eukaryota; kingdom Metazoa; phylum Chordata; class Mammalia; order Rodentia; family Muridae; genus Acomys; species Acomys russatus. The sequence continues at coordinate 8,713,499 of NC_067166.1, read as the reverse complement.
GTACTTTGCATAGCATGTCACTATTTTCTTTTATTTTTAGAAGTTTTATAAGCTTTATTGTTCGAAAAAATACTGTCACTAAATAAAAATATCACACATCCCAATTAACCAGACCCATATACAACTTAATGTGTGTTTATACCATTGCTTCTCAGTTTTCCTAAGGCTGCAACCCTTGAGACAGTACCTCATCTTGTGGTGACCCCCCAAACGTAAAATTATTTCATTGCTGCTCCCTAACTGTGATTTTGTCACACATTGGAATGTAAATGTCTGTGGTTTTGTTTTGAGACCTTGCATTTGAATCGCCCAACGGCTCATGGCCCATGGTTGAGAGCCACGGTTCGATACAGTTAGAATAGGCATTCAGAATGGAGGCTGTGAAGTTTCATATTCAATTCTACACTTGCAGCGTTAAACAAATCTTATGCACTTAGTTCCTTACCCCAAACAACAAAGTTCCACGACAGACTTGGAACTAGATAAAGAGTTAGCTTCATAGCCTCTTTTATAATTTGTCGCCATTACCTGAATCCAATGTGTTCTCACCCCCTTTATGTGCAGCACTGTTTTCTTTGCTTAGGAATTAAGGAAGGCACTTTATGATGAACTCCTAGTGGAAAGAGAAATGGCAAGATTCTAGGACAGGGTATCACATGACTCTCTCAACGATCCATACCAACCATGGCCATTCCCAGCACAGCAGACACTGAGTGTCTCTGTGGTTGCTTCATGACGTTGCTTTTCTTGGATACAGAGAAAGTAGAGAAAGGAGAAGGGAGTGGAAGTGAAGGAAGAAGAAAGAAAGACTGCCAAGCTGGTTCTTCCTCTGCCGAAGGCATTGTGTGTTTCCTAACTGCAGTCAGTGACTGCCTGCACAGGCAAGCACAGATGGAGTTCACTGACAAGCCAAAGCTCCTCACTGCCAAAGTCAATCCATGGGTGCTAGCCAGTTCCTCCTTCCCCGCCTTAAAAAAAAAAAAAAAAAAAAAAAAAAAAAAAAACCCGGCTCAGAAAATCTCTTCTCCTTCCCCTCCTCTCTCTCCTTCCTTGTCCCCCCATCTCTCCTCCCTGGCCCCCTCCTCTCTCTCTCTCCACTGTCTCACTATGTAACCTTGCTTTGGAACTTGCTATATAAACCAACTTGGGAAATATTTCACTTTATGTATTCATTTTAAATTATGAATGTGTGTGTGTGTGTGTAGTGTGTGTGTGTGTGTGTGTGTGTATGTGTGTGTGTGTGTGTTTAAGTGCCTGTGGAGGCCAGACATATCAGATCCCCCTAGAACTGGAGTTATAGACAGTTGTGAGAGATCTACCGTCTTCCTATAGCTGTTTTCCCAGAGTTTGTTTCTAGTGTGGACTCAGGGAACCAGCTCCCACCAGTATTCCAGATGCTATACACTGGTACACACTGGTTGTAAGGCTCCCTCCAGAATTAGAGTGGCCAACCTGGGGACGGTCATGTCTCCTCTCCCCACTTGATAATGCTAACCATAGTACCCCATAGTGTTCTGAGTTAAGCATTTGTACCTGCCCTCTAAATCATGTGATGTTGGGATGGCTGGGCTTCTGCTCATAATGATCTACGGAATCCACAGTGGCTAAAAGGCTGAAGTAGAAAAATCACCTTTCCAGTAAAGCACCATGTCGTGCCGCAAAGGGATGCTTTCCACTGGGTGGGGCTTTGCCTTTTCTTGTTGGCAGACAGCTTATTTGCTTAGTCAAAACCATAGGGCACGTGCCTTATTTTCCCCAACAAAGCCAAGTTGAACTGAAAACCTAAACCAAATAAAAGTAAAATGTGTCATTTCCTAATGTGTCAGATCACATTGTATCTGTCCCTTCATGTGCCAGACACAGGCAGCCACATGCTCACAGGCAAGCAGTAACTGCGGAAAATGGCTGTCCATGAAACCTCATCAGGTGAAGGAAGCGCACAAGAGTCTGTGCTGCCATCTTTAAGTTTTGTAGTTGAATAGCAAGAGAAGGTTAATCAATTGTGTCACATCAGTGAAAACTTTAAAGAGTGAATATATACCAAACAAGAAGCAATCATACAAGCAAAACATAGATAGATCCGGGCCTTTAAGAGTGCCTTAGGGGGCACCAGCCAAGGACAATACAGGCGGTAAACTTTAAACCCCTACCCAGATCTAGCCAACGGTCAGAACATTCTCTACAGTTGAGTGGAGAGTGGGATACGACTTTCTCACGTACTCTGGTGCCTCACATTTGACCATGTCCCCTGGAGGGGGAGACCTGGTGGCTCTCAGAGGCAGGACAGCAGGTTACCGAGAAGAGACTTGATACCCTATGAGCATATACAGGGGGAGGTAATCCCCCTCAGGAACAGTCATAGGGGAGGGGAATAAGGGGAAAATGGGAGGGAGGGAAGATTGGGAGGATACAAGGGATGGGATAACCATAGAGATGTAACAAGAATAAATTAATAAAAAAAAAAATCTTAAAAAAAAAAAGAGTGCCTTAGGGCTTGGGAGGAAAGAAAGGAAAATTTCTCACTGTTATGCACCAAGCATGTTTTAGTTGGGTTTATTGATTTTTAAAAATAAATCATATAACTATCTCTACATACATATTTATACAATAGGATTGTATTTTTGTTGCAATAATTTTCCCCCAGTGGAGACACAGGCACTAGAATATTTGAGCACTTTCATCATGCTTCGTGTCCTAGCATGTCCTGTTACATAGAGAGAATCTATTAACAACTCACGAAGATTCATGAGTCTTAAATATTTAACTGTCATTTAGCTAGGCAAATATCACCACATTCACCCCACTCTCTAGACGTACAAAAATTATAATGCATAGCATTTCCTCTTTGTGCATAGGAGATTTATGTAAAATCCCCCCCCCCCCCCCCGGAAGTCCTCAAATATGTAGATGTCTGCCTAGGTCAGTGAAGGAGTTTTCATTGTTTTAACTGAATGGGAGAGGCAAACTCATTTACACTTTGTAACTTCCAGGATAAGTAAGGGCAGAAATATCACAGAAGGCTGGCTAGCATAGGATAGCTAGTAAAAGGCTCATGTTAGTGATGATTTCTAGATTAATTGGAATCTTCCTCTGTCTCTCATGAAGCATACCTTTCTTCTTATTGATAGACAATGCTCATTGCATGAGTCAGACCACAAGGAGACTAAGAGAAGTCTCTAACACTAGTCATCCTTTTTCTCTGTACGGAAAGATCAGCACGGAGAAGTGTTTTAAGGTGAGTATTGTGCTATTCAGCAGCGTAATTCCAGCACTGGGAAGCCAAGGCAGAAGATTCCAAGGTTGAAGGTAGACACGGCTGCATGTAGCCTATACTACCTAAACGAACTTATCTCAAAAGCAAGTGGGAGTGAATCAAAAGGAGTTCCGAAGAGTAAGTCAGGAAGAAAGCATATTTCACCACCTTACAAATGAAGACTTCGGGGTGGAGTCTCCTATGAATAATTAAGCACCTCTTAGTACAGAGTGGCAAAGGGCATAAAGACATCTCTGACCTTGTTGCTTGGAGATACAGGGTCTTCCCTGTTGATAGCCTCCTCTACAGCTATACATCTTACTGATGAGCTCTATGAAAGTCTGCTGCTCCAAACAAAGAAATCTCAAAAGCTGACTATTGGAGTTCAGTTACTCATTCAGCCAGAGGGTATCAAAGATCAATAGTCTAGATTATTGAAAAGAAACACGCAGTCATTTGTCCTTGCAGGGTGGGGAGTCAGGAAAGGAGGGCTGGGAAAATTCAGTCTTTGACTGTAGTCCATCGACATGGCTTGCACGTAGTTCAAATGAGCACTTAACGAGAAAGGGACAAGAAATAGCTTAGCTTCCCGAGATGCCCTTTAAAACTTGGGTGCAGGGTGCAAGATGACTAAGGCAGCAGTGAAAACGAAACCATGAGACAAGTTGGCGAGACTCTGCTGATCCTGGTGTGGCCAGGTTGGTCCTGGGAGAGCTAGCATAGCGATCAGTAAAGTGTTATTTCCCCTCTTTTCATTCAAGGCACCTTGAGCTCAATTCTACCACTCTGGCTGACACAGAAGGTAAGGAACAAAGAAAAGGAGTCTTAATTATTCACAAAGTACAAGTGGCTTATTCCCTATGGCAACTATGTACACATACGATAGAAATAGACACAGTTTATTTATTATAAATAAACTGTGATAATTTGGATTTGACCAAGTGAATTCTATGGCAAGCAATTAACAACATCTCTTTCTGCAATGTTTTAGTCCTTTTCTCCATACTCAGGTCAGCACCAGCCCTACTCCCGTAGCCCCATCTTTCTGATGAACCCCGCTAGCTATTCAAACCTGGAGATGGGGTCTTGGCCTTCTTATATACCTGCTCGAACAACTGATCTGTCATAAAGTTTTAAAGCGTGAGTATGCTGGCACTCAAGTTTTATTGAGGAATACAGTTCAAAACTTTGGGGTAGCTATCTTGCTGTAGGACAGGGAATAAAGATATACGAAAAGCATCTTTCCTGCCAGCATGCTCTAGAAAGTTAAAATAGCAAACTCCGCTTGCCTTATCCCTGAGAATTTTAGATCCATGGTTCTCAGTTTTTTTTTTTTTTTTTTTTTTAAAGTGGATCAGCTGGAGGGCACGAAAGGGAACAGAGAAGAGTTATTTTTCATCTTTGTCAATTTTTTGCTAATGTTGTGTTTTGGCCAAGATATATGAGATAAATACCTTCCTGCTACCTTTGGACTTCGGACTGTTCCCAATGACATTGTAACTTGGATGGGTCCTTGCTCAGCTAAGCTTGATTAAAAAGAAAACAAAAACAAACAAACAAACAAACAAACAAAACCTGGCTCCAAGGGGCCTCTTCTAAAGAGCTACTGAAAGGAGTGATGTCTAGTTCCTCATACCAGATAAGCATAAGAGGCCCACAGAAGCGCCAGAATCACGGGCAGGTCAGGAGGTTCTTCTCAAGCATCAGCGAGAGATGTACAAGAGTGCTGCCCTCTGTCGTCACGGCTGTAGTCACGGCTCAGTGTTCATGCTACCTCTGCGATAAATGATGGATGTTAAGACTTTGGGCCATTTTCTTTCTTTTTGTTTCTTAGCAATTTTTAAAATTATATTTCTCTTTTTACATTTACATTTATGTTATTACAAAGAAATAAAATAAACTACATATGGCCAGAAGAACCATGAAACCATCAGGAATTATATAAATGTTACAATCATAGTGTTTTGGCTATTTGTATTTGGCAACCTTGAAGAAAACATCTTTCCTATCTTGGTGAGTCTAAAATTCTGAGTGAAAATCAATATCTATCATATCTCATCTCTATCAACTTAAAACATCTATCTAGACCTAAAAACACCTTAACCTCTAAACAACTAAGCTTAATTGTAAGACTAAACTATCTGGTCTTCAACCCCATTAGAGACTTTAGAAGGAATAAAACCTAATTACTTGAGTCAACAGGAAGTGCATGTTAGCAGCTTTCAAAAATGAAAAAGATGGCAGAGACAGTTTGATGCCTGAACCAGTCACCAAAAACTCGCTATTATTTTCAGCCTTCAGGCCCAGCATATCCAACAGACATATTTGTGAGGCAGGGACTATTGAGGACATGCTGCCATTTTCTAAGAATGCTACCTGCTCCCAAAATCCATGAGATATGGGCAGATGAGTTTGAATCCAGAGTAGTCATGACTCAACAGGGTCCGAAGGCTTGATGACAACCTTTGCTCTCTGCCAGGCTCTATGATCCAAAACCCACCGCATGGGCTTGCTTCTGGGCAGTAGTGACTTTCAGAACTTTACGATGATTGGAGGATGCTCTTCCCATAATTGGTGAGAGTAGCCAGACTTCTCACTATGTCCAATAAGCATTTGCTTTAAATTAATCTGCACCCAGTCTGACGCTGGAGGGAGGAGAATACTTCTGGGCCCTGCTGCAAAATTGGGTGATGTACATCACTTCAGTTCATGGACTCCACTAGGCAAGTGCTAAGGACGCATCTTGAAGCCTTAAGTGCATTCTTGAGCTCGACATTAGCCTGTTTGAGCAAATCGTGTAGATAGACATCAACAAGATGCTGTCTTCTCCAGCATGTGCTTTTAAATTATGCTTCTCACCAAGGAAAGTGTGAGCGGTGCATTCCCAATGCCTACTTGTGATAACATGTATTGTAAAAAGCAACTGTGGCATGGCTTTAGCCAGATACATATAGAAACCCACAGCACCTGAAGCTAAAACACTGATGTATAAACAACTCGACCTGAGAAAGGAAAGGGCTATGATCTCCGTGATGACTTTTTCTACAGTCTAAGCTTAAGTCCGTAGCAGAGAATCATGCTTCCCTTCAGAACATGTAGCTCTGTCGAAGCAATCAGTTCCTGGCAGAGATTGGCGCATGTAACGTCTTAACGCTCTAGAAATAGCTTGTTTTAATCTAACTCTTGGCACAGGTGGGTTTTCCTTGAGGTTGCTAAGAATGAATGCCCTGGTTATTTTCCTGACAACTGTGTGGCTTGCTGGAGATTTCAACAGCTCTACAGCAGGGGCTCGCTTACATCCTTAATTTTTTTTTTTTTTTTTTTTTTTTTTTTTGTAACAGTTCTTGCTTCCTTATCAAGAAATAAGTGCTGGCCATTGATTGTGAAAATACAGCTCAAAGATTCATTTTATCTTTCAGTGGAAATATCAGAAAAAAGGCATCTGCTGATAATAGAGTATCTGTAAAATGCAAACATCTATAATTGAATCAGTAAAATAAACATATATATATTATAAACACTAGGCATTGTTTCAAAGGCTAAAAGCAGCTAGGTAAGGAAGACCACAATGATCCCTACCTTCTTGGTGTTTGGAGTTGGGTTGAGACGACAAGTTATTAACTAAACAATCATCAAGGTAACAGTAGCAGTTGCCAATGTGCCTAGGTTGAGTATTCAGCAAGGGATGGCTCGGGAGAACTAAGCAAAGGAGAGCTAAGACCTGTGAGCAGGTGTGAGAGAGACAGCATTCAGGATTTTCAAAGGGAGTTTTAATATGCTACTAGAAGAATAGACGGGATTACATTTTCCTTCCTTCCTTTAACGGTTACCCTCCTGAAAACAGATTAGATACAATGCAGGGGTAACTACAGGCAGGGACTTGAGAGGACTTTGCTGCAGCCCAGGAGACACAGTCCTATGGGATGTGACTTCAGCACTGATGACGTGGTATATGTTCCTCAGAGAAACCAGTGAATTCCCCCTGCAACCTGAGTCTGGTGAAATGATCATAGTTGTTCAGTTAATTTGATTAATGTAACCAGTTAACTTAAAACACCTACCTAGACCTTGCTGTAGGTAATCTATTGTATATATGTGTAAAAATATAAATGTATATATGTAAAAAAATAAAATAATAAAAAAATCACTTAAAACAAATGTTGGCAAAAGAATTATGATTTGGGGCAACTGTTACCTGATTTGGTCATGTTCTTTTATGTAACTAGGTAGATGCTGATTCTGCATTGCACTTAGTGACGTGTGCATAGTTTCCACTAATGAATAAGATTAAACACTAGGCAACTGAGACATACAGGCTCCAAAACCTCAAGGCATTCTCAAAGCAAATGATTCCTACTTTGAAGGCTTCAGTGAAATCTAAACTCTATTTCTAAATGTTTGAAGATTTTTTTCAGTGCCAAGAGCTATAAGCAGAGTATGTATATTATTTCTCCCTCCCTCCTTTTGGCTTGTTCTTAAGTTTTAATGTGAATTGTTAGAGCATTCGGGAGGCAGCAGATAACAGTGCCCGGTGCCAAGGTTTGGCATTAGACCTGGACATGAGGCTCAGCACTGAAACGTATTGTGTGGGTTGGAGCCAATGAGCTTCTCTGGACTTCGTTCCCAGCCATTAAACGCACTCCACAGTGTGTGTTTATCATCTTTCTCAGTTCACTTCTTTATCCTTGCCTATGGGTAAAATAGAGTGCGGCGCTTACTATGCTGCGGTCACTGTCCTCCTGTTGCTTTGGATGTCTAGTTCTTGCTTTTGAATACTGGCCAATGTTTCCCTGTTAGCAGCAGAATGCATCTAAAGAAAAACACCTAAAGCAGTCAGGGCAGTTGCCCCATGGGACATTTAAGATGGAAAGGACACAGGAGTGGATATGGGATATGGTCTCCAAGGTCATGTTTTGCACTTTGTGTTATGGGGGTGTGTGAGTTTTTTTTCTTCCATTGAGATCACTGCCTGGCTTTCTGATTTTGGGTTTCAATTTGGCCTAATGTCTTCGTCATACAGGCAGTGTGCCTGTGAGTTGTTTTCGTGGGACTCTATGGACTTTTAATTGAGGAGAACCACTCTGTCTCATACCAGAGATGCTCCTATCTTTAAAAGCATTCCTTCTAAATCAGGACAAACTGGTCATACTGGTAAGAAACCCTGCCTCGGGGAAACGCTGGCCTTGCTCTCCTGTCTGAACACTCATTACCCACAGAAACTCTGGGAAATGCTAAGTCCATATGGTCTAGAACAGTCTTTAGATGTCTGCCCTTCAGATTCCCACTCTTCAGACTGTCGTCTCTCCATCCTCAGATGTGCCTCTCGCTCTGGAGTCCCCAGTTGACTCTGGTGCAAAGCCGCACCAGAGAGACTGTGCAGTCTGGAAGTGTCTGTCGGGTAAAGCTGCCACCTTGACTCAAAGTGCTGTTCTTGAGGCTCATGTTAGATGCAGGTGCTTGTCTTCTGAGGGCCTCCAGGACCTAGCCAGACTCTGTAAAAATGCTTTCTGGAATATTCTGTTAGAACTTCCACAGCCAGAGAGAACTTTACTTATTTCCTGTAACATTGCCCTGTTCACTCAGGACCAAGACCTCTTATCTAGTTTCTGCCTCACTGTTTCAAATCTATTTTATGTAATCAAAAGCCCTCAAATTTGGTGTGAAGGGTTATCACAAATTCTTTACAAATCATGGTCATGAAAAAGTTTCAGGTTAAAATTTCTCCCTTGGTCTTCTGTTGCTGCTGTGGAAATTTTAATCATAAATACTATAATCCTCTCAGGAATGTGAAGTCCTACATATTACAATCTCTCATAAATTCCTACACTATTTCAGTAAGGTGTTTTAAAATCAGTTAATGTTGCTTCAGTGTTAAGGGCTCTGTTTAGTGTTGAATTGTAATGGTTGGGGCATAACTAATCTAAATTGGAAGCAACTGTGACTGCTTTTTTGTCCTTCCTCTTTTCTAGATGAGATGCTGAAAGTTAAAGCCATCCCACCATGTTTGCCCTTTCAACAGAATCAGCTGGGTGCCCTGTTGCCCTCCCTGCCTTTTCTTGCCTCATACAGCCTTTGGTGAAACACAACTATGTGAATATTCTTCTGGGTCAGATAAGAACCTATACGTTTGAGGCAGATTCTTACATTGGTGAAGATTATGCTCAATGTATTAAATGTCCTTTACAGTAAATTAAGAACAATGATCATATTGCTCTATCCAGTAACAGGACAGTGTCAGGTAAAGAAGTAGAAATCGGCCTATGTGGCTTGATAATGTTTGTGGTTTGCTCTCCCTGGTGATGGAATGTAGGTTACTTATCCTCAGATGCAGACTCTCTCAGCAGCATTTATTGTACATGGAGTAATGGCTGACTCCTATACTGTGCTGTTACTTAGCTACTGCCTCCCCTAGGCTTTTTTTTTTTTTTAAACCATGTGTTCTATCATCAAAACTGAGATCTGTGGTCACATGGAAGCTCTGCCACAATAACAGGCTAGCTCCCCATCTGCCAGTTGTCTAGGTGGAATTCTCTTTCTAGAGACATCTGTTTGTCTGCCACCGTGGCTGTTCCTGTGTGAAGCATCGTAGCCAGATATTTGTCAGTAGACTGGCTAAGGTATAGCACCATAATTTAAACCTATTTGTAGATAAAATACTCAGAAATGATATATTTTATAATTATCTTAGTTATATATATATATTTTTTATAGCATTTGGCCATGTTGGCTACCATTGCTCTGTTACAACTAAACATTTCTAACATCATTTGGGTGTGGGGAGAACATAGAATTTAAGAGTCACACTGTTTGGGTGAATTTCTACACGAGTTGATTACTCCTTTAATATTACTGAATGATAAATATATTGTCTTGATAGGATACAGAAAGTATTTCTTCCTCAATGTCAGGTCGTCAGTCAGCATAGCTCTGTGGCTCTCAGTTCTCTTGATAGCTGCTCGGCAGTTATTTTTATAATTTTATAATTGTCAATGGAAGTGAAGATGGGAGAGCGATGACATCACATCCCCAGAATAGACGTATGTATTCAGGCATGTGTGTATGTACATATATGGCTGAGAAGGAGGGACAAGTACTCAAGGAAAGCACTAAAACTTGACTCACAGATCAATATCGAAAGGGGTTTGGGGAAAATCACTGTCGGTAAAGCCTGTAACAAAGAGAGCCCTTGTTAAAAATATAAATGGGGACCAGCGTGGCGTAACTGCAGCTTGGAACATTGCACCTCAGAGAGTACTCTAGAAGAAAAACGGAAGGGTCTAGAAGAACTCCTAGGTACATTCCTGTGGGTCAAAGGCAGACCAGGAACTTCCCCTGCTGTGCTAGGCCCAGCTGGAGTTGGCAGCCTGGACTATGCAAAGGGCCGGCCTGCCTGAGAGCCCAAGGGCATGCAGCTGGCCTTACCGTCTTTCCAGAAGGCCCTGGAAAAGGTTCATCAGACATGTCCCGTCAATGTGCTCTGCTTTAGGGGATTTTACCTCATGGCCTAAAATGTGTTCACTCTGTTCCATAAGGTCACAGTTTATACTGAGGAGAAAAAAGTAAAGTCTTTTAAACAGGACATTGCCACTCTTTATGCCCCCAGCTTGTCATCCAATATAGAAATCACTGGCTGCAGCTGAATGGCAGATGTGACTTTGCTTATATTAGTGATCTCCATATGATAAAATACACTCAATTTTATGATCAGCTTTTCTAAAAACAAAAACAAAACAAAACATGACCTTGTAGGGCACATCCCCACATGCAGTTCTCTGGTGTGGAATTTATAAATTCACTTGAATTAATTTGAGTTGTGTTAGCTTTTTAGACCCACGGGCATGAGCTAGCTCTCCATTTGCACGTGCATTTATGTTTTCTAATATATTTTTGCATGGTTTTCTGTAGGATTCAAATTCTTTTGTGGTTTACTTATGTCTAGATAAAAATAAATTTTGTTGCTACTATAAATATCCCTTTGTATGTTCTCGGATTGTCACTGATAGACAGCAACTTTCTTGTCTGCATACTTTTCTCTATATTTATGCCACATATTTTTAGGCCAAGTATTTTCCTCATGGAGTCCTTTACTGTGCAAATCTACTGTCCACGAATCAGGGATTTTGATGCAAGCTGAGGTTTGCCACCTCCACATACACACTGTCTGTCCTCAGGAAGAGCTCTTATCTCAGTCTCCTGACGCCCCATAGCCCCGTGTTCTAGATGCATCCATAAGTGGGGGGTGGTGGTGGTGCTGGACTGACATAGTTGTGACAAGTTTTTACAAACAGAATTCCAGAAGCTTCTGAAGGTCAGGAAGGCGGCTTCCTTCCGGGCATCTTTCTGCTGCTGCTTTGCTCCCTCCCTTTCTTCCAGCTTAGGATGTGCATGTCATGGGCAGCAGCGAGCGAGGCAGCTGTAGAGAGAGTGCAAGCACAAAACTCCACAGAGGACACCATCATGGAAAGACGGCAGATTCGTAGTGACGCCCTTTAGTGCCAAATACCTACTCACTGAGTGCTTCTTATGTGGGGGAAAAAACAATAAATTCACATTTGATTACATTTCTGGACGACATTGAAATGTGACACCAAGCAAATAACAACTGTAATTTGGCAGCTCTTGTTTATTTTATTTCATCCCAATGTTTGTGTTTGGTTGCTTTTCACCGATTGTGCTCTCTGTGCCTCAATTACATCTTTAGTTAAGTGTTTTTAGTCGGCGCACAAAATGGCGGGCTTCGTCATGATGTTCTACTACATGCGTGTCACTGGGCTTTGTCCACATTTGCTCCCCACTTACCGTCCTGGTCCCCCCACCTTCTCTCATTGATTTCATTCTCCAATGATTTTTCAAGACATTGTTCAACTCTCTCCGTAACAGAGCATTTCCGTCAGGTTTTTTAAAAAGGCAAACACTAGGTGCTGCCTTTAAAATGAGGTTATAAAAGTAGTGAGCATTTCCTATACCTTCTATATGAGATGAGTTGTAGACTGGGAATTTGGGGTGGCTGTATCGGTCTTTTCATTCTTCAGCAAAGAGTTCAATAGGTCTGGGCCCAGTGGTACAGGCATATAATTCAAGCTCCTTAGGAGTCTGAAGCAGGACTGTGGAAAGCTCCAGTCTTGCTTGGGCTAAGAAGTGAATTCCAGGCTAGCACAGACAATTTACTAAAACCCTGTCTCAAAATAAAAGCTAAAAGGACTGTTGGGGTATAGCTTAATGGTAGAGCGTTTAGTTTGCACGCATGAGATCCTGAATATAGTCCCCAATACTGCAAAAGAAGAAAGGAAAGGAAAAAAAAAAACAAACAAACAAACAAACAAAAAAACCAGAAACAAGCCGTGGATTTGTTTTATTAAATAAGAATCAGTAATAAGATAAAAAATTTTGTCATGCTTATATATGAATAGATGTGTGTGCATATATATACTTTCCTGGTTATTGATTAGCATAAATATGCTGTTGCAAAGCTTTTGCAGAGTGGGTTTTATCAACTTTATCAACTTAGCTTCAAGGCCCTTGACAGCTGTGTATCACCAATGTGACCTTAGACAAGGCTCTCATTCACTCTTGCCTTATAGATCTCAGCGTCCAGCAGAGAATAAGAATAGTGCAGATGCAGCAGAATCTGGTGAAGCAGATGAGTGAGGGACCCAAGCAGCTGAAGTTATGACTCCTTGTTTGCCTAGGGATGCTGAAGGGGACCGAGTTTGCCTAGGGATGCTGAAGGGGACCGAGTTTGCCTAGGGATGCTGAAGGAGACCGAGTTTGCTTAGGGAAGCTGTAGGGTGACCGATGCCAATCTGAGAGCCAAACTGGGGCCAAAGAGTTGCGCTATCTTTGTGCCACTGGCACCGTTGGCCTTAACATTTCCCTTATTCCTTCATTTCCTGTGTCTCAACTATGAGTGGTAAGCTAACACAGGAACTCCTTTTTAAAAATTGACATGTATGGGTGCTTTGATTGCATGGGTGTTTGTGCACTATGCACGTGCAGTGTCTGAGGATGCCAGAATACAACACGGGGTCCCCTGGAACTAGAGTTGCAGACAGTTAGTTGTGAGTGCCCATGTGTGTGACGGGAATTGAATCTGAGTCTGCTGGAAGAGGAGCCAGCGCTCTTAACCACAGAGTCATAAGAACTTGTAAACTTAACTATGTTACGCTTGTTTTGGTTACAGTGTGTTCTACAAGGTAAGACACAGGTTCTTATTGCAAGTTTTTTCCTTGACATTTTTTCTAGTTTGAGTTCAGGGCAAGTGAAGCATCTCTCAACTCTGTTCTATTCATTTATAATTTGGACTTGTAATTCTATCTGCTTGAACTATTTCATAGACATTTCATAAGAATAGAATAAATAAAACAATTCACATTAAACTTTAGTGCTAAATATATTACACCTGTCACACACCATTTAGCCCCATGATAAGTTTATGGGATATTAAAAAAAAATGGATCAATTGAATTTATAAACTTTGTTTCTTTCTTGTTTTGATGTGAGGGTACATTGTTAAAATTAATTAGATTTAATTTATGTTAAAAACTCAGTGATATAACATCCATGAACATATACTAGGGAGATTCCTGTAATTTATTTTCTACTATTTAATTTTATAAAGTGCTCTCAGGTCTCAAGGCAAGAAACAGAAAATAATGATAAATGTAGAATAGGTAAAATCTCACCTCCTTAAAATGGGACAAAATGTCTTTGCCCTCTTGTTCCTGTTATAGCTCAGTTCCTTTGCACTTAATCCTATTTCCCAGGCAGCTCAGAGAACAATTAAAATATCCAGTTGGGGCTTGTTTCTTCAAAACTTAAGCTGCCAACCACACTGTTCTTTGTTGCCTAAATCTTGTAAAATGTTCCGGCTTATTTTCCTCATATAATTCTTTGAGGACTCCTTTAGCTAAACACAGTGCATCTATTAGGGACCATCATAATTACCACACCTCAAATTAACCAACGCTATTTGTTCATAACAATTATTTAGTTCTCATGAAAGCTCCGGTGTGAATGTATGATGGAATTCCCTTCCCATGAGATTTATTTGCAAGTGAAACTATCTTCAAAGTGAAATACTAGTATCGTTGAAGCTCACATCCCATAAAACAGGGCCAGTCACACACTTCAGGAAGCTGGTACTGAGATGATGGGGACCAGCGTCACTGCGTCTCCTCTCTCCTTCTGTTATGCTGAGGGACTTGGTAAAGCAGTTTAGGTTATCTTTAAGTTACTGACTGCAGACATGAGATCTTAACTAGAGAAAGATAATGTTAGAGTTGTTGATAATGAGATTAAACACAACCGCATTCTCCATTTTATTCTGAAGCCTCGGATTTAGTTGATGCTCTATTCACAGTTGTATTCTACTTTTTTTTGTAGTCGTGTCTTGTCTCTCCTTTTCTGCGTGTATTTCCAAAGCCCTTTTAGAAACACTCAGGCATTCACACCCGTGTCAGCGACTGTGAGAACCACAAACTCTCCTTTCAGTGTCCTGACAGAGCAAATCTTCAAGATGTTTGGTATATTGTATTTATTTTAAACAACCCATTTACTATGACACTCAAATACTAGCACAAGACTTAGAGGATTAGGAGTGTAAGATCAAGAGGATTTTACTAACTAGGAGAATGAAACTGCCACCAAGGCTGGGGATGCAGAAGGCAGGCCAACTTGGCATCCAAAGGAGATAAAGAAAGCAGTTAACTTGACAGGACTTCTGAGGGATTGAGATAGCAAACAGGGAGAAACTCACAGAAGTTGTGAGCTGCCTATGGGAAACAGGGAGTCATGATGCAGTCACAGACAGACCGTATTGCCCAAAGAAACCACTAGGATGAGTAAGAAATGGTATAGAATGTTGACTTAAGATCACTAGAAAATTTCCAGTAGGAAAACAGTTATGGAGGAGAAAAAATGACAACACAAAAATAATCGAGAATATGTTCCTGCTGCAAGAGAAACTGTGTTATCTGGGTAGCCTGTTCTCTTTTGGAGCAGACCCATTGGACACAGTAAGAGTATTCTGGAAAAGAGGAACTAGGATGTTCACTACAAAGATATTATGTATGCCTTAAGATGACACAGGTAATAGTTATCCATGCAATTTGATCATTGCATGCTGTGCACACATATAGACACATTTTGTACCCCATAAATATGTATAATTGTTATATGGCAGTCAAAAATAAATAAAAGACAAAAATTCCAGCTCACTGCAACTTTTACTTCTTGGACATTCTATATATATTGTATCCATTTTAAGGGCCAAAAGATGAAGGCATGGGTGGGAAGGGACATTTCTTCTTCCTCGTGAGGGTTGCCGGTTTAGTAGGTTGTAGTTCAGGCCATAAATCCTACCACATTTGCTAGGATGCGTTTGCATAACTGGAGCTGGTGGGAAAGAATAAAGGGAATGCTATTCAGTTCCCTATGAGAGAAATATGTGATATCTGCAGTGGTCCATGGTAATGGCTGCTGTCTTCCAGAAAGTTCCCGAGAATGGGTGAAGTCAGTGTTCTTTAGAATTCCGGAATAATTGTTTATCAGTGTGTTACAGATGACTTATACGAAATGAGAAGGTTGACTAAGTGGTCAGCCCTAAAAGCATTCACGCAAGTAACATTTTACAGACTAAGCATGTTGCATCTATACATTTAGCAATCCATGTGTATATACATATGTTCATGAAGACAACAATTAATGGGAAAAAGAGGCTATATGTTTGAAAAAGTGAAAAGAAGAACATATGGGAGTGTTTGGCATGAAGAAAGGAAAGGGGAAATGACGTAATTATTTCATTATTTAAAAAAAGAATTAAAAAGAAAGAGATTGACTATATGTCTTCTTGCTTTCAATTTAGAGATTTTGACATTCAACATGTATTGTGCTTTTTTTCCCTGGGGGACAAATTCTTCAGCACAAGGATAAATTGTTCCTTGAAAAACTGAGAAATGCCCCCTAGGGCTTTAGACATTCTAGAAGCTGGATGCACCAATACTGTTTGCTCACACCTAGTTTATGAAGCACAGAAGCACAGGCCAGAGACAGTGCAGGGGTTAAGAGGAGCACTTCCTGCTCCTGCTAAGAACAGGAATTCAGTCACCAGCACCTACATGGTGACTCACAAGTGTCTAATTCCTGTTCTGCCGATCTGATACTCTCTTCTGGTCGCCACTGGTTCCTGCACACATGTGCCACACATAAACTCACTCACACATAAAAACCTAAAGAATTAAAAGAAAAAGGACGATCAAAGCAGTGCTGTAGAACTAGCGAGAAGAACGAGACTGAAGGGTGGTTGTAGAGCGAGAGGAATTGGGGACAGGTCTTAGAAGGAGCGGTGAGCACAAACAGGTGAGAACATCACTGTTATTTGCTTTAGGCCGAAGATTTAGTTACTGGTTGTATTTTAACACTATAAAACACCATTCGTTATTATAGTCTATTGGAGTGTCTACCATATCATTAAGTGCAAACAATGTGGGTGGGCATGCTTAAGTGTGAATGCACACACAGAGATACATGACCACAAACCAGCCAGGCTTTCTCTTCTTCTTTCCTGTGATATTGAAACCATAGTGCCCACATTAAAAAGACGTAGACAGTATGACACTGCTCCAAACAGAATGTAGACTAAGCCATGCACACGTGCAAATGTCTAATGTGTGCCAGTGGGTTTTGGAAGGATGTTAGATGTAATAGCTATGTTCAGCGCTCTTTGCAGCTTCAGTGGTTAACCACTGGAGAGAAATAATATCGGTTCATAAAACGAAATGAAATTGTCAGTCAACAGCTTTAATTATAACAGGAGTCGTAGTAATGGGTCTTTTTGTTGCTGTTGTGTTGTGAAAACCATCACATTATCTAAAAGGTTTTCTTTAGCTGTATTCATTGAAGGAGAGACAGCTAGGGTGAGCTACAATTGAAAATGTTTTTTTTCCTACTTTTCTGTGTTTGTAGGGCCTGTTAGCAGAAAAGCCTGACTTCCCTGGTATTGTAATTTGTAAATACTATGAAATGGCTGTCTTTCTTCCTCAATGTTGCCTTATTTAAGATGGTTAGAATCACCACAGCAACCAGTTATGCAGTCCGTTTTTCAATACAGAAAGAATCGGATGGAACCGGGCTCCTTGCTTGTGTCTAGCAACCATTCCCAGGGCTCCTTTAAGAACCAGATGATACTATGCAGAGCGCATGCACTGGAATTACAATTAGCCTGTGTACCCTCACATCTCATAGTGTGTTTACAGCTGTCAAAAATGACACCCCTACTTTTTCTCCCCTTAGCTAAATTGGCCTAAGTCCAAGCCAAGAGAACTATGATGATTGCCTTTTACCTGGACGAATAGGATACAGGGTTTTCAGACAGCTGAGGCACCTATAGATGCAGTTGCAAAACAGCTGGGAAGGAAGCAGCTTTCTCATGGAGGAACAGGCAGCCGCTCTTGCACAAGGGACCTTGCTGTCGGCAAACGACATTCCTGGTGGGTTGCCTGTCACTTCAAAAGATCTGTACCTTGTGACCTGAGGTCTTAGGTAAGATTCTCAGATGGCTTTGCTCATAAATCCATCCTTTAGACTGACTAACCTCTAAAAACCATTGGCATGGCAAGAAAGAATTGGAACACTCCCCTCCCCCAAATAAAACCAAACATAATACAGTCTTCAACAAATTCTAGGCTTAATAGTACTAATAATAACTCATACCAAACAATATTTATTTGTTTTTCTTCAAGTACTGTAGTAATTAGTTTCTGTGGACAGCTTCCTTTAATTTGGAAAGCCTTAACAGCATAGGTTCAATTCTAGTTATTTCTTCTTTGTTATATTGAGATAAACAAGAGTCATTGTAGTTAAGAAGGTTGTCAAAGACCATATTCTACCAACTTGTAAAGTTAGGGGTCCAACAAAAATCCGGAGCTCCAGGGTCCTACCTCCTGAACACAGAACTGAGGCTTCATCTGTTTTCTGAGGTCTGATAGTGCTCATTGAGAAATTTCTCGTGAAAAAGTTTTGTAACTTAAGGAACAATACTTCACCTTAACCTGCTTTCTTCCTCTGGTTTTATACTTTCCCTGTAGTCTTAAAAATAACTTGTTATTTATTTATTTGTACGTGTATAGGGGGTATATGTTTATTTGCACATGGGTGCTGGTACCTCAGGAAGCCAAAGCAGGGTGTTGAATTCTCTGGAGCTGGAGCTACAGACAGTTGTGTGCCTCTCCACACGGTGCTGGGATCCCGACTCCAGTCCTCTGCAAAAACAGCAAGTGATCTTTACTACTGAGCCATCTTGCCCTCCTCCGTTTGACATGTTTATCAATGAGAATTTGTTAAGCACTACCATAATACAGTTCTTTAACAGACACAAGAAGCAAACTTTGCATAAATACTAAGATTTATTTATTTATCTGTTTATTTTTTTGGTAACTGTCCTTACAATGACATTTGCATTACTGGTATGAAATTACTTCTAATACTTTTTTATTCCTTCTTTTTTGATTCCCACTTTTATTTTTATTGTGTATTTTTAATTAAAATAGAATTACATCACATTTCACTTCTCTTTCACTCACTTTAGTCTCTTCCAGGTACTCTTCCTCTACGTACTCCAATGTCCATCCTCTCTCAAATTGATAGCCTCTTTTGCTTTGATTATGATCATTACATACATACATGTATGTGTGTACATTATGCACAAGCATATAAATACAACTTTCTGAGTCCACTTTTGTTGTTTGTACATAAGGCTTGGTACTTCCTATTAGATAACCAATAAGGGGACTCATCCCTCTGTGAGGCTCATTCTCTCTCTCCTATCAGCTATTAGCTGCCTGTGCTTCTTTATCTAGGGGTGAGGAGGCTTCTGGAAATTTTTCCCTTCTGCATTAGTGTGTGTGTTGGTATTGCCATTTTCCTAATCTTCTTTACGCAGCCATTTCTAGGTGAGAGCATTTCCCAGCACACTTCCTGGTATTGTGGTGCTTACAATCTTCCCTCCCCGTCTCCTATGATGTTCCCTTAGCTATAGATGCAGTAGCCATGGTAGAGAAATATCAATTGGTGCTGGGCTCCCCACTATCCATTTATCTCTTTGCTATGCCCACTTGTATTTTTCTGTGATGTGCTCCATCTGCCTGTAAAGAGAAGCTTCTTTGATGAAAGGCTGGTATCAACACTAGTCTGTGGGTATAAGAATAAGACTTAGAATGTAGCAAGAAGTTAATGCTGGTCTAGCAGAGTGGCAACAGTACTTTCTTTTCTAAGGTCAGTGACCTCAGTAGGCGTGGGTAGTTGGCTCGGTGTCTACTACCAGCCAGGATTTCCCTCCGATGGAGTGGGCCTGAAGTCCAAGTAGAAAGCTATTGGTTATGACCAACACATGCTTGCTGGGTATTGTACTTTACAGATGTCTTCCCATGGTGCTCATTCTTGTGGTTTGTAGGTGTGTTACAACTGGGTAGAACTTCTAACTCTTTCCATCCTTTGGCAGCTTGCATAGTACTTGATGGTACCATGGACAATAGACCCCAGGAAGGAGACTTTCAAGTCAGATTTAACTTGAATCATCCAAGTCCTGTTTCCCCAGTGTGCAACATTTTCAGTAATAGAGACTTACCTTCTATCACAGAGAGTCAGGCAAGAGTGACAACAGTAGCCTACGTTGTTTTGTGGAGCTTTATTTATTTATTTTTTTTAGTGTTTTATTTTTTATTTTATCTCGACAACCATTTCATCCCTTGCCCTTTGCCTTTGGGATAGTTTACCTTAAGTTCTTGATATTTGAGTTAACACTTAGCTGATATCATAGATTCTTATTTTTCAGGTGTCACAATTATAATAATTTTAATTAGCAGCATGCTTTCCAACTTATCTCTTCATTTACAGTCTGCACACCTTAAACTATATCAAGCAACCATCCCACCTGCTCCATAGTCCCCAAAGCTGTTCCTTTTATCACTGTTGTCACGTCCTCCCTCAGCTGGGCAGCCTTTACAGACTACTAGCTTGTCTCCTAAATCCTAGTAATGCTCTCTGCTGAATAAGCTTTCTGCAGAGCTATTCGATGATGTCTCAAAAACACCAACATGTACCATATTGTTGCTCAAAGCTTCCTACACTCCCTCCATGCCCATGTCTTAAAGCACCTTGGTCAGCTCATGCGTCCAGCATCATTCCGAGCCTCCTCCACGTTCCTCTGGGATGCATCTTTTAAACATGTGCTGCAGTTTTCCAGTACTGCCACCTTCATCCTCCTTTTCTCCATCGGTCTACTTCCTGTTCTTCAGCGTGCCAATCATCTTTTACCCTTGTAGAGCTCACTCATGGGGTACTTTTAGGAGGCCTTCTCTCCTTCCAGAAGATTCTCAAGAGCAAATCGCTCCCAAATGGCGCGGTTGCCTCCTCTGTGTTTCTGTAATCGTGACCATAGCACAATGCCTCCAAATGATCTCTACCTTCCCCTATGTTAAGTCTGCATCAACTTTTAGTTGGCTAAGTAGTACTCATGTTAGACCTGCAATTCAGAGGGCATGGGGGTGAGGATTTGTGGAAGTGAAATGAAACTTCCACACATCTTTTAATAAAAGAGAAGACCAAGAATAGGCAACACACGCTGATGAAAAAAAAAAAGTTGTTTTGTGGGGGAAACAGATGGGCTGCTTCCGGAGTATCATTGACTGTGCACTCTGAAACTTAACCTTTGGCAGTACTGCGACAGCAGGAACTCACCTGAGAGCAGACACCCTGTTTAAATTTAAACACTTAAAAAAAAAAAAAAAAAACCCAGGAAATGTCAGTGTTGTGGCTATTACGATAGAAGGCCTAGCTTCTTCAGATCTGCTGTTGGGCCTAAGTAGGTCAAGTGTCTCCTTGCGTGAGTCAGTGGCACTGCCTGAAATAGAACGCAGACAGATACATCATTTCTTCCAAGCACTGCCTAGAGTTTGGATGCAATGTATGCAGAGCTAGAAATCAACAAGGATGCTAATGAAAACTATCTGGGGCAAGGATTTACGAGGATGCGAGGAGCTAGGCTTATACAGGTGCCTTTAAAGGGAAGTAATCCATTGGCAATGCTAAGAACAAATCGTTTGACTCAACGTGTTGAAGCATACCTGACCTACAATATATCTGATCCATGAAGGTGGACTTAACTCACCTTTTACCAAGATACTTCTGCAAGCCTCCATGATGAAGGGGTGATAGGAAACATATTCAAGTTTTAAGGAACAAACCAAAGTTGGCCTTTTCTGACCTGGTGCCCACCTGTCTCACCTTCTCATCGGTTTGCCTCTCATAGTCTACCATGACCTTTAGATAGCAGCTACAAGGAACACTTTTATGCACATCATACAATGTCTTGCCTCTAGGACCTGGCTAGTTCTATTTCCCCCACCATTGGTCATCCTTCCCCCAGGCTCTGTGGCAAAATAATCCCTATGAAGCCCCACTATTCCCACCTAAACAACTGTCTGCAGATGCTCCTGAGGATCCCTATGAAGCCCCACCATTCCCACATTACCAACTGTCTACAGATGCTCCTGAGGATCACAACTGGACAGGGAGAAGGGGTTGTGCTGTGGAGCATCTTGTGGGTGGAGAGGAGGGATGTTGCCAAATATGCCACAATCTTCAGGCCTGATTACAGTTAATTCAACTCACTCTGTTGGTAGAGGCACTGCAAAGTCCTAATTTGGGATGCCTGCTACAATAAATAACCTGAGTCTATTTCAACTGTTTTGAGAAGGTGCCAATTTCACTTAAAAGTATGTTTTCAGTAATTTCTAAACAACAAGGATAACTTTTTAAAAGAGCAAATACCATAATTTATAATCAATGATGTGGGAAGGACTGTAAGCTTTGTTCCAGGTGAAAGCAGTCTTGGTGGGCTTTACCACTTGAAAACACCACAGATAGACTGAATGGAGCCATCCATACCAGGGAGGTTTACTCTTGTTTCCCTTTAACCCTTTTTCCTTCTTGTATAGGATTGTTGGATTGTATAATAAAGTCTAATTGTTAAGAAACAGAGCCAACACAATGACTCTAAGCTATAAAGGCTTTTAGAAAGATCATAGATCAACTCATTCACCTGGATTCCAGATGTAAAAGGTGAGAGTGTGATCTAGTATTGAATAATTCCAGTCTTCTACTAAGGAGCTAAATTTCAGGTTATAAACGAAATATACCTGTAATTAGTTCATTCCTCTTCGGGTAGGTTCTATAGTTCTATATTCTAGTCATTTTGGAATATGACACGGTACCTTATGGTTTAAGTGCACATGCATACACACAGGTACACACATGCACACTAAATAAACATAACTAAGTCATAAAAAGGTTCCGGTTCTTTAGGAACTTGCCTTGGCTCAAGGAATGTGGTGTATCTGGAATGACCACCCTTAACAGGGGATTCCTCTGCCAGCCATTTGTGATATCTGTCCTCAGTTCATGTCTCCTAGAAGGCAGACTTCAGGTTTTAGATTTAGCAGCCATAGACAGTCAGACTGTTACTAACTAATCACAACCACCGGGCCATCGACCCATTCTTCATCATCATGGGCAGGGGCATGTTCAGGGCAGGAACTTGAGCTGGTGTCTGACCATGACATGAGGAAGCAAAGCTGTGCCTAACCCTGTTCTACTCTGGAATTATGAACCTGTCTTCATTTTATTATTATTTCCTTAAAGCCTAGATTTAGGCCATATCAGCAACACTGGAGGTGGAAGCCAGAACACAGGTTCAAGCAAGCCTGGGCCACATAGTGACATCATGAGGTTGTACCTAGAAAGACAGAGAGACAGACTGACAGAAAGACAGACAGACACACACATGAGAGAGAGAGAGAGACAGAGAGAGAGAGACAGACTGACAGAAAGACAGACAGACACACACATGAGAGAGAGAGAGACAGAGAGAGAGACAGAGAGAGAGAGACAGACTGACAGAAAGACAGACACACACACACATGAGAGAGAGAGAGACAGAAAGACAGAGAGAGAGACAGAGAGACAGACTGACAGAAAGACAGACAGACACACACATGAGAGAGAGAGACAGAAAGACAGAGAGACAGAGAGACAGACACAGAGACAGAGTGAGAGACACAGAGAGACAGAGACAGACAGAGAGAGAAAGAACAAAGTAGCCTCTTAGTAGGATAAAATTTACTGAGTAGAAAATAGAAGATGGACAGAACACCACCACACATGGGGGGTGGGGGCGGTGGGAGACTGATGGGTCATGAAGGCTCACCATCGTGAGTGCTTATCTTAGGGTAAAAGAGGATGCTAGCATATTTGCAGCCTTCTTACTAAAAAATTCTGGACTTTAAAAGTTCTTCACGAGTGTATAATTCTTTTACAAAATGGCTTCTTCCCGATACAGTTGAGTGAGAGAGCTGTTTCCACTGTTCCTTCCTGAGTTGTATTCTTAAGCCCCTTTAGGCTAGGAGGCCACTGGTGGATGCTTAAAAATAGTTCTCCGCATAGGGAGTGGAAAATCCCGCAGACATTAAAAATGCCAAGCGAGGGTGGATGTAGAGGGTGGGGCTATCGAAGACTGGGTTGGAGAGGGAGAGGCCAGGATTCTGGGGTGTGTTAGGCTGGCACTGGCATCCCTCTCTTCTCCACTTATCAGTTCTGTTTTCTGGGGCCATGCCCTGCTCAGGGCAAAGTTGGTAAATCTGTTGTCGGGTTAGGCACCGAAGTAGGGAATGTGCTCTGTGCCCATAACTAAACCTTATCTAGAGAGAAGAAGGAAGGGGCTGTGGATGTGTCTGTCTCTTTCAGTCACAAGCAACCAAGTTACACAACATCATGTTTAAAACTTACCAGTAGCATACAGGTTCTGAGTCCTAACTATTTTACATGGTAGTGGTACAAAAGGGTGAAATAGGCAGTCCTAAGCAAGCATTTATTAAACAGTTAATGTCATAATAAAGCCTTAGAAAATAGAAGGGGAACCTGCATACAAATGGAATTTGTACTTATTAGTATTATTTTGGTGGTAAAGAGCAGAAATGCAGGTCAAAATTTAATTTTGTTTTAAGATGAATAGTTCTCCAGTGTGGTAATGCCATCAGAGAAATAAAAGGGACTCTTGCAATGACAACATGGAGGCTTTACTTTGCTCCTCTCGCCTGCAAGGTAATATTTTTCCTGCATCCGCTCAAATTACAGATTATTTTTCCTGCATCCACTCACGTTAACTGTTCTAGATGGTGGCTTCCGTTTAGAAATGAATCGTTCTGCAAGACAGCTCTCTTGACACAGCTGCAAGTAGGAGAGCTGTTTAGTTGTTCCGAGAAGGAGGCAAGTTCTGTTTTCATGGAACAATAGCATTTAAACCTTGCATTGCTCTTTACTCAGTGTCCTTAAGCAGGAATAGGAGTGATTTGTACTTTATCGTCACCTGGTTTTTTTCCCCCCTCAGCAATGTGTGTGTCATCGGAAGCAGGGAGGGAGTCTGGTAGCACCACCTTCAGAATGCTGGCTGTGTGTTCCTGCTCTGAGACTCACCCCTGGCAGGGTAAGGCTGTACCCCATGAGCATTATGAGAAAGGAACATCCCATAATGATTCATGGTAATTTACCTTGTGTGCTAAATAGAATTCCATGTAGCATGCAATCGAGCATACATTCCATTCCCTACGTTTGGCCAGGCTTTGGAGATATTAAACTGTTGGCCGTTCATCACCTCTGCCATGAGAAGGTTGGTGTGCCAGATGCACATCTCATTTTTCTCTACAGTGCCGCCTGATTATGTAGGAAGAATTTGAAGGAATAGACATTTACTTGCTGCTGACTGAGTTTTTCTTTTAGCTTTTCCTTCTGTTAGGGATGTCTCACATAATCAAGTCATCGTATAATTTTCTATTAGCTCTGGGAAGCTTTTGTGAAAGAGACATTTAGGTACATACTTACATTTTTCTGGACAGAACACCACTGACACTCAGCCCTCACTGGAGGTCCTGAGGCAGACACTTGGGGAGCAGCTCAGAAGTGTACCATCAATGAGAGATGGCGTGCAGAGCTCGTCGTAGGTGACGGAGCTCTTCTTGTTTTCATCAGTTCAGACTTATGAATCATTCTGGTATAATTTTTAAATAAAAAACCGGAGTCCACAAAGGAAGGAGATACGAAGGCTTCCCTACAGTGTATTCTTTTCTGCTTACTTACCAAGCCATGAAATAACACTGGGACTATAAGAAAGGCTCTCTCAGTAGCAATTGAGTTCACTTACCTCAGCTGAGAGCTGTGCAGGAAGACATGCCCTAAAGCAAATATTTCCAAGTCATCTGAGAGGCCAAAGATTAAAGGTGAGATGTGAAATCTTATTTTCCCCCAGAATATTATTGAGAGGCTTTCCTGCCATTCCCCGATTCCCATACACAGTACTGCAAAGATGCATCATTTGTTTTCAAAACATTTTCAGTTTACTCTACATTCATCACAACTTACGCTGATGGTCTTAACATCCTTGCCATTACCAATAACTTTGAAGGTAATGCATGCATTTTACTTGCTTCTCACATTCTCTTGAACTTGTTGGCTGGTTGGTATTGTTGGTTTGGCATCTAATTCTGTGAATTAAACACATTCTTCCCCCCACTTCCATTGGAAGCTATTGGCATTGCTGACTCCTGGACTATAATCATAACCAGTCTGTTAGCAGGTCACATCCGTCTCCCCATACATTGGGAATCTGTGTTCTCATTTGAGGGCTTGGTGGTTTCCACTGCCTGGTTTTAAATTGCCTGGTGGGTGACATGCTTCTGTATTTAATGCGTTCTCCGTTCTCTGCCAGATGATATAATTTTTAAGGCATATATGTGACAATTAGTGAATCACATTTCTGACTAAAATTTAGCCACAGGTGTTACTGCAATTGTAAATATCCCACAGACAGGACAATAACTCGACAGATACTGTCATACTCGGTTCAATTTGTACATTCCCAGGGTGTTCCCACAGAGCATAATGTATGCTCTAGGAGTCAGCATACTGCTTCTCATTTAATTATGCAAGCAATACTTGATTTTACACACACTACAATCAATGTTGGCCAAATATTAGCCAGAAATCAAGAAAATATGCTCATTTACCAGGCTGGGTAGTTTTTCACATAGAATTAACCCCCCCTCCCAACGAAGCCAAATGCGATGCATTTTGTGTCAACAAAATAACCATGGGAACAGGAGTGCCTGTTACTCACACTTTAGTAGCTGTGGTACTTGGATGCATTCAAAGGGTTGCTCACCTTTATTTCTTGGAAATTCAGCCTTAACGATGGTCAGTGTCTATTTCTATAGTAGAGCCCAATATGTTTTATAGCTGTGTTACAAACCAACAGTTCTGAAGTGCAAAGAAGGATGATAAATGATCCCAGGATGTTACCTAGGATATGACTGGGCCTGGTGATCTGATTCGTCAAGGGGATGGAAAAATTTGCCCAGGATGATCACCCTGCCCCTTCTCCCAACTGAACATTCATGTGTCCTGATTGTCCTTTAGGTGTGCCACATGGCTGACTTTTATGAGTTACATCTTGGGCTTCCTTCCAATTTGTAGAGCCTTTGTGCTGGATTCGACGGATCACCTCCACCTGGTGGGTCCCTGTGTGATTTCCACACTTACAGTGTGACATTTGGGCTGTTTTGGCTCCCATCCTCTTTCAGTGATTATGACCACAGAGTTATTACGGGAGAACTATTGTGAGCTCCTTGCCTGTCAGTGAGGGGGCGGTGACACCTGCCAGACAGGACAGCTCAGGGACAGTGAGGGCATTGCTATTTCCCATGGGCTTTTATCATGCAACAGAGGCAGCACCAGTACCAGAATCGCTGTCAGTTGTATTACCTGGATATTTTAAGAGGCACCAACTTAAAAAAAAAAAAAAAAAAAAAAAAAAAAAAAAAAAAAAAAAAAAAAAAAAAACAACGTAGCCACCTATTTAAAAGACAATTACATCTTTAAGCAACCTTATGACATCTATGACTGTGGAATTTGAGTTTGCGCCCATACCAAGTGCTGAAATAGCTCAGGTAGTAACACTACCTTAGGATATAAGGGTCCCTGGTCTCTGAGTTCTTATTCCTCCCTAATCCTGCCCCATCTCAGGAAAAGAAGTCATTCAGCTAGCAAGCTGCTCCAGAGGCTAGTGTGTGAGCGTGTGTGTGTGTGTGTGTGTGTGTGTGTGTGTGTGTGTGTGTGTGTGTGTGTGTTTGTACTCTCTAGTATCACAGACAAGTCCTCCTCTTTATTCTCTTGTTTTCATAAGTGTATATAATATCTCCCTGTGTTTGGAGCACAGATGGAACACATCTAGGTAAAAATCAAAACAGTGGTAACAATATCTTCATGTCTGAAAGATAAATAAAAAAACAATGAAAGGAGTCTAATCAATCTTCATTGGCAGTCCCATGGGGAAGTCCATGGAGAGGGAGGACTAAGCTTGTTTTTGAAGACAATGTAGACCATGCTGGGGAACTGGGGAAGGGGAGGAACAGCTCCTTGAAGGACTTGGGGAGGTTTAGAGTCAAGCAGAAATGAGGCTATGGTGTCTGAGTTGATGCCCTCATAATTAAAATCACAACTCATCTGTAACTAAAATGTGCATGTGGAGTCTTAGCAGCATGCACTTCCATGCCAGTGCTAATCACAAGCACTTTATCCTTTCAGAGAGCTAGACATTAAATGTCCTCATAGATGGCAGAGAAAACAGTAAACGTTGGCAGGACCCCCTGGCGCTGTCTCTTTTTGTCTGCATGTGAACCTCACCCAGATGCTTTCCCCACATGACTCTTTGCACCACAATATGCTGTGTCACTGCTCCATACCCACGGATTGCCCTCTCCACTTCCAGTTTTGCCAGTGAAGGTAAGGTACACTGTAGGTACACTTATTTGAAACCAAAAAGAAAAATGGTAATGAGCATCTTCAATCCAAATGGCGTCACTATTAGCTCTGCCCAGTCTTGGCTGACAGGAGAGGGAGCTTTGATGCTCCAACCAGCTGCTGAGCCCTTGGCTATCTAGAGCAAAGGTTCTCAACCTACGGGCTGTGATCTCTTTGGAATTGAAAAGCTACTTCATAGGGGTTGCCTAAGACCACCAGAAAACACAAATATTTACAATATGACTCCTGACAGTAACAAAAGCACAGTGATGAAGTCGCGATGGAAATGATTTTATGGTGGGGGGGGGGTCACCACAGCATGAGAAAGTGTGTTAAAGGGTTGCAACATTATGAGGGTTGAGAACCGCTGCTCTAGAGCAGCCTGTGATTGGCAGGGATGCAGGCTGAATCTGACTTGATTGCCTTGTGTTTTCTATGTGGCCATTAGTGGCCATCACCTTAGATCTTTCCCATGATGGCTTCCATTGCTTTCATGATATGATTATCTAGTGGCTGACTGACTCTAAATTGTAATCAGAAAGTATTTTGAATTTTCTTTTGGAGGGTCTTATTTTAAACTGTTAAATGTCTTTCATAGTTGTTCAGTTTTGTGCATTTAAACAGCCAAGTTCAGAGGGAAAACCAAAAGAAAGTCATAGTTTGGATAGCTTATTGAAAATACCAGATTAAGAGACTTGGTAATTTTAAAAACACATATTCCATTTTTGTACTTTTTAGATATATTTATTTATTAGTATAAGGTTAATGCATGGGATTTGCTAGTTCCTAGCACACTCATAACTAAAATGAGCATGCGCAACTGCTGTAAGAGACTTGTAAAGGCTAATCAAGTGGGAGTTATAAAATGGCTAAGAGATTAAAAATTTACAAACAAGACTATGTGGCTGAAGAAGCCAGGAAGGGCAGAGTATTTGAAGGACTCAGAATGCTTCTCCAAATGATAGATGTTTCCCCAAGAGGTCACAGTGGAATTTAACAGACTTGCCTCAGATATAAAAGCATCTCTGCATTCATGCAGGGCTGGTTGAGTTTCCATCTGGAAAAGAGTTGGTTCATCTCACAGTCCTGAAAAGGAGAAGCTGGAAGCCTAGCCCATGATCGCATGCAGACAAGTTCAACCGGTATGGGCGCCCTCCTGATCGCCTACATAAGATGCATCACAACAGATGAAGGAGCAGGTCAGCCACAGCATCCACGGAACCACATCATCTGTCGAGAGAAGCTTTTCAAAAGGCGGCTGTGAGGGAGTTTCCAATGCTGCCCCTTAGGGGTCATGTTAGTGGTTTAGGCGATACTGTGGTATTTGTAGACAGCAGTAAGGTCAGGGCATTTATGAAATGGTGTGTTCAAAGGAGGATGCATTCCTGCAGCCACGGCCGGTTCCAGAGCGAATTACACGGGATTAAAGCATAAAGCAATCATCACTAAATCCTTATTTTGTCCTTGCCAGTGAACAGTACAAGGTAGAATTTACATTTTGTTTCTTCTACCTGCATTGTACACTTGAGTAAGCCCCTGAGAAACTCTGAGTTTCAATGTTCTTAGGAAACGAAAATAATGACGCTATTTCTCACACGTCCACTATGGGGGGGGGGGTATCAGCTTAATCCATGGTTTATACTCAAGAAATAATAATCTTACAAAAAGAGATGTGTATTCTCTCCTACCTCTAAGCAAGCTCTTTTAGTTTAATTCAACAAGTGCTATTTGCTTACTGTTGTGAGGTAAACGGAGTAGGGACATGAAGGTGAAGGAGACAAAGAACCTGCCTCTCAGGAGTTCATGACACACACTGCATCAAGAGAAGATGCACACGCGTGCATCAAGACTTGCCTCAAAGTCAAGTCCAAGGTAACTCAGGGCTATGGCAGCAAGTAAGTTCGTTCTGACGGCTGGGATCAGAGAGATGTCTTGAGTAGGTGGCATCAGAGGCAACACGTGAGCAATGACTGTGTATTTTTCCCTAGTTGAATTTGTCAACTCAATTTATTCCTGATCAGTTTGTCATGATAATTATGATTGGCAGTGAGTGTCACACCCTGGACTCAATGGGGAGTCCATAGAGAAGGACTCCATTGTGAACAGGTTTGTGTCTGTTGCACCATTAATTGCCTGAGAAGCCATGTGGGCATACAAAAAGGAAGACAAGCTTCAAAATTGTTTCTGAGAATCAGGGGGTAAAAAGGAAAAAGAAAGATAAAAAGAAAAATCCCCCTTTCACCCAGCGTTGGACACTATTTAATTTTATATATCCACAGTTAAATACTCAAAACATTAATTTCAAAGGTGGTTTTAAGTAGGAAATGAATGCAAGGCAAGGTTTTCAGTAATGATGGCCAGTGTTGACAGACCACTGATTGTGTGCAAGGTTACACATTCCCTACAGCAGATTCACTGTTGGCTGTTGTGATGGTGTTCAGGTCACAATCTAGAAAACGGAAGCAAGGAGCTCAGCAACTTCTCCAATTCTGTCCAGCTCGATGGGAGCATCAGGAGGCTGGGTCTGAATTTCTGCTGTGTCAGCTAAGCAGATGAGCTCACAGGGCCACTTACATTTGTAGAGAAGGCTAATTGAGGGAGTTCTGTGAGTTCTTCTAATTGTGTCAAAATCACTAATCTTTTAAGCATTGTCATCATTTTTAATAATTTTTACCCCCCTTGTATTTAGTACTTCCGTTTAAAAAAGGTCTTCACTTTTCTTTTCCTTCATACTTGGTGAGATTAAGGACATCAGTTCAAAATAAGTTTGTATATTTGAAATTAGGGATGTAAGGTGGGTGGGAACTGGTGGGGGATGAAAGGGAGATTGCTGACATGGTTGGAGAGGTCCTCATCTTACTGAAGTTTTCTTCATCTCTTCCTACACCTCCTTCGGCCTCAAAGTGGACCTTGGCAGAAGCGTTACTTATCACCCGCAGAGTTTAGACAGAATCTTAACGGGTACAATATGACCATTAATTTTATACGATCATTTTTATTAGATCCCCGTCTGCATTTGTTTTTAAGTAAAACAACTGTATTTTATCACCTGTAAGAATGAACAGTAAGCACAGAGCAGGGGACTGGCATAGAAAGACGCCTTAAACAATTACCTGAATTTTTGGCAGAAAACTTTGCTCCACAGCCAGGAGAAAAGGAGGATGGGGTTTCAGAGACTCTGGCCACAGGGCACCTGGAATCTGGCCCTCTTGCATAGTCCCTAGCTTCCTTGTTCAGACCCTTGCTGTCAGTTAGGAAGCCAGGAAGACTGAAGGGCTGTCAGTCACTCTGTTTCTTGAGGGGACACTGCTTTGAGTTCACTTTGTTGAGATGTCTACTCCAGCCAGGAGGCAGGATTCTTTCCCAAGAAGGACTTTATTTTAGAATAGAGCACTGTTTGACAACCAAAGGTTGAATTTGGCCTCAAATACACAAACAGATGAAATTTGGAAAGGTAATCTAAACATCCCACAGGGCATGGGTCTTTGCCAGCCTGTTCTTCTGAACAGCGTTAATTTTCCTTCACTGTGTACAACCTCTCTATTTTAGCAAGATAAAGAGTTTAATGCAAAAATCTGACCTCTCACATTTGGTCCAAGACTTTACAATGGCCTGCTCTTTAAATGTACTTCTTCAGAGAGTCCGTGGTGTAGGAATAAAAGGCATGATATTTTGGCTTCATGGCTATATAGCTTTTCTTTTGAAGTGCCTGGTTTGCTTAAGATCACTCTCAAATGTAAATAAATTGTATTTTTCCTTGTCCATTGTGAAGAGTTAGAACAAGTGGGCCTTGCTGTGATTCACTCCTGATATTTTCTCAGGCTGATTTCCTACTTCTGACACATTTACTACTTTTTGCTTCTAGACAGGTTATATTCCATTCTTCATGATGGTGCTATTGTGTGCACCTAGTTTCAGTTGTTGCTACTTGTATATTTGGAGTAATGAACAGATGATAAATGTCGTAGGTGAGGCATTCATAGTCACTCCATGAACTCACAAGGTGCCTGGGATCTTACATAGCTCATTGTAATTTTCCACTCGAGCTCGTAGTCTCCCTCTTGCACATGTGCAATTGGGCTGAGGCCACATTTGTAATGGAGGTAGAAGTAGAGCTAACCCAATTGCTGGGTCACAGCCATCCTAGAGTCCTATCAGCAATTAAATTAATCATTCTTTGGTAGAGGCAGGAGGGGGTACAGATGTTCTAAGTCTTATATCTTTCTCTTCATACGGCACCTTATCCACTTTGACCCTAACTTTTCAGAGCTTCTGAAACCACCAACAGTAAAAATAGCAGTAAATCTATCTGGATTAATTACTAACTTCTCTTCTTCCCCTTTATCCACGCAACTGTGCATCTATCCATCCATCCATCCATCCATCCATCCATCCATCCATGCAGTGAATGGAACAAGGGTTTTTTTTTTTTCTTAGTAGTAATTAGAATATCTATCTCTTTATTTAGCATCAAATTCTTTAAGCCATGCTTATATTAAAAAAAACTTCAATCAGCTTTATCTCACATTGCTTTGTAAGGTCTGTACTTGCTGCTTGGGTGTTTCTTTATTTCTGACAGAATGCCAGTCATGGGAGCTTGCTATAGATTCAAAGTTGTAGATTCAGAGAGCCCAGGGCTTCAGTCATTGCACCACGGCTTTGTAAACCATGGAAAAAATAAAAAGACCCATTTCTATGGTAACCACAGTCCCTCGCCATTTCACAAATGCCTTCCATAAAGACTAAAAACGTGTGCACTGCTCACTGTTATGTTTTCATACTATTTAACATTTTACTTATCTTTTTAAAATTTGCAAACATGCAATGTTTTCCTTTTAGCTCCTGACAGTTCATGTCAGGGTAGAGTAGCCAGTGTGAAAGGCTTTCTTTGTCTTGTTTTTGACAATGATTTTAACATTTACTTATGTTTTTGTTTTTTCATATATGGAATAGCATTAAACATAAACTCTACACATTTTTTTAAGTTTAAAAGTTCATCCTAGCCGGGCGTGGTAGCTCACGCCTTTAATCCCAGCACTCGGGAGGCAGAGGCAGGCAGATCGCTGTGAACTCTAGGCCAGCCTGGTCTACAAAGTGAGTCCAGGATGGCCAAGGCTACACAGAGAAACCCTGTCTCGAAAAAACCAAATAAAATAAAATAAAATAAAATAAAAATTCATCCTAATAGTTAAATATAGATTTATCTCGTTCAGTTTAATATCTGAACATTGTTCTATTTTGTGAGCATGCTTGTGTATGCACAGACACATTTATAATTCACTCAAACGTTGCCCTCCAAACAGCGATTGGATGCGTTTTTTTTTTTTTTTTTTGCCTATGAAATTATAAGCCATTGCGTACTAAACATTAATCGGCAGATGGTATATTTTAAAAATCCTTTCTTATCTGACTTCTACAAGATGCTTTTTGAAAGATAGCAGTTAAAAAAGAACTGTTATATTATTTTATCCCTTATAAAAAGCTAAATAATGCCGAGTTTCCATGACCTTATCAATAGAATATCACACCAGGGATGATGTGACTGCAAATCATTTCAATTTTACAGATACACCACTCTTCTCTTATGGCACATTTCTATGAACTTCTACTCATTATTTAGAAAACAACATTAACACTCTTCAAAAACTGAAAAAATATATTTGGGAGATGATAATAAATTGTATTCCAAATTTCTTACATGAAATTGGGATGTTAAGTTAAACAGGAATAAATATGCTTATATAAGAAGACAAATTGTCTAAACTTAGATAAAAAGCATCTAAAATTCAGATCGCTAAGCTTTTATTTAGACTTCACATATATGTTTCCTTCAGTTTTGCCATATTCATGTTTTGGTTTGTTTGGTTTCTTGGTTTTGGTTTTCCCCTGCACTTCTCGGGAGCCTGCTGTGGCCTGTAAACCCTACCCAGCTGTGGGCTGAAGACAATCCTGTTCCTTCATTGGAACTTGATTTAAGAAAATCGAACAAATGTCAGCTTCTGCTTCTCCTATATTCATAGGTGAATAATCTGGCTTTAATGAGCAAAGCCCACTAGGGAGCAGGCAGAATTCCCTCCTGCTGACAAGTGAGCCTAGAGAGAACGCTAGGTTTGTTAAAGTGACTATGCCATGATCTGTTCCTGGGTTCCCATTTGAACACATCTTGGCCTACTGCAAAGTCTTTAAAAACTACAAAATCTCAAACTTCCACTAGGAGGTATGGTCCAAAAATTATATAACACACACACACACACACACACACACACACACACACACATATAATTCTAAAAGTTACTGTTCTGTCTTGTTTAATTTGCCTAGGCCCTGTCAACATCCCCTGCTATAGCCCTTACTCATAAGAATATTTTCAAAAAAAAAAAAAAAAAAAAAAAAAAAAAAAAAGAATATTTTCAAAGAATTTCTACTGTAGTTATAGTTTTAAAACAAATGTAAACCATTTGGATACTGTTTGTATGACCCTTGAAATATAGCTTCTGTTTGCCAAAAAAAATATATAAAATATACATATACGTGCACTGAACTGACCTTCAGTAGTGCCTGCTAATAGCATACTGTTTTAACTGACTCTTATGACAAACTGAGTGAGGGTTGTGACATAATTATCAGTTTTACACACAAGAAAATTACTAAATCAGTCCAATTTCTGTAAACTACAAAGTTTAGTCCTTGTGGTCTAGCAGAGCAGTTGTATCAGTTCAGACTCTGTGTGTTAGAATTACAAGGAGTACCACAACTGCCATGGAAAGCTACAGCCGGTGCCCTGCAAGGATGTGATGCTCCGAACACCCTCAGAACCTGCTTTTTGCTTTTGCATTAGGCCAAGTCAGAGTTTCCTGGTGTGTGAATAGCTTCCTCAGCATGGTGACTTCAGGACCTAACGGCCTCCTATATTTGTGCCTTTGGTAACTACTAAGACTCATTCCAAGTAGAAGAAAGTTAGAGAGGGACATGTGTATACACACACACACACTCACACACACTCTCTCACACACAGGCAGACACACACTCACACATTCACACACACAAAGAGACACACAGACACACACTCACACACATACTCATGCACCCATTCATATACACAACCATACACACACACATAAGACAGTACACTCACACCCATTCACCCACGTGCACACACACATGCATGCTTGCGCACCCATACCCACACCCACACAAATGCACACACATATAGAAGGCTTTATTAAAGTAAGTGGGAAGTGACAGAGTCACTGATCTTCATTTTTTGAGAAAGATTCTTTATATATATATATATATATATATATATATATATATATATATAGAGAGAGAGAGAGAGAGAGAGAGAGAGAGAGAGAACATGTCTTTTACATTTTTAGTACTATTTAATTTTGTCTATGAATATTTTCCTGCACGTATGTAAGTACACCACGGGCGTGCCTGGTGACCAAGGAGATCAGAAGAGAGCACTGTATGTCCTGAAACTGGAGTCATAAGCAGCTGTGTGCTGCCATGTCGCTGTCTGGAGCTGAGCCCAGCTTCTCTGCAAGAGAAGCAAGTGCTCTTGACCACTGAGCCATCTCTCCAGTTCTAAGATAGCAAATCTTGGTAAATAACCCAGAAGTTGCTGTAACTTTTTTTTTTTTTTTTTTTTTTTGTCTACCAGGCAGTGTCAACATATGCTGTATCAAGAGATGTGAGGAAACAGAGGGAAAAAAAATAGAGCCATGCTTTCCAAGAAGTCAGAATTGATTTGGGCAAGGAAGAAATTAAATTATGAAGAAAGCTGGGCACCCCAGTAAGATTAGGGGCCACACATGTGCTATATGAATTCAGAGAAGGGCTCATTTACTGTGGGGAGAATTGAAGAGGACTTCAACTGGATCTATAAGGAAAGGAATTTTGGTTGCTGAGAGCAAACTCAAAAGACTGAAAGGTGGAGAGGCAGCTGCTAGGATAAGAGTCCTGCTTTGCAGCTGTTCCTTCACTTTGCCTCAGGGAAGGCTCTTATCTCGTGTAGATAAGGAGTTCTGTGAGGAGCAGGTATGGCTTGCTGCTGTGGAAGGCACTGGTGGAGTCTCTAGTTCCTCTTAACATAAACAGCAAAATTAAAGTCCACTCTTCCAGATGGCCCTGGCCTTAAGATGCTTTCAGATTTAATGTTGTTCCAGCAGGCAAAACAGGTGAGGGGTTGTGACTGGCCAAAATTAGGAATGTGGAGGGGATTTTACTTTCATGTTTGCTTAATAATTTGTTTTAGTAACGTAGGCTATTCTCTATTCTTGATTTGGGTCATCATGGTGTCTGCAGCAGAGCTGTGTGATTTTTGTGGTGGAAAGCAAGGCTTTTCCCTTTCTAAAACTGACGGCTTTGGCCAAGGGCATTACATTTTTTTTTCTGTGATAGCATCTGCTTTTCTCCTTGCTTTATCTTGAGAGATGAGAAAGCTACAAAGACTCTCAGTTGTGCAAATAGCAGCAGTGTTGTTTTGTTTCGTCTTTTGCTTTGTTTGTTTGTTTGTTGCTGGGCACTCAGAAAACATGCATTGATAAGCAAATGAATGGGGGAAATTTACAAAATCTATGAAGACGGCCATTGCTCCAAGCCAGCATTACTCTCCTATATCCTATAGCCCAGGGAGGGCACAGCATAAACATGCTATTACATGGGAGGAAAACAGAAAGACTGGTCAGAGAGTGAATGAAACTGAGTAATTTGGAGCCTCCCACTGTCCTACCTGAGGACCTGCAAGCACATGGTGAGAGATCATGCCAGTTGGCGGAGGTCTACACTTGTGTTTTTTATTTGGTCATGGTGCTGTTCTGGCGGTTTCTATGGATGACAGCCAGTTCTGGAACAAATGCTCCCAAACTGTGTGCACTCTTCTCAGAAAATATCTACCATCAGACCAGCAGCTTACTCTGGTAGAGCCGACTTGGGCCAGGTGTGGACGTCTGAGGGGTGTATATCTAAATAAAACCGAGGTGTGGGCATGTTAGCCTGTGTTGTAAGTGGGAGTCCCTTTAAAGTTCTTTCTTTGTCTTCCCTACAGTAAATAATTTCCCAACGTGTCTGCCAAATTAACACACACTCACATCCTCTCTGGGTAAGCCATTGTGCTTAACCAGGACCCTGACCACAGAAGGCTTTATAGTGAGGGGGTGAAGTGTGCATAAGTGTATAGAAAGTTGAGTTATAAACAATGACAACCTCGGATAGTATTTGCTCCTTTGGCAATTGACTGCACTACTGTGTGTGAGCCATGAATGAACATTTTTATACAGAACAAAGGCTCCAGGGCTCATGCTGCCTGCAGCTCTGTGAGAGAAGGCAGGTAAAACTAGTGGATAGACAAGAAAAATGCATGAATAACGGCTAACCATGAGCACACTGAAGAGAGAGAATAGTGCCAGCGATGGAAACCACCTGAGGAGGGACTAAGCCAGGGAAGGGGTGAGTAAGCTCTTAGTAAAGTTAGCTGGGTCCTTGAAGGCGAAACAAGATAAAATGGCCCTGAAGAGTCGGCCAGCTCGGGCTTCTAGAAGCCCAAAACAGGAGTGTATGAGGTAGCTGAGGGTAGGTGTGAAGTCAGTAGAAAAGTGTTGAACCTGATGGTTTCAAGACTGGAGATAACAAAGGGACTAATTTTCAGTAAGATGAAACAAGAAATCCTCAGTTAAAAACACCTGCCTCTGCGGCGGGGGTTAAAGAGAACATCTGTGTTGGCCACAGAGAGGCCTCAAGCCGTAGAACTAGTTGATTGGGCAGCAGGAGGAATCATCTCATTTGAGTTTGGGGCTGTGATAGCAGGCATTTTGTGTTTGTGGGAGAAACATTTCTACCTCCTGTTTGTTTCTCCACAGATCGTTTCCCACACCCAATCTGTTTCCCTAACCCATTTTCTCCTTCCTTGCCTGTGAAGAGGTTGTTTCCCCGTGGTGATTTCCATGTTGTTGTGAGGGAGTGGACTGTGTGTATCATTGCTGGGCTGTTTCACACGATGGGCTATTTAAACACGAAGGTGCTTCTTGTACAATTGCAAAGATCCTGGACCAAATCCAGGAAATGTCTTCTGTTTCTTCTAGATAGGATTTGTCTTAATGTAAAATGTCACCCAGAAGAATGTGGAGCTGGGGTTTTAAATATACCCTGACTAATTAACAGAAACAATTAGACACGCATGTTTAAGAGACAGAGGCAAGCTTTATATTTTTAAGGAGGCCAGCAGGACAGTTTCTGAAAGACCTTTGACTAGTTTAGCTTATATGTATCAATTAGATTATAAATTATATTGTTTCTTTAAAAAAAAAAAAGCCAAAAATCTATGTTGATGTGCCACCTTTCATTATGATAGAATGTAAGCTTATTTGTAGCTAACATTCTTGTAAAGGAATCAATTTAAATAAATTAAGATGAGTCCAATTCAAAATGAAGTGTGACTTTATAAAAAAGGGTAAGTGACTACAGAGACACACATAAGGAGAAAAAAAGTGACACAAAGGCAGTGAGAAAGTAGCCACTTTCAAGTCAAAGACATTTGGTCCTTGTTGGCCTTAAAACAAAACCCTAGTCTTACCTTTGTCTTAGACGTCTGCTCTCCAGGATTTTCAGATGATAAATTCCTAAGGCGTGAGCCATCTACTTTGTAGCACTTTACTAGGGAAAGACACACACACACACACACACACACACACACACACACAACTGAGTTTATTTAGTGTTGCCTGTCTGTACATGTGTGTATTCAGGGACACCCATTTGGGATTGGGTAGCCTATTTTAAGATCATACCTGTGCGCAGCCAAGCTGACATATCAACTCTTTATACTGAAAATTCTCAAACACAGGCTTAGTAATTAGATCTTCTTGAGTAAAACAAATTCAGTTTTGACTCTGAAGAGAAACAAATCCCTGTACTGTCACTTTGCAGATGTTTGAAATGAATCTGCAGAAATAGCTCACTGTTACAAACAGTGTATGCCTTGCTGCGTTGACAACTGTAGGTTGTGTATATGAATCAGATAGACACAAATCTTTCCAATTATTTTGTGAAATGTGCTTATTTGAGTGCAAAATCATATAATAAGAAGAACATTTAATAAAACTCTAGATTTTTGATTGTGCCACACATATAGATTTTGGTAGCAATACTGAATTGTCTTAGAAGTTGTTACTCCTCAAGATGTACTTGATAACATGATTTCCCTTCGTTCCCTCTTGTGTTATTCTTCAAACCAGCATGATGCAGCAGATAAGAGCTCACTCTTTGTGTATCCAGTCTCCCTCGCTTATCAGCCATGTGAGCTTATGAGAATTCTTTGTCCTCCTGGTGTCCCAGCCTCCTTGTGGGATTGTTATGAAGCAAATCAAACAAATGCAAAGTGATTGGAACAATGCCTCATGTGCAAACACCCAGTAAATGTTACCTGTCATTGTCGCTGCACCCGTGCGTTGTTCTAAGGCATTCGAGATGCTCATGGGTGGTGTAAATAGAAGATGCGTTTACAAACAAGGAAGCTGAAACCACAGAGCTTAAAAAACAAGACAGCAGGGCATTCTGGGCCCAACCCGAGCATTTCTGGAGCTACAACACTCAGCAGGATTGTAGGACTCCTCCTCACAGAAAGCCTTAATGAGGGTCAGCATATTCCTTATTTCATTTAGCTTTTTAAAAAAAGAATTCTACTTATGAGTACTAAATCATTTCTCCATATCCTGCCATGTACATACGCAGGTGCACGTGCGCGTGCGCACACACACACACAAACACACACTACTAAGTCTATTTAGTGTTACTTGTATGTACATGTGTACAGAAACATCTATCTGGGGTTGGATAGCCTATTTTAAAATTATACATGTGCATAGTAAAGTTCCAAAATGTTCCTTTTGGATGTTTTCAAAACCATTCGAAATTTATGCCTTGACTTGGAGGTGACTAACATTGAAGGGTTTATACCTTTAGTGTTCTTTATATTGCCCATGCCCATCACTTTCTAATCTTACTATCAAATGTCATCCACGAGTGATGCTCAGTGTCCCCTCTCACTGTAATTTTTATAGAACTAGGTGGGAAGGAAGAGAAGGTCTTAAGTACAAAGGTACTGTGTGCTTGTGCATTTACTGTATGACTTTCAGGCTGCTGAACTTGTCCAGGAGCTCTCTCGGCACACCGGAGTGCTTCCTCTGCGTGAACAGCTGTGTGGATCTTGACTGAATGTGAGGAGTCCTTGCAGCCACTTTGCCTCTTTCAAACTCAAGAAGACCACACCCTACTAAGATTTTGGTTGGCTGGCAATTGTGTCCACTACATTTTCCCAGTTTATTCGCTCACATGCGGCTCTACTGACAAAATGGCTTCTACATCTTTCCTGTTTCCTCAGGCCCCCATTTTCTCCGCCATGCTCGCCATTTCTATGTCCCTGAGAACACTGGAGGAATCAGAAGAAACCACCTAGGCTTCCCTCTGCACCTCAAGTCCCAGCTCCTTCCCTGTATCCTCATCCTCATCCTTCTCTGCCTTGATCCCCACACCTGCCACCACCTAGGCTTCCCTCTGTGTACTCAGTCCCTTCACCTCTCACCTACCCATGGGATTGCTCCAGCTGCATGTCCTCTTCTATGTCTTGCCTGGCCAGTGTTCTCTCTACCGGCTCATCTTCATCATACGTAGCCTGCTGTAACAGCTCCCACACCAACACGAGATCTCGCTTTACTCCACACATACCTTCCACTAGCTGTACTGCCTTTTGGACAAACAACTGTGTCTCTGTATTATTTCAAGTCCCATGTTGGCAATGTATAGATTTTTTTAATATATTTGATGTCATTTACAATTGCGGTTGTCACGTTCTTCGACGTCTGTATCCCTTCTCTCTTTCTCTTCCTACTGGACGTGTCGCCTCTCTCGAGGGAGTCTGTCTGTTTTGATAATGACATGCTGTCTGCTAGAGTATAAGATAAATCACCTGGGGATCTGACTTTCAGATTTTAGTTTGGCAACTATAGAATTGCGAAATTGCAGGAAAGGGATTTAAGAATTTTGATTTTTGTTGAGCATTTTAATAATCTGAAGATAAGAATGGATTCTCTTTCTTTCTTCCTTCCTTCCTTTCTTTCTTTCTTTCTTTTTCTTTTTTTTCTTTGTTTTTGAGACAGAGGTTCTCTGTGTAGCCTTGGCTGTTCTAGACTCACTTTGTAGACCAGGCTGGCCTCGAACTCACAGAGATCCCTCTGCCTCTGCCTCTGGAGTGCAAGAATTAAAGGCGTGTGCCACCATATGCCAGGCTAAGAATGGATTTTACCTCCTAAATTTCCCCAGGAACCAAAGCTTCTGACCCATGGGGCACAGCACTGAGGTGTGCATGTGATACAGTGTGTCCAACTGCCAGTCCCTTGTCTGGAAGTAATGAATGGTGACCTCAGATTAAGTTTGTTTCTTTCAGTTTTAGCCCTTTGGACAAGGGACGCTAATGTGTCACAAATGTTTCATTGTCTTTCTTTGAAGTAAGAGACGCAGTTGAAATACAGCCTTACTATCTCTCTGGGAAGCAAGGCAGAGTTTTGTAACCTTGGCCTCAACAAAAGTGTCAATGTTTAAGTAATTCTGCAAATATTGCATTGTGACCCATCAAAATGAGACTTGAAAAAAAATAGACAAAGGTTACATATGAAAATATAATTTAATATTTATACTTTGTTTTCTAAGAGTATTGCAAAAGGTTAGGGGAAAAAACCCTGTGAGGTAGGCTCGTACCCTGCAACACATTAGTTCTTATTAACAGTTGCATCCTTCCTCTGCCCCCAGATCTTCATTCTGTTCATTAAAACAAAGAGATGCTCAGAGAGGAACCTCAAGACTGACATGCTAGTTCCTGTGACAGTTGGAGGGTGGCATTTGAAACTGGAAGATATTACATGAGTTACAAAGGAAATAAATCTCAGTTTCAGTCTCCCCAGCTCTTTAATTAGAAAAGAAATGAAAAGAAAAAAAAGCACAGTGACTCTCCTAGGCCCTAAGAACTGCTCATCGACAGGCCATAATCATAATCATGATTCTTGGAGCCATTACAAATGCCCAGGGCTCAGGTACAAAGCAAGCACCAACATATGATGCATCAAAGGTCTTGCTGCAATTGCTACTTTCTGCTTTCAGAAAAATTCTAGTTCTCTCTTTGCTGATTCCAAGAGCCCCTGGAGAAGGCATTCCTTGCTTTATTTCCCACAGTGACTTTTTTCCACATTTATTCATAGGGCACCATCAGTTCTAGAATGATTTCTGGGAAACATCTTCTCACAGATATACTACAAGGTCTTGGAGGTTAGAAAGATTCATACCGCCTAAAATGGGCCTTGAGTTCTGTTTGCATACTGGTTTTATTTCTGTGATATTAACAATATGGACTCCAAGGGCATCAGTAAGACTGTTTCAAAGATCATGACTATGTTCCTCTTCATTTCCAGGATCCTCGTGCCCACTTGAGAATGCAGGAGGGGTTGACTGAACACCCGTTTAAAGAGTTCGGACTCCTAAAGAAAAAGCCTCTCTTTGCCAGCAGCATCAACAGCCAATGGCTCCTAAGGTAGGAACGGGGCCTTCTGAGGCCCTGGTGCGTCGTCTATGCTGAAATGCTGACTGGCCTGATCCTGTGGGGTCTGATGCAAGTAGCCACAGCTGGAATGCAGCAGCTTTGTCATGTCCAGAAGGCATTGTTAGAAAGTGTGCTTCTCCCAAATCTGGCCCTTCTAATTTTTTCTCCTATTTTTCTGTGGTATCCCTTGAGTCTGGAATGTGTGTGGTAGACAAATTCCACTCAGGGGTGTGTACACCACAATCACTTATTCTCTGCTCTTTGACCAGATGGCAGTCTCTGGATTTAATGCTGTCCACTGCAAACAGAAGCTTGTCTACTGAGGCCCAAGGGCTGCACTGGCTGTGGGTATTAAGACTGCCTCTGACGGTCTGACATGCACTCGGTGCCCATGATTTGATCACTGTCCCTTGGCAGGACGGCCTTGTGGGCACACAGAGGAAGGGGATGCAGATTATCTTGATGAGACCTGATAGGCTGTAGCCAGAGGGTGGGGAAGGACAGTGCTCCCTGTCAGTGATCTAGGGGAGGAGAATTGGGCAGAAGAGGGAGGGAGGGCGGGAACAGGAAGATAAGAGCAAGGTGGAATCGTGATGTAATATGAATAAATTATAATAAATAAAAAATTAATAATAATGAAAAGAAAGACAAAAGAAGAGAAAGATACGTGTTTAGAAGTCAGTTTGATATTATGTCAAGTTAGCAAAGTAATAGTAAGTAGCCGGTTCTCCCCAGCCATGGGTTCATGGCTGGGATTATAGCATCAGAAATGAGGCCTTTCCTATGAAGCAAGCTTCAAATCCAGTCAGAAAGTGATTGGAAAATGCCACAAGACTCATGCCACTACTGTCT
This sequence comes from Acomys russatus, assembly GCF_903995435.1. Lineage (NCBI taxonomy): Eukaryota > Metazoa > Chordata > Mammalia > Rodentia > Muridae > Acomys > Acomys russatus. Next base: position 8,669,904 of record NC_067166.1, on the reverse strand, counting down.
GGGTGCGGGTAACATGTGAATATGAACAAAATAAGCTGAATACTATTATAACATTCTCAATGAATACATATGAATGTGTATTAAAAATAAGTTCCCATTTCTGACCTTGCGACACAGGGACTGACTTTTTGGTCTGGTATAGACCCTGAGCCTTTGTATTTAAGCAGGTAACCAAGGAGCCAGAGATAGAATTGGATGGTCTGAGGGTGGTTGTCCTGATGAGCCAACAAGTTTCTTTCTCTCAGTGCTTCCTGCAGTACACCTGGTCTCTCTCTGGGATGGCTCGCCATTGCCACTCAGCTGCTCTTGGCAGATGCTTGTGTGCATTGGGCACCTGGACGTTTTCTCTTTCTTTCTCCACTGTAAACCCTGGAAGCAGAATGGTATAGATGCTGCACGTTCTCCTTCCTTGCTTCCTTAAGACAGGGAGTCAGAGTCTATATTAGACCTTCATCAAAAACCTCATGAATGACAAACTGTACAAAAGTAGGGAGGTTCAAAAATGTCTGATGTTTACCAGTGACTTTATGGTCATCAACCCGGTCTGCTCCCCTCCCATAGGGATGGGAGGATTTTCAAATTCTAATTAAATCTCACTCCCCAGACGAGGGACCCCAAAGCTTTCCACCCCTCTTGCTTCCCTCGTCACCCCATTGACTTTTCTCTATAGTAAAGTCCTTCTGGTCTTCCTACTTTGGGGCTCTCTGCCCACTAATCAGTTTTACCTTTATTCAACTGTCTTAGTAGACAGACTTATAAACCAACCATCAAGTACTTAGGAAGCAAAGTCCCCTAATGAAGAGAGACTCTACATTTTGGAAAAACTGGAACTATGAGAAGAGGGAACTCCTTGCAGACACTGGTTCTTCTTTGTAAGAATGCACACAGAAGGGTCTCCTTGGACAAGTCCTTGTTTCCCACAAAAGTTCTAATATGAGCAGGCCCACTCCATGAACATTACTTATTTCTTTTCTATTTTTTCTGCTGGATATTTCATTCCAGAGAGTTTGTTTCAGTATGTCTTCTAATTGACTCATATTTTCTTTAACAGTATTTTCTTCATTGACTGTCACTCTGTTGTATGAATGTTTCACTTGTTTTTTGTTTAAAGTGCTTAAAACATCGTTCTAGAACATACAAGTTTAAACTTGTCTGCTAATTCTTTTTTTTAATTAATTAAACATTTTTGGTTTTTTACATATGCATTTATATTATTAGACAGATATACAATAAATTACCTAAAGCAAAAGAACCACGACACAATCAGGAATTATATAAATGTTACATTCATAGTGTCTTGGCTATTTGTATTTGGCAGCCTTGAAGAAAACGTCTTTCCTATCTTGGTGAGTCTAAAATTCTGAATGTAAATCAATCTCCATCACATCTTGTCATTATCAACTTAAAACATCTATCTAGACCTAAAAACATCTTAACCCTAAACAACTAAGCTTCATTGTAAAACTAAGGTACCTGGTCTTCAACCCCATCAGAAACTTGAGAAGGAATAAACTTGATTACCTGAGTATAATGGGAATGCAGGTTAGTAGTTTTCCAAATGAGAAGATGACAGAGGCAGTTTTCTACCTGAATAGTCACCTAAAACTCTCTATTAAGTTGGAGCATCATCTTCAGCCTTCTGGCCCAATATATCTGACAGACATATTTGTGAGGCAGGAACTATTGAGGACCTTCCTTTCCTGTCTTGGCAGAATTTGCCTGTTGACTCTGCCTGGATCCAAGCTTGTTCTTTTTTAGGCAGAATTCTGTCTGTAGTAGAAATGAGGACATTTTTCCAAGTGGCTTGTTTGCCACATTTGAAGTCATCTCCATAAAGAGGTTCTTTGATGCTCATCATCCTCTTTGAGGTAAGCTGGGTGTTGCCAGGAGTTAACCTGTCTAATTGTCAGTGAATCTTTAAAAGAATAAAAACATTTTTAAATGCCATATTCTGCGTGTCTCTGAGGTTTTTGAACCTTATCTAACTATCCTACCTTATCGTTCTATAGAATCATTATCTATCTGCTGCACTCAAGATGTATATTCTTATGACAAAAGTAGACTAGTAATTGACATGACCATGATTTGATCAACTAACAATGAACTTGTATAACTTATTTACCTAAACAGCCTGAAATAGCACTTTCAAAGTATTGGAAGTAAACCTTGTATTATAATTGAGTTACATGGGTACAATATAAGAGTAGAAATATATATATATATATATATATATATATATATATATATATATATATTTCTTACATTTGAATTCTATACCACTGTATCTATAATTAAACTGACTTTGCATCTATATACAAAGTTATATACCAGTCAATTAAAAGTAACCTTCTGAGTGACAATTGAGGCATTAAGTTGGGGAGTATATTCATTAATCTATTTTTTGTTCTTTCTTCCTTATATATTTCTATATTCTCCCTTCTTTCTTTTCAACCCCTGTCTCCAAACTTAAGAATGTAAGATAAAGGAAAAGAGAGACATCGCTGAGTCTAACCTTGTTTTATCTCTATTGTTTCTGGCTTTGTTTTCACCAAGTGAATTGGCTCCTCATCATGGGTTGTATTTTCTCCCTTTCCCCCAACCCGCAATTTTTATGGGTGTAAGAGCACATGAATTTTGTATTGTTTGATCATGGATAATTTTTGTATTCTTTCCTAAACTTGGATCCAGTCAGCCTGGTATAAATGTGCTTTTGTTTTTCCGGTTGGTGTGAGGTTGAAGGATTGATTGTTCCTTCTGACCACTCCGAATGGCTCTCCCTGCCCTCACTTGGTGTGAGGCAGAGGGATTATTTCCTAGACTCATTCCGAATGGGTCTCCCCCACCATCGGTACGCCACCCACACTCATGCTTTGCTGAGTATTTAATTTGGTACCAAGGTGAGAGTCCTCTCTAGGTTTTCTGGAATGATTTTCTTTGGTTCTATTCTCTCATTTTCTTCCTTGCAGACTGACTTCTGCTGTTCAGAATTCCCCAGGTTTCCACCTTCATTATGCCCAACTAAGAGATTCTACTGAGCTCTGCCCGGGACCTTGAATTCTTACCTTTAGCCTGATAACTCTCTATAACTCTCTAAATGAGGTTTGTCATAGGGTTTGTATTATTTGGGAGCCACTGTTCTTCACTGGGCGATGCTAAATGTTTTAACATTGTTATCTTAATCATGGGCTGACTTTTAAAAGCTATGTTGCTAACAAATCTGCTGGATTTTTTTACTAGAAATGAAAATGAGCCCTGGTACTTTGTACCAAGAATTACCACTATGCATTGATTTGATTATACACAACTCTTTCAATCAGAGAATTACTTATGATCCCAAGGTCATAGCTGCTAACCTGGCCAAGGGGCAATGGTTTCAATGACACATGTTTTCAATGTCTTTCTTGAAAGAAATTAATACAAAATTTCCTAACAGACACTGGTAGCTGAAAGAGCAACAGCAAGACACTCAAGTACCTAATGCTAACAAGCACACAGAGAGAAAGGGACAGTGAGAAAAGACATGCCAGTAGAAGTCATAAGTAAGAACGAACCACGAAGTAAAGGAAAGGGGTACCAAGAGGTGGTGATGAGAAGCTCAATAGAGGCAGAAAAGAAATAATAAACACTAAGGGACTGTGGGAAGGCTGAAGGCGGAGTCCAAATGATAATTCTGTTTTCCATAAGCTTTGTGTTTGTTTGAGAGTACCCAGTGCTGCCTTATTCATGTGTGAATCTTTCTGGATGACTTCACCGCTGCTTCAGAATAAGATAAGACCCACCTGTTAGATGCTGGCGAGTGCTTGGTCAAAAGATGAAACCAGGTGCTAAGAATAGATCCATACTCTTTATTTGTTATAAAAGCACACAGTGTGGGGGAGGGGTTGGCAAGGCAATCAGAGATGAATATGTATAAAAGTCATTACGCCAACTTTATCTTATCTTATTATAAACGGCAGGGATAATTACATTGGAAGGAGGAAAAGAGAGAAGGAAGGAAATTAAAGGAAGAGAGATTAAAAACACTTTCATAACAAATTACAGGAAATGGTGGTTCAAGGGCATTTGTCCCTCAGATGGCAGGCCCATGCTTTACCCAATCCCGCCCCCTCCTCTCTGTCAGACACCCTGTTATAAAACCTCATAGCACTCTGTGTTTTTCCTTTATGCAGTCACCTCAGCTTGTAATTATACTTTGTTTGTGAATATATAATTAATATGTTTCTTCCTAGCTGGATTATAAACAACAATGGATGAAGAATTTATAAACATTTATTGAGTTAATGAGTGACAGTCTTAGAGCCGTGGGAAAATAAATCTATGTGAAAGAAGCTTCACTTATCTATGTCCATTTTATGTCGATGTAAGTGTGCCACAGTGAAGTTCTCTCCTTCCACCTTGGATTCTGAGGACTAGAACGCAGGTTACCAGGTGACTTTTTCATCAGCTAAGCCATCCTGCTGGTCCCCTGGTTTCTCTTGGGGCACACTAGAGGGAGAAGAACAGTCTTAGTCCACACACTATACCCAGGGGCATCCAGCCCATGGCCATGGATTTCAAAAGCATACATATGTTTATCTTGAGACATTTCAACCCAGTGAGCTCTCCTGGTCTACTTGCAGCCCATTGGCTATGGCTTGAGCAACTTGGCTTTAGATCAATATTTCTCCACCTTCCTAATGCTGCTACCCTTGAACACAGTTCCTCATGCTCAGGTGACGCCAACCATAAATTGTTTCTGTTGCTACCACATAACTATAATTTTGCTATTGTTATGAACTGTAATGTAAATATATGTGCTTTCTGATGGTCTTAGGTGACCCCTGTAAAAAGGTCATTTGACCTTCAAAGGGCTCCCAGCCTATGGTTGAAAAGCACTGGCCTAGAGGGTTTATGTGACCACCTCAGCCCATGCCTCCCTGCAATTGCCAGTTGGTATGCTTGCCAGAAGTCCCGGGCATTTGATCCACCTGACTTTGGACTGGAGCGCCCCAAAGTATGAGCTAAAATAAACCCTGACTCTTTAGAAGTTATCAAAAATGTTTCTTTAAATACATAGTACCAAATCTTGTGTATGCCGTAGGTTGGGTATTTTGTTGTTGTTGTTGTTGTTGTTATTTGTTTGTTTTTTCTTTCTATACACACTCTTAACACGCATAATTTTTTAAATTAGGGGCAACAAGAGGATGCAAAGGGTTGATAGATCCCCCCCCCCAAAAGGGGATGCAGCCCATGGGTTGAGAACTGCTGGGTTAGATAAAGACCCTGGATTCCATCTGCAATGTCCTGCATTTCTCTAGGTTCAGAAAGCACCTGGATAGTTAGCTACCATCTTCCAGCATGCAAGGGATCCAAACATGGGTGTGGCTGATGATGCAGGAAGGATCTGATACTTCTCTGAGTTCCTTTAGAGCTAGCTGTCTGATGTGCTCTTTCTTCTTTTCTTTTAGAGTAAAATAAATCACCTTCATATAGAAAAGACTACATTGTCACGGCTGCTAAAATATACGGCCCCAGAATTCTGGAATAATTGAGCATTGCGTCACCCTCTTGAGTAATGAATGTCACTGCTCTCATGATAGTAGCCTTATTAGGCTGATTAGACAGTAGTAAGTATGAGTGATAGAAACCCAAATGCATATCCATAAAATATGTTTTCAGATACAGTTCTGATAAAAACCTGAGAGCGGCAGAATACAACCCGCCTCCTATCAAATATGGAAGATGTAGCCAATTCTCAGTAACCAAAATGTCTTCAGATACTTGATGTAGGTAGCCCTGGTATAAAATTATGTGCCCTGTGTTGCCTTTGGGAACAGTGTGGCTTATTCCTAGCATAGAAGTGACTAAGCATCTATGCATTTTTTAACATAACGGCAAAAATTGCATTCTAGGTCACAGCTGAAAGACACCAGCTTCCTAAATTTGACACTTAAACTTATCCACTTTTCAAGCTCCAGAGACTTCTGTTGAAAAAAAAATAACATATTTTCAAAATCAGTCTTCATGCAATAATCAGATGGTCGACAATATCTGAGTGTGGGTACTATATGCTACTTATCACATGGGCACATAGGACAGGCTTCCAGACCCCTCAGAGTGAATAGTTCTACTCTGGAAATTAAGTATAAACCTCACAGGTATAAGTAAAGCTTAGATTATAAATTATACATAAGTGCAAAATAATCAGGTTAAGAATTCAAAGGAAGAGAAAGATGCTGTCCAACCAGCTGTAGAGTAGTGTGCCAAGAAACACGACTCCAGTAAGAGTGAATGGAGTTTCATTTTGTAAAGATATTTTATTGGTTAGGTGTTAAAGTTAGAAAACAAATCAACTACCGTTAACTAAGATAGGAGTTGTTGTTGTTGTTGTTGTTATCATTATGCAAATTTCCTCCCTCAGCTTCAGCACTGTGTAGACAGTCTGGTGTGGACCCAGCAGCCCAAGCCTGAGACAAGGTTTGCTGTGAAGTTCCACAAGCTTCCTTGACAGTTAGCTTGCTAAATATCCAGCCCCAGGTTCAACCCTTGACACCATAAGAGGAAATAGGAGGGGAAGAAGGAGAGAGAGGAGGGAGAGAGAGGAGAGAGGAGAGAAGAGAGAGGAGAGAGAGAGAGAGAGAGAGAGAGAGAGAGAGAGGAGAAGGAGGGGAGGAGAGAAGAGAGAGGAGGAGGAGAGAGAGAGAGAAGCGAGAAGAGAGCGAGGGGAGATAGGGAGAGAGAGGAGAGAGAGAGAGAGAGAGAGAGGGGGGGGATCGAGAGAGAGAGAGAGAGAGAGAGAGAGAGAGAGAGGAGGGTTTCAGAGCCCTATAAATTATGGTCAAAGCACATCTGTTCAGCAGACTGTGAACCCTGAGAGGAAAGGAACATTCATTGTCCATGTCCTTATCTGTGTATGCTGCTTGGCGTTAGTGAGGGATTTGAAGGTGCTGATGTGAACCAAGGTACGTGATGCCTAGTTATACGAATCATAGTCCAAGAGTTCAGTTTCAAACACTGATCATGAACAATCAGTGTTTGTTTATTAGCCAAACATATGTCAGCTGCAAGAGAAAAATCTAGAGACAAGTGGAAAAATAAATGAATGCAGTTATGTCTGAATGACGTCTTTTGCTTGTTTTCCATTTTGATCCAAGCAAATTCATTGTCCATAATCTCACAAGGGCATCATTTTGATTCCTGAAATTGTTATTCTTTAAGGTGAGACCTACTGCTACCTCAAATTAAATTGCTGTTATTAAAGAACAGAAAAAAAAATGTTAAAACAATAGAAAGATAAAACCAGCTTTGCCTTGTAATCTGCTTTGCTATAAATTGGAAAGCACGTCCAAAGCAAAGCTGCTGGCAACAGTTCAGAGGAGCATTTGAAAGAAAACTCATTTTGATATTATTTTCAAATTTGAGTTTTGACGCATTTTGTGGGCCATCACAGAAAAGGAGAGCTCTGTCATCTTAAATAGCCAATTTGAATTTTCTATTCCCTTGTTACTTATTTTCCAGGCTCATACTTATCACCCCATTTAACTCATGAGGAAAGATAGGGCACACAAAGAGCTCTGCCATGGAAAATAACTCCTAGTTTCTATAGCTAGTGCACTTTCTGATCCCAGCAGGAAGCAAATGTCTGTAGCTGGGCCATTAGGAGAGATGAGTGATTGCTTAATATATTTTAATGGATTGCTGGTTGGCAACCTCACACACAAGGCTTTCTAAACAGGAACTTTGGAAGCTGGAGCACCACAGCTCTAGGCCATGGCGAATGAGGTTGCTACCGAATGCTTTCATCGGGATGCTTCTGATAAAGTTTGAGAAGTTGCCACAGCAACAGATGATGTCACCTGATGTTTAGAGGAGCATTTGAAGATGTCAGAGGAAATGAGTAATCCTTACCTGGAGAAGAAAAACAGGCAGGGGAAGCCTCTCTTCAGAAAGGGACAGTGGGAAGCACAGCATCCACTCCTTTCTGGCTAAGAAAACATATATGCTTTGACATGTGCTGTTCATGAGCACATTTAAACTATGATGATAGCCATATTTAGGTATTCGTACGATCCCTTTCAACATTAAGTTGGAATTTGGAATACTTCTATTACTTAAAAACCAATTAACAGCACAAACATTACTTTTGGTGGGGGGCGTCTGTAATGATTTGGTGGGCTAGGGAAGTGGTTTAGCTGGTAAACAGCTGGTCACATAAAGCTGAGGGTCTCACTTTGGATCCCCAGGTCCCATATGAAGAGCAGTGCACTATAGTGCATGTCTCTAATCCTAGCATGTGGAACCAAAGACAGGGGGCTTCCCTGCTGATAGCCAGCAGTGAGTCTAGCAGAACTGCACACTCCAAGTTCAGCAAGAGACTGTGTCTTGGAAAATAAAGTAGATAACGATTGAAGAAGGCATTCTATACCAACCTCTGGCCTCTGCATGTGCACGCATGCTTATGTGCAGCTACATGCATGTGTGTACATGCCCATGTGTGTATATACATACAAATACAACAACACCCACAAAAGTAATCTGACTTTGACGGCAAATGTCCATACACCACAATTTCCATGTGTCTTTATTTTAAAATATTGAGTTAATTATGTATCTTAGTTGGGATTTCTATAACTGTGACTAAACACCATGGGGCTGGCTCACAGTTTCAGAGGTTTAGTCCGTTATCATCGTGGTTGGAAGTATGGTGGCGCACAGGAAGATGTGGCGCTGGAGAGAGAGCTGAGGGCTCTGCGTCCTGATCTGCACACAGCAGAAGGAGACTTTGTGCCATACAAGACCTAGCTTGAGCGTGTGAGTCCTCAAAGCCCTCCCCAACAGTGACACACTTCCTCCAACAAGGCCACATCTTCTAATAGAGTCACTTCCTATGGACCAAGCATTCAAACATGGCAGTCCATGGGGACCATCTACTCAAATCACCACATTATGTAAACACTGTTTCACTGTAAAGAGGAAAATCAAGATATACTCTATAAAATTGCAATCAATAATTTCCCACTACATTGGGTGGATATAAAATCAAAATATATTTACAACATTATCATGATGGTTTCAAATAACAGATATTTAGGATACCATCTATGCAACACATGCATGCATATAATCGTTTACAAATTTCAGACACAAAGGAGAAGATTTCTTTTACATCAGGCGCTTTTATTTTGCGGCCACCTTTTCTTAGATTAATAGGTTCAAAGCCAATGATGTGTGCCTTTTCTTAGCCACCTGGTTTGATTTATAATTCTCCTCGGCTTTTTTTGCATGTAGTTCTAATATTGAGGTTGATGGCTTAAAGGCATCAAAAAAGTTACGGAAAAAAAAGTTTCCATGTAAATTTTGGAATCGAGAGAAAAGCGTTCTCTGCAGATGTCCCCAGGCTGTTGTTTAATTAGCACATAAAGTACAAACATCTTGAGTAACTGTGGTCTCTACGCACTTTAAAATTCTGGATTTTGTTCTAAGAAGACACATTTGCATCTTGTGTGTAATTTTTATAAAATTAAGTCTCAGCTTGTCCTGATTTTCTGAGGACACGGTGAGTTATTGTTTAACACTGGAAACTATGTATGCTTAGCCCTGTGTAAGATGGGAACACATGCTGAGTGTGGGATCCATTTAGAGCTTGGCTTAGGCCAAAGTACATCCTTGGGCTTAACAGGTCTCGACTTGTTAGTATTTGGATAATACAGGAATCATGATTATTGTGGAAATTTCACATCTAAGATTGAGCTAGGTATCTTTTCGTTGTGCTTTCTTAGAGTCCTCTGTGAGCCTCATGTCACCCTCTTGGCCTCTTCTGTAATTACCTGGTAACTTGCCATCGGTTTTCACTTGATTGATTTCTTGAATCCTTTATTTCGCCCATTGTAATGTCTACAATTTTGTATCACTCACTTATTAAACTTAATGGTGTGTTATTGTTGACCACAGGAGGATGTGATCAAAGAGCCACAAACATTTATGTAGAGCCATAGAGTGTCCCTTCATTTCTGTGAGGTATTTATTCATCATTTGAGGGGTGTTTGTTGCAAAGCAGCCAGTAATTGTTTCAATCCTTGCTTCCAGTGTGACTCACAGGCCCGCAGCAGCAGCAGCAACAGCAGCAGCACCACCACCACCACCATGACCACCACCACAACCACCACCACCACCACCACCACCACCACCACCACCACCACCACCACCATCACCACCACCATAACCAAAGAACATGCATGAACTAGACCTAGGCCCCCTATATAGATGAAGCTGATGGACTGCTTGGTCCCCAAGTGGGTCCCCTAACAATTTGAATGGGAGCTGTGTCTGACTTAGACTCTGTTGCCTCTTTTTGGATCCTGTTTACATAGCAGGGTTGCCTTGTCTTGCCTCAGTGAAAGAGGAAGCACTTAGTCTTGATGTGACTTGATGTGCCAGGGTGGGCTGGTACCCAAAGGATAAGATGCGGAGGAGAAGAGGGAGTGGGATTGCATTGGGATGTAAAAATGAACAAGTAAATAGGTTAAGGGGGGGAGGGAAAGGTGCAATAAAATGAAATATACTTCTTCAACTCTGACTGCGGCTTTAATCCTGAACTCTCATATCTGTCCCTAATTAGAGCTCTAAGGTCCTAGCTTTGTATCTCCCAGATGTAATTACACCTGTACATGGAAACACCAATGCAACCCCTGAAAGAGTAGGTGATTCAAGGCTGGGTGACCACTATCCTCACCTCTTAAAGCTAGATAAAGCCACAGTTTGTAATTACTCACTCTTCATGATTTAGAATAATACCTCCTCTTTCCAGGCAAGCATAATAACATGCATCTCGGCATTTTCAACAGAGTGAGTTTTGGAGTATGCTGACATCCCAAAACCCACTTAGAGTCTGGGGACAGGGTTTCTCTCTTTCTTCTTTTGTGACCTAGCTCAGCCAGCTTGTTTGTTCGTTCGGTTCCCTTTACCTCAGTTGTTTATTTTTTAGACTCTTGTGTGGTTCTTACATTGGTTGTCCTCCTTTACTAGGCTGATGCTGTTTATGCTCTTGACCACTTGCCTATCCAAATCCTTGCTGCCTGCCGCACCTGCACAGTCTTTCTTACAAAACCGTGTGGCACGTGGAGGAGGTTCACCTGTCATAATGGCAGGTGAGAAGCAGGGAGGTCGTAAGGGCCATGGTGAGATATAACCTTCAAAGGAAGCCTTTCCTGGCACACTTCCTTCAACACTGCCAACTGGGAACCAGACTTTCAACACGGGGGCCTATGGGGGACATTTTATTATTAAACCATAGTACCTCGTTCTTTTTTTCTTTTCTTTTCTTTTTTTTTATTAATTTATCCTTGTTACATCTCAATGGTTATCCCATCCCTTGTATCCTCCCATTCTTCCCTCCCTCCCATTTTCCCCTTATTCCCCTCCCCTATGACTGTTTCTGAGGGGGATTACCTCTCCCTGTATATGCTCATAGGGTATCGAGTCTCTTTTTGGTAGCTTGCTATCCTTCCTCTGAGTGCCACCAGGTCTCCCCCTCCAGGGGACATGGTCAAATATGAGGCACCAGAGTACGTGAGAAAGTCATATCACACTCTCCACTCAACTGTGGAGAATGTTCTGACCATTGGCTAGATCTGGGTAGGGGTTTAAAGTTTACCACCTGTATTGTCCTTGGCTGGTGCCTTAGTTTGAGCGGGACCCCTGGGCCCAAATCTGCCTATCATAATGTTCTACGTGTAGGTTTCTAGGACCCTCTGGATTCTTCTACTTTGCTATTCTCCCATGCTTCTCTCATCTAGAGTCCCAATAGGATGTCTTCCCCTCTGTCCCAGTTTCCTAGTAAGTGAAGGCTTTTGTGGGACATGCCCCTTGGGCTAGTATGCAGATATAAGTGAGTATATACCATTTGAGTCTTTCTGCTTCTGGGTTAACTCACTCATTATGATCATTTCTAGCTCAATCCATTTATCCACAGTTTCTGGAATTCCTTGTTTTTAATAGCTGAGTAGTATTCCATAGTGTATATGTACCACAGTTTCTTTATCCATTCTTCTACTGATGGACACTTAGGCTGTTTCCATGTTCTGGCCATTATGAATAAGACTGCTATGAACATGGTTGAGCAAATTTTCTTGTTGTGTGCTGGAGCATCTTCTGGGTATATTCCTAGGAGTGGAATAGCTGGGTCTTGAGGAAGCCCTATTCCCATTTTTCTGAGATAGCACCAGATAGATTTCCAAAGTGGCTGTACTAGTTTGCATTCCCACCAGCAATGAAGGAGTGTTCCTCTCTCCCCACATCCTCATCCTCGCCAGCATGTGGTGATGCTTCCTATGGAAAAACAAAAAACCCAGAATAGCTAAAACAATCTTGTACAATAAAAGGTGCTCCGGAGGAATCTCCATACCTGATCTCAAACTGTACTATAAAGCAATAGTAATTAAAACAGCATGGTACTGGCACAGCAGTGCCAGTGGAATCGAATCGAAGACCCAGATATGAATCCACACACATATGGTCAGTTGATTTTTGATAAAGAAGCCAAATCCATTCAATGGAAAAAGGGTAGCATCTTCAACAAATGGTGCTGGTCTAACTGGATGTCTATGTGTAAAAAAATGCAACTGGATCTATATTTGTCACCTTGCATAAAACTCAAATCCAAGTGGATTAAAGACCTCAACATAAAACCAGAGACACTAAGTCACTTAGAAGAAAAAGTGGGGAGGAGCCTGGAACATATTGGCACAGGAGACAACTTCCTGAACAGAATACCAACGGCCCAGGCCTTAATGTCAACAATTAATAAATGGAACCTCATGAGGCTGAGAAGCTTCTGTAAGGCAGGAGACACTGTCAAGAGAACAAAGCGACAGCCTACAGACTGGGAAAAGATCTTCACCAACCCGACATCTGACAAAGGTCTAATATCCAAAATATATAAAGAACTCAAGAAATTAAACGCCACCAAACCAAATAACCCAATTGAGAAATGGGGCTTGGAACTAAACAGAGAATTCTCAACAGAGGAATATCAAATGGCTGAGAAACACTTAAAGAAATGCTCAACCTCCTTAGTCATCAGGGAAATGCAAATCAAAACAACTCTGAGATTCCATCTTACACCCATCAGAATGGCTAAGATCATTCTTTTTTTCTTAATGGATATAATTTCACTACCTATAAGATCAAAAAAATTTTTGGCTTATATTTAAAAAGCTAAACCATTTAGGAACACAGGGAACTACCTTGGCCTCTGGCCCACATTGGCTGGATTTAAGCAGCATGATTTTCTTTTAGATGGGATATAGATGTTTTAGTTTGACACAATCTCTTCTATACCTGTCTTTGTTTGTGGAACTATGGCATGATGCCTGAGAGGAAGCCGTGTGTCACCAGCAGGAACAACTTGTAACTCTGGAACCCAGAGAGTCCATGATTAAGGTGTTGACAAGATCAGTGTCTGGAGAGAGCCTGGTCATTGCTCCCAATGTGTCATTGTAAATGCTGTGTCCTGTGGGGTAGACAGTACGGAGCTTACATACAGGTGAAGGTAGAAATGTCAGAAGTTGTTTTCATGTGCTATCTGCCCTCATGACTTCGTCACTTCCCCAAAGGCCCTATCTCTTGATACTATCATTTTTCACACCAATATGTACCAGCTTCATATCCAGACTGCAGCATGTGTCAAGTGATCAGCACAGTCCTGTAGGTGTTTCATATCAGTATGGAAACTCAAGATTCCAGAACTACATTATTAGCCATGGTAGCCTATGCTCTATATAGTTATTTAGATTTTTAAGCTACCTAAAAATTAAATAGATTTTATTTTCTTAGTTACCACGAACACATTTCAAGTGCTCATAGCCACATGTAGCAAATTCTGTTAGCTCTGGCTAGTCTAAAATAATAATATATTCTCAAGGCTTCTGAATCATGTTTGAACAAGACTTAAAAGTGCCATATGCCAACTATATACTAGTCAACTTATGCATGTCTGATGGTCCTTTACAAATAATAAGGAAAACTAGCCAAAATTAGCCAACCAACCATTTCCTTTGGAAAATATGAAAAGTAACCTTGTGTGAACTGAATGGCTGCCTGCCTGTGGCTTTCACATGAATTTAAACTCTCTAGCCTGATCTATCAAACTTTTGTTTCAAGTTCAGTTGTTTGAAATGATTAGCTAGTGTGAGGTCAAGTTCTCTCTCATTCCAAGAGGTAACTAGGGTAAAGGTAAACACCGATTCCTTTTGTGGAAAGCCTCTCCTGGAGGCTTAAATAATATTTAAGTGGCAAGAAAATACAAGTCTAGATGTCTATCAAAATAGCTGGTCGCTTGCATGGGTTTCTGAAAACAAAGTTACTGTGGTGGGAGGACCTCTGATCTTCTTGTGATTTGTGAACACTGCTTTCCTGTTTAAAAAAAAAAAATGATGCTATGGTCAGAAATAGAGAAAGATGACAGAGAGTAACGTAGGTATCTCAGTACATGTCTTTTAATGTGTTGTATCGCCTTAGAGAAAACAGAATATAACTAATATAATTTTGCAAAGGTTTCCTAATTCAGACTTTAGATCCAAAGTCCCCTGTTTTCTATATTTATCCAGAGCTATCAGAACACACACCCTGAAATTGGAAGTTTTCTGCATTCAACAATGACTTGTAATGTGGCCCGGCAGAAACACGCACCTGGAACATACATTTAGCAGCAAATATTTATCTTTCCGTTTCGACTTCTTTAAGTTCTATTTCTTTTAGTCTGTACCACATTTCAACATGCTGTTAAACCTACCACATCATAGCCACCGTCGATGGGATGTAATCTGCAGTTTGAGAACTACTGCCCTGAGTGATACTGGAATTATCTTTATCATTCCTGGATAAAAGGCTTTTTGAGACTTGATTAAACTATGCAAAGACAGAGCATCTCTGGAAGATCCGTTCATCTTCCGGAATCACAGACAGCCACCCTTTCCTGCTGAACCTCCGACCTGAACTTCCCTGATGATTTGTGGGACTGGGGTTTCCACTCAGCAGAGGTTCAAAAGATCTCCTCATGACCAGCGTGTTAATGGTCCCACTCGCCAGAAGCAAGTTCAAAGGCCTTTCTGAAATTGGCTCATTACGACTCGGAAGACAAATGGGCTTACCTTTTATAGGGAGCCATTACAGCACCTTCCTGTTCTTCTCCTCAGCCTCTCTTTCGATAGAGTTGTAGTAAAATTAGAAAATATTAGCTAGTTCTTTAAAGGCAGAGAAAACATCATCTGAAGGAGTGTACAGACTATGCAAGGAACATATACTATCTACATTTGCTCTAGGGGGAAACTGCTTTTGCTTTAGTTTACATTCAGATTTTGTAGCAAAAATATGTATTGATTAAATTATATCATATTAAGCATATTAATCCACTTCCAAACTTCAGTCACCATCTGGTTTATTTACAGTAATTAGTATTCAATGAAGAAAAGCTGTTCTTCACAGGTCACTATGTCCCACTGAGATAAGGCTAGTCTTATCTGAATAACTACTCAGAGTTACTCCGTTGTATAAACAGTGACTTTTCAAGATGTGCCTTGCCCCAGGAGACTTCATTTTACAAGCAGCTTTGGATGACTGCAGCACCCGGGTGGACATAGAAACTGCACAGTGTGTCAAGTGCCTTCCGGGAGGGGCACATGTGCATATTTAAACCATCATATAAGAGACACCGGACCCAATAACTTACCAGGAATACCAGATGGAGGGATAGGTGCTGCTCCCCCTCTAAAGAGATGGTGACTAGCACTGAGATGGCATGGCCCCTGTCATCGGATACTTCACACGTGTATCAAGGTCTGAGCGCACTGTGAGTTGGTTCAGGACCCCCTCTGCTGACGTAGCCTACTTAGCTGCCTGCCAGTCCACCTGGTTGCCTCTTCGCACCTGGACGTAACTGACCTCTTCTGCCTCCTGACTCATTTCCTGCTCTGGACTAGGTTCGACCTTTCATCGTGCAGCTGTCTTCTACAGCTTTGCACGGCTCCGTTAGCAGTTCTCTCTAGACACAGACTGTTGGCTTATCTATAGTGACTCTTTCTCGGCCACTTCCGAATCATCTTGAACATCTTTGCTACAACTCCTCTAACTTAGTAATCATTCTGTAACTACACACACACACACACACACACACACACACACACACACACACACACACACACGGCTTATGTAATATATGTTGTGTATGTAATCCACATATATAGCATGTATATGTATCATATATAGATATGTTTACATGTGTATTTAACATATGTGTAACCCATATATATTATGTATATGTAACATATGTATATAGAGAGGGAGTTATATTTGTGACTTGTGTGGTATATCATATAGTAGTTAAAATTACTAATTGAGACCAGAATAAAAGAACTTGTATTTGCCTTAGCTAAAAGCTGCCAAGGTGGGAGAGTTTTATTACAAATGGCTATCCTTAAAATCATTAAATATTGTGAATTTCTTGTTATTCAGTAAACTATTTTGTTGAAAGACACAAGCATCTTCCTCTACGTTTCTGGCAGAGTGCACTATGGCAAGTCTATTACAGTTTTATGATTTTGTTTTGAGAAAGTTCAATCTACAACATTAACACATAAGCCTTTGGAGAGATATTATAGTAACTCATATTGTATGTTAATAATATCAAATCAAAATATTCTTCCGGAATCCCTTACAGAGCAAATACACATCTCTTCATGCAATGAATGAGTAAGCTTGATTGAAGAGAAGGAAGATAGTAATTGATCAAAAATGAATTTATTCTCTTAACTCTGCTAATGACCAGGGAGTGGACCCAAGGAAAGTCAATTGACTTTTTAGTTAAACATACAGGATGTTATCTCATTTAAAAGTATATTTCAGATTGAACTTCCTAGCACACCCATAAAAACATCAAGGTCCTGACATGCTCATATTGTCTGAGTCTGAACGAGACACACGACACACTTTATTGTTTCCTTAAGACTCCACACTCAACTTCTCTTGCCTCATGGTCTCTGGCCTCTTTCATGGGAATTTTAATACAGTTAATTTTGTTGGATAATAAAAAAGTAATCTAGAAAGTTAACACTGTGTATAAATTAAGAAAATAAAAGATGAATGAAGTCTCAGCGTTAGAGAGGAGACATTGAGGAAGGGAGGTTTAAGTCACCTTTGCTGACTCTGATGGTACAGCCTCCTTTTAGTGAATTTACATTTATTTTAAAATGAAGTTTTAGCTTGTATTATAGTGAGAATAAATATCCCATAGAACCAGATATATAGGACTCTTGAATTACTTCATGGAACAGGGATATAAGATTCTTCCTGCTTCCACAGTGGGAAATTGATTCATTTACAATGAAGAATGAGAAGGGCACATTCCATTAAAAAAAATCCCTGCATGAAATTGGGTCTTTTTCCAAATATTCAATGCATATCTATTGCATATCAAGTTTGTTATGAGCCACTTTGATAGAAAGAGATGGTGGTGACACTGGTGAAAGTGGTGGAAACAAGTGCTCGTTCTTATTGTGTCCCGGCACTTTTCCTAAATGTGTGTGGATATTTCTTAATACCCAACCCCAATAATCTTAGGAAGGGCCACTATTACTATTTCATTTCGCCAAAGAGGAAATCAGGCACTGAGGATAAAGCAACTTGGAATCAGCCTCCCCAAGCCTTACTTCAAACACTTTCTTTTTGTCACTCCTTTATCTGTGGAGCAATACCTCAAGCAAGGGTGAAGAGTTTTTGTTTCCTGTTGTGCGGCTGAGGAACTGAGGAAATTAAGTCCAGAGAGGAGGTGTACTGGCATCATTGTTACGGATAGTATTGCCAGACTAATGAACAGATGAGCTGGGATTTCTGTCCTGATCTTTGATTTGCCCACAATTTCCTATTTACATATGTAGTGTACACACACACACACACACACACACACACACACACACACACACATATGCATGCACCATGTTCTCTCTCTCTCTCTCTCTCTCTCTCTCTCTCTCTCTCTCTCTCTCTCTCAAGAAAATTTCCTATTGAATTGCTTATAGGAAATCAAGACTTTCTTTCAACTGAGGTTTCTTCTTCCCAGGTGTGTTTAGCTTGTGTAAAACTGACAAAATCAAATAAAAATAAAACAAAACAAATCTAACTAGGACTAATTAGGCCTGATATAAATAATATCAAATGCAAAGGTAAGTGTAGGCCAGTGTAAATTATACCAGTGTAGTATATTAATTAAAATATGTTCTTGCTTGAAACTGTCTGGGTTGCCCCTTGACAGAAATAACTGCTTCAGATCACTTCAAGCCCCAATCTCTGGCCTTATCTTCGTCTTGATCTATACTGTGCTCTGTGATTTTAGCAGATTACTCCACCAGGTGGCCTTCAGGCTGCAGCAGCTTTTTTGTGGGGCGGGGGGCGGTGGAAGAGAGGCGGGGAGTCAAGACAGGGTTTCTCTCTGTAGCCCTGGCTGTCCTGGACTCAGTTTGTGGACCAGGCTGGCCTCAAATGCATAGAGATCCGCCTGCCTCTGCCTCCCGAGTGCTGGGATTACAGGTGTGCTCCACCATGCCTGGCTCCACAGCAGCTTTATTCATCCCTCTCTGAGTTCACTCTACTTGTTCTTACTCCCGAATGGGGACGAACAGGGAAGTCTTTGTCTTGCCCACATGCTCATTTCTAAGAGTGGCCTTCTAAGCAGACCGAGGCAAGGGAGCCTTGTACCTTTACTTCTCTGTACTGTTTTCACACATGGACAGTTTCATTATTCAGCTAGGCATGGTGATGCACACGCCTGTCATCCCAGCCCTCAGAAGGTTGAAATGAATGCAAGATCTGCTTGTAATACATAGCAAAATGGACAAACAAAGCAAAGTGCTTCTGTACCCGAAAAGGGTCCTGTGAGCACATGGTGCTTTCAATGCATCTTAGGGACCCATGCATTGCGTTTTGTCATAGACAAGTGAGCAGAATTCAGCTTCCTCTAGAGTACTTTTGAACAAGTTGCAATCTGCCAGGTAGAAGAGGAAGTCTGCCCTGCCCTTCTGTTCATGCTGTGCTTAGAGGGACCGTGCAAGTCAAAGTGCATCTTTAGCTACACTCTGCTGCCCACAGCATGGGTTCCACCATGGTGTCCCGCTCAGTGGTACCCTTCTCTGCCCACAGCATGGGTTTCACCATGATGTCCCACTCAGTGGTACCCTCCTCTGCCAACTGCCTGAGTTCTGACATGATGTCCCACTCAGTGGTACCCTCCTCTGCCCACTGCCTGAGTTCTGCCATGGTGTCCCCACTCAGTGGTACCCTCCTCTGCTGCCCACTGCCTGAGTTCCCTGCCCACTGCCTGAGTTCCGCCATGGTGTCCCCACTCAGTGGTATCCTCCTCTGCCCACTGTATGAGTTCTGCCACGGTGTCCCCACTCAGTGGTACCCTCCTCTGCCCACTGCCTGAGTTCTGCCATGGTGTCCCACTCAGTGGTACCCTCCTCTGCCCACTGCATAGGTTCCACCACGGTGTCTCCCTCAGGGCGAGTTTCCTGGGTATAAGGTAGCACTCATCTTTCAGAATAGAGGAGACCTTCTTCCTTGGAAGACTGGCTCAAAGCCTGGCTTCGTTTGCATCTCCTGACAGTGACTATCCAAACTTTACAATATTAATTCTAATAAGTAATATTCTTTTCTCAAGAGTTGGCCCTTTCTGGTATGAGTATGTATACTTAACTTGCTCAAAGAAATGAATGCACCAAAGTAAATGTATAAGCTGAGAAATTAAAAGTCCTAACATCTCATCAGTTTAGAATTGCTTGATATTTTCACAATAAACAAATAAAACAGGAAAAATGCCTACCTTGGATCTTTGCTGCCATTGTTCTGTGGAGAGTTACACAAAACTCTCAAAAATCACCTTCACTTTCCCTTCTGAATAGTGAACAAAGAGAAATGCATGAGGCTTTGGACTTCAGTCTATCTTAGATTTTGGGGTAAAGAATCAAATTATTTTAAAATACAGAGAAAATACTGTTTCATTCATTAGTTGTTTGATGTTTTCAACTTACACTGATCTTTCTGAGAAACTCCTTTTTAAAAGTATATTTTATTGATTTATTCATATTACATCTCAATTGTTATCACATCCCTTGTATCCTCCCATTCCTCCCTCCCTCTCATTTTCCCTGTACTCCCCTCCCCTATGACTGTGACTGAGGGGCACCTCCTCCCCCTGTATATGCTCTTATGGGCTTCCACTAAAGCGTATGCTGTTCTGGGATGAAAGCTAAGTGCACCTCTAAATCCTTTCAGCACCAGGTCACTAATGATGAGGAACAATTCAGTGAGCAGGGAGGTCCTGGGAATGGGAACCCAGCTCGCTGTCATGCTCACTGCATCGCTGATCACAGATGCTCTGGGCAAAGGGAGTTGCAAGATGAGCCACTGTCTCTTTCTGATATAATTTCTGACTTTAATAATATTAAACACTTTAATGTTGCTCTGTAAATTTTTTTGTTTTATTTTTTAGTAAGGTTTCCAACTGCTTCCAACCGTCTCAATTTCCTTCTTTCTTTCCTTAGCCAAAATAAACCATTAAAAGTACAAATTGCAGAAACTCACTCTCATCTCAACCTTGGTCTTCTTTATGCTATGGGAGTTCAGATATGTTTACAAATTAACCAGGTGGAAATGCCACTCCTCTGGGCTAGGTTGTCATGTGGCAACACAACTACTTCATAAGTTCTCTCTTGGCTACTAGAGGATCATACTGATCGATAATGTCCCAGCCTGTAGAGCTAGAAGCCACCCTTGTGGGCACCGTGACCTTGATTGTTCACTTAATGGGATTCAGTGTCCTCATGGAAACTAATTTCTCTGAGAGTCTGTGAGAGGTTGTCCAGATTAGCATAACTGGGATGGGAAGACCAGCGTTAAATGCAGCTAGAACTAATCCATGGGCTAAGCCCTGGGCTAGAGAAAATGGAGGAAAGGACCAGAGCGCCATCGTTCCTGTCTTCCATTTCCTGGTTGCAGATGTAATGTGTCCATCAGATTCTCCACTCTCCTGCCACCATGACTTCCTCACCTCAGTAGACTGAATGTGAACTAAAGGATACAAGGGATGGGATAAACATTGAGATGTAACAAGAAAAAATTAATAAAAAAAATTTAAAAAATAAAAAAGCCTCCCTCCCTCCCTCCCTCCCTTGTGCCTCCCTTCCTTCCCCCCTCCCTCCTTTCCTTCCTTCCTCCCTTCCTTCCTCCCTCTGGTTGCTTTTGTCATATATTTTAACAATGAGAAACGACACTAGAGTAACTAGTACAAATACTTCTTATACCTTTTAAAATTAAGTGCTTCTAAATGTGACAAAGCTTACAAAACAAGGCTGCTCTTCAAAGCCTGTCTTAATCAAGTGTCTCCAACTTCCATTAACTGAAATATGTGCTTTAATTTTGTCATTAATGTTTGTAAAGCGATCATTTTCAGAACAGTTTTGCCTTGGCAAAGGGACAGAGGTGACACAATTAAGACAAAACAAGACTTTTAAACAAATGGTCCAGGAACAACTGAGTAAGAGTGAACTTAGATACAAACCCTTTATGCTTCACAGACACATGAAACGGATGAGGCTTAAATGTAAGTTGCAAAAAGCAAAGGTACTAGAAGATAACAGGTAAAAATGACTAGATTTTGGTTACAGTGATGATTTTCATTTCAGATATACTATCAAAGGTTAAAAAATCAACAAATAAAACAACTGGTAAACCTGAATTAATTAAAATGAAAAAATTTCCTACTCTATGAAAAGATTTGTCAAGATAATGAGAATTAGGGTAAATTAAAAGAAAATACTTGCAAAAGATATTTGACAGAGAACTATTATCCAAAATACTCAAAACTTTGTTTTTATTTTCATTTTCAGATTATAATATAATCACATAATTTCTCCCTTCACTTTCTTCCCTCCAAATATTCCCATATACCTCTGTTGTTGTTGTTGTTGTTTTTATCAAATTCGTGCCTCATTTTTACTGATGGATGTAATAGGTGTAAATGTACGCACACACATACACACACACACACACACACACACACACACGGGGGGAGAACACACACGTGTGTGCAAATAAATATTTTAAAATATAATTAAAAACTTAAAAAAAGAAAACACATGCATGCATGCAAAAAAAAGGCAAAAAATAAAAAACAAATACAAAACCAAATGAACAACAAAACAAAAAGCCAAGAACAAAGCCAAAAACAAAGCAAAACCTGTTTAATACAGTTATCTCTTTCTTCCCTTGGCTGGAGGATGAGAGAATTTTCTCACACATGCACACACTGATGATCAAGCTCCTGGTGATAAGACTTGCAGAGGACATGAAGCCCTGGGGACTTGCATTTTCTGGTGTAAAGTTAGGCTTGGCCCACCCTGAGCCTCCAGCCTTCCATCCACTGCTGCACACCTGCTCTTGCCGTGACACCAGTTCCCACAGGAAATTCCCTAGTGGGTGGCTACTCTCTATTCACCTTCTGCAATTTTCTGGCAGTTTTTCACCTCATGCTCTCACTTCTGTGGTGGTTTCAGAAGTTACTGAAAGTGGTGGCGGCTCCCTTGTAATCCCAGCAGGGGATTGGAAGGCTAAGGCAGGCGACTCTCAGTAAGTTGAAGGCCGGTTTCACCTACACAATGAGTTCCAGGCTGGCCAGGGCCACATGGCAAAAGCATATCTCAAAGAGCAAAAGACAGACAAAAAGAGATAAAGAAAAGAAGAG
This sequence comes from Acomys russatus, assembly GCF_903995435.1. NCBI lineage: Eukaryota > Metazoa > Chordata > Mammalia > Rodentia > Muridae > Acomys > Acomys russatus. The sequence continues at coordinate 8,647,136 of NC_067166.1, read as the reverse complement.
CTGATAAATTTTCAGTTTGCTTAGTTCTTCAGTTGTTCAAGCAGAGATGTGACTTCCGCATCTTAAACACTGGGCCACAATTCTTGTTTCCTTTTAAATGTACTTATTCTCAAGCTTCTGTGTGGAGATTTCTATAAATTGGAGATGGGATAGATCACATTTACAGCTGCATCTCAGGACATAGGAGTGTGTGGCACATGACCAATCATCAATACATTCCAACATATTTACTAACTGAAGAAAATAAATAGCTTAAAGGAATCTGTGCTTTCTGTTTGTTTTGTTTGAAATAAGATCTCCTATGTTGCCCAGGAAGATTTGTAATTCACAATTCTCTGTCCTCCCCCGCCCCCCCCCACCTCTCTCCAGCTGGTATTACAGATGTGTGACATCCTACCCAGCTTCTACTGTCTTTTACAACCGCCCCTGTCCTATGAACTAAAGCATTCAGCACACATTTGTTGCTTGTCATTGTGTGAGCCATACTTATTTCTGACACTCACTCTTGGCCCATTCCATCAGAATGTTCGATGGGTGTTTTCCAGTCGGTTTCCTTAGCCCTGGCTTCCTCTTGCACATAAGTTTAATGGGATTTATTTGTTGTTTGGTTTTTTTTTCTTCTTTCTGTCCATTCCTTGCTATATAATTCAGATTTCATCTTGCTCCATCTCCTCTTTAGTCATATCCTTTCCCATTTTCCTCACAGTCGTATAGAAGGGAATCTTTTCCTAGTGTGAAATGATACAAGAAAGGCTTTCTCTCAAGAAGGAACCAACATGAGAATAGCTGAGCGCAAGCTTAGACCGATGCGGAACTGATCCTCCCGACTCTGCACTGTTACCTGCCTAGAACACTCTACTCCCCATTACTCTAATGAAGAAAGTGAAGAGTGATTCAGATCAAAAGTCCCTTTGTGACTGATGCTATGGGAGCTTTCCATCCAGAGATGATCATGTTCTTAATTCCAGGTAGCCAAAGAAGTCACAAGGCCACGTATGTTCTCAAAGCAATAATCCTTTCCGGCATTTTTTTTTTTTTTGAGTTGGTAAATAACCAGCTCACTATTTAAAAGAAATTAAATGTGCTTGCCATATAAATAATATTCATTCTTTTCCATTTAAAACTCAAATGGTTTGCAGTCTATTTTATAATAAGCATTTCTTTACATAGCTGCTTAAGCCTACAGTTTCCACACAGAGAAAATAAAAATCATGGCATCCAGAGATATTCAATTTCAGAGGAAGAAGGTTTTTCAGTACATTTAGGATAAACTCATATAATTTAATTTTTTATGATGTTCAATTTTAACTTGATGTTTTGTATTTTTTTAACACCTGTATGCAAGTTATGTGCCATATAAAGAGAATTAGAAGCATAATGGATTGATATTTGTAGAATTGGTACTTTTTGCTTAGTCTAGATGAAAATCTTTGATTGCATTTTAAGTTAAAAACATTTTTTTTTAAATAAAAAGGTGAACTAAATTACGTGGAGGCCTAGTGAATCAGAATTTCTGCAACAAGACTTCTAGTTAGCTTTCAGAGAAGCTGATTTAACTGAACAGACAGTAGGTGTGAATATAATTCTTGAAGCAGAGGGTTTCTCTTAGCCTAACATTTCGTGATCCCATGGTTCTTGAAATATCTTTGAGTAAAGTGCAAATATAATTTAGGTATAGAGACCAAATATTTTAAGTGATGGGACAAAGTTGCTTGTGGTTCAGACTAAAGTCATCGATGAATATAAGTTGTTGGTTATGGCGTAGAGAAATGAGTAGTAGAAAAGATTTCAAATCACTGCTCAGTGGAAACCTTCTCAGGCATAGGTCTGGAGGGAGACATGCTTAAGAGTTGAGAAATATTGCTGCACTCAGGTTTTTATCTGATGGTTGTGTCTTCCCATTTGAGAATGGATGGCAGGCTCCATGGTGCCAGGGCTTTATCTTAGGATCTTTGTTTCGTACAGGGTGCCTTGCAAAGCAGGTGCCCCAAAGTATTTTCCAACTGAGAGATTAAAATCCGAAGTTTGTCTGGAAGGAAGCATTTGCTCTTGTACACACTATCCATACTGGGCGATACCATAGATTTTTCCAGCAAACAAGCATGGAGACCACGCTGTCTAGCTCTTGGCACTGACAAGGTGGCCGGTCATCTCTCAGTGTCTTCTGCTGATGTGTCCCAGGTTCTTTTCTTCCTGCTGATGTCATCTAAGCAGACTCGTTTTTCTGGTTCATCTTTGGATGTCTCTGTATCCTCCCGGCCTCCTCTCCAGACTTTGCCTTTCTGACTTATCACTCCCATTTCCTTCATGTGTTCACAGAGCTGTGTTTTTGCTCCAAGAGTGGGATTTTTTTTGTAGACTGTTTTGCCCAGAATACATGACAGGATTTGGACAGCAGAGAAGTTCCATTCAATGGCAACACAGCCTTTTATCCAGTACCTCTGACTAAATACATCACTGACCATGGGGAGTGCTTTCCCAGCCCCTCCATGAGCAATGCCTTCAGCAGGACCTTCAGTGGTCAAAGTAAGGCAAGACGTTCAGAGTCTTTTCTTATAAAAGAAGACATTGGCAGTGAATTAAGAAGAATGCAGTTTCTTTGTTTCTTTGTCCAAACCATGCTTCCTTTAAAGTACAAACTAGTCTCATCTGTCAAGGGGTCCAAATCCTTGTTATAAAAATGTATTTACCTTTTTGAGTACATATTACAAATGCATATTATTAAAAAATTAAAATACAGGTGATTTGTAAAGAAAGTAAGTGCCTGCCTTCTACTTTAGCCATTAGCAACTGCACAGTGTAAGTGTGGGCAGACATCCACTTATAAGTGAGTAAACACCATGCATGTATTTCTGGGTCTGAGTTACCTCACTCAGGATGATCATTTCTAGTTCCATCCATTTGCCTGCAAATTTCAAGATTTCCTTGTTTTTGATAGCTGAATAGTATTCCATTGTGTAAATATACCAGAATTTCTTTATCCATTCTTTAGTTGAGGGACTTCTAGGTTGCTTACAGATTCTGGCTAGTATTAACAAGGTTGCTATGAACATAGTTGAGCAAATGTCCTTGTTGTGTGGTAGATCATATTTTGTATATATGTTCAGGAGTGGAATAGCTGGGTCTTGAGATAGCACTATTCTCAATTTTCGGAGAAAGCACCAGATTGATTTCCAAAGTGATTGTACAAGTTTGCACCCCCACCAGCATTGGAGAAGTGTTCTCCTTTCTCCACATCCTCACTAGCTGTCACTTGAGTTTTTGATCTTAGCCATTCTGATAGGTGTAAGATGGAATCTCCGAGTTGTTTTGATTTGCATTTGTCTGAAGACTAAGGATGTTCAGCATTTCTTTAAGTGTTTCTCAGCCATTTGATATGCCTCTGTTGAGAATTCTCTGTTTAACTCTGAACCCCATTTCTTAATTAAGTTATTTGGTTTGGTGTTGTATTGAGTTCTTTATATATTTTGGATTTTAGCCTTTTGTCAGATGTAGGGTTGGTGAAGACATTTTCCCAGTCTGTAGGCTGCTGTTTTGTTCTGCTGTGACTGCCTCTTGCCTTATAGAACCTTCTCAGTTTCATGAGGTCCCAATTATTAATTGTTGACCTTAAAGCCTGAGCTGCTGGTGTTCTGTACAGGAAGTTGTCTCCTTGTGCCAATGAGCTCAGGGTTCTTCCCCACTTTTTTTTCTAACAGATTTAGTGTCTCTAGATTTATGTTAAGGTCTTTAAACCACTTGGACTTGAGTTTTGTGCCTAGTGATGAATATGGATCTACTTGCATTTTTTCTACATGTAGACATCCAGTTAGACCAGCACCATTTGTTGAAGATGCTATCTTTTTTCCACTGTATGGATTTGGCTTCCTTGCCAAAAACCAAGTGTCCATAGGTGTGAGGATTTATTTCTGAGTCTTCAATTCAATTCCATTGATCAACCAGCCTATTTCTATGCCAATACTGTGCTGTTTTTGTTGTTGTTGTTGTTGTTTTTTAATTACTGTTGTTCTATAGTATAGCTTGAGATCAGGGATGGAGTTCCTCCAGAAGATCTTTTATAGTACAGAATTGTTTTAGCTATTCTGGGTGTTTTGGTTTTTCATATGAAGTCCAGAATTGATCATTCAATGTCTTTAAAAATTATATAGGTATTTTAATAGGGATTGTATTGAATCTGTAGATTGCTTTTGGCAATATGGCAATTTTTACTATGTTGATCTTCCTGGTCCATGAGCATGGGAGGTTTGGCTTTTGGATTGCTGTATATAGCACTTATTATGTTTAGGTATGTGTTTTATATCTCTGATCTCTCAAAGACTTGCTGTTGGATTTTGTCAAATGCTTTTTCAACATCTAAGGAGATGGTCATGTGGTTTTTTTCTCTTTCAGTCTGTTTATATGGTGGATTACATTGATGGATTTCCATATATTGAACAATCTCTGCATGCCTGGGACAAAGCCTAATTGGTCATGTTGAATGATATCTTTGATGTGCTCTTGGATTTGGTTTGCAAGTATTTTATTGAGTATTTTTTGCATCTATGTGCATAAAAGAAATCGATCTGAAGTTCTCTTTGCTTGTTGAGTCTTTGTGAGGTTTAGGTATCAAAATGACTATGGTCTCATAGAATGAGTTTGGTAATGTTCTTTTCATCTCTATTTTGTGAAGTAGTTTGAAAAGTATTGATATTAGCTCTACTTCAAATTCTGTACTGAAACCATTTGTCCCTGGGCTTTTTTTTTTTTCCCCCGTTGGGAGACTTGTCTTGATTGCTTATATTTCTGTAGGAGAAATAGGACTATTTAATGTGTTTATCTGATCTTGATTTTCAAATTTTGTGGCATATAGGCTTTTGAAGTAAGACCTTTGGGTTTCTTCAGTGTCTGTTTTTATGTCTCCCTTTTCATTTTTGATTTTGTTGATTTGGATAGTGTCTCTCTGCCTTTTAGTTAGTTTGGCTAAGAGTTTGCCTGTTTGTTGATTTTCTCAAGGGACCAGATCCTGGTTTTCTTGATTCTTTGAATTGTTCTCTTTGTTTCTAATTTATTGATTTCAGCCCTGAGTTTATTTCCAGCCATCAACTCCTCTTGGGTGTTTCTGCTTCTTTTTTTCCTAGGGCTTCCAGATGTATTGCTAGGTTGCCTCTATGAGATGTTTCCAATCTCCTTATGAAGGCCCTTAGTGCTGCAGACTTTCCTCTTAGCACTGCTTTCAATTTGTTCCATAAATTTGGGTATGTTCTACCTTCATTTTCATTGAATTTTAGAAAGTCCTTAATTTCTTTATTTTTTCCCTGGCCTAGTTGACATTGAGTAGAGAGTTGTTCAGTTTCCATGCGTATGTAGACTTTTTGTTATTTCTATTGTTGTTAAAGTCCAGTTTAGTCCACGTGGACTACCTGTAGTAGTCCTACTGTATGGTCAGCTTTGGAGAAGGTTCCCTGGGGTGCTGAGAAGAAAGTATAATCTTTTATATTTGGGTGAAAAGTTCTGTAGCTATCTGTTAGATCCATTGGATTTCTGGCATTCGCTAGTGTCATCCTTTCTCAGTTTAGCTTCTGTTTCGTTGACCAGTCCTTTGGTGAAAGGGGGGTGTTGAGGCCTGAGCCTGTGCTGCTTGGACCTGGGAACTCCCCATGGTTTGGCAGGGTGACCTGAGGTCAGATCCATCCATGCAGCCCCAGATGTTGGTGTGCTGTAGCATACTGTTTACTCAGAGAATGTGCCAGTGCAGTGCACCAGCCGATGTGTGGCTAGGCTTTGGAGAATATGCCCAAGCTCTCCTGGGCCCTGGGGTCCAGTAGTGTGATCTGAGGTCAGATCTACCCACATTCCACACCCTGGGCTCCTCCCTGGGCCATCAGACTCAGATACTGGTGCTCTGAAGCCCAGGGTTCAGTCTGGGTGAGAGTGCTGGTACAGTGTGCTAGCATGCATTTGGCTGGACTGGAGAACATGGCTCTGCCTGCCTGGGTCCTGGGGCCTACTGTGGATTGGCATGGTGATCTGAGGTCAGACCCACCCAATTCTCCTGGGCTCTCCCCTGGGCCAGCAGATCCAGATGCTGGTATTCCACAGCCTACAGTTCAGACCCAAGATACAGAGTCTGAGATATAGAGGGCATATGCAGCTTGCAGGCTAATATGCATCCAGACTCTGGGGACTGGGCACCCACCCAGGGACTCCTTAGTGGACCAGTTAGAAGGCCAAAGGCCAGGCTCACCTGTGCTCCACACAGTGTGGACCCCTCTCACCTAGGGCTCTCCAGGTCTTGTGGTCTGTAGCTCCCAGGCAGGTCCCTAGGTTCAGTCCTGCTGATTAGACCCAGTGCTTGGTTGGCACTGCCATCTTGGATCACCTAATATTTACTTTTGAAAAGAACTGATAGTCTAAATGGATGCAATCTCATTTTACTACATATGGCCATTTTTCTTAAAATGGCTGCATAGTGCCCTATTATACAATGATAAATAATTAATTCATTAGCCTGCTATTGGCAGCACATGCAGTTCTTTGCCTAATCTTTTCTATAGTAGACAGTCCTGCAGCAAATATCTCTAAGCATATTGCCCCTCACACATATGCAAATATTTGTAAGTTACATTTCTGGGAAATAAATTTTTTGGTCAGCTAGACTGCTTTAGTTGTGTTCATAAAGGATGCTCTCAGATGATTTTGTCATTGCGCACACATCCCTAGGGCAGCACAGTGAGGCTTTACAGTGTCTCCTCTCATCAGCAGTGTATTGAATTGACTGTTATTCAGATACCTTTTGGGATTGGAGTAATTTATAAATGTTCTAAGAATGGTTAATATCTAAAAAGGCTTAATATGCATTTGTATCAAAAAGTGAAATGTGTGGCTTTTATGTACATGTGTACAGGGCTAAGTAAGACTACACACACATACATACTTTCTCTCTCTCTCTCTCTTTCTTCCTCTCTCTCTGTCTCTCTGTCTCTGTCTCTGTCTCTCTCTCTCTATATATATATATTTACATACATACTTGTGTGTGTATGTATCCACATATATATATATATATATATATATATATATATATATATATTAAAACAATAAAGAAAGAATAAAAGGCTATAAATCGGAGAGGGAAACAGGGGTACACAGTAAGAGTTGGCAGGGGAGGGTGAGGGTCCAAATTGATGTTAAGTACAGTAATCATTATTTTTACATTAAAAAAGTAAAAAGTAACAGCTGCCTTTCAATTTGTAATATTTGATATTTCAACAAGTAACACTTGCCTTTCAAATTGTAGTATTTGATATTTCAACAAATGAGAATTTTATATAGGAGATTTTTCCTGAAACATGGAGTTTCTTACAAACTGCTCATGTTTGTACAGGCACCAGAAGGGACCACCTTAAGGGCGTGTTAGTCTCCAACATGTAGACAGCATCTGGGATTCACAGGTCACATCTGTACAGGTCAGTTCTATCACCACTTTTGACAACCTGACCATGAAGGTTCCATAGGTCGTTTGAAATCCTCCTTTTATCTGCTAAGCTCATTACAAGGGAAGTACTTGCCCTTTTGACTAGAGTAGTACAGAGTTTGTCTGAAGACACAGAGGCTTCCTCAGAGAATCGTTTACCCCATGCTTTCTAAGAGAACAACATTGTCCCTTGAGAGACAGCTCAAATTCTGCCACCACTTAAATAAATCATTCACACTAAGATCTAATACCAAAGCCAGGCTGGACTTCTGTTAGCTGAAGGATTGTAACTGATATTGTGTTAGTCTAGACAAAGTCTCACTTTGACTTCCTAGGATGAGGGAGTGAGCCAAGTTCTTCCACTGTTGTATCTAAGCCTACTCCCTACATGTTGATTTATGGCATCCAGTTGAGATGCTCAGATATCCTTCTGGCCTGATCCTGAGTGTGAGTCACATGATTAAACAGTATCAGGCCCAAGGCATGACTGGCTACACATCAAAGTTCTGTTATTTTCCTATGCAGGGTTTTTGTGCTGCGGTTTGCATTTCACCTAGAGATAGAAACGGATGTTGAAACTTAAATGAAGATCCTCTGATGTTGAGAAACCTAAATGGTTTTAATTCGGTGCCTTCTAGAAGTCCCAAAGGCTCTTGAAAGCAATGCTTGTTTTCATTTATAATGAAAGAGAATATTGAGGCATGCTCAGGAGGGCAGTCTTATTGTTTGAAGTTCAGGGGCCCTAATAAGCCAATGATCTCCTCAAATGGATAATTGTGGGAAACGGGCAACTCAAATGCCACAAACAAGTAAGCATGGTTCCCTAAAGCATTCCTACCAACATCATTTGTCTTTTCCCTTTTCCCTTTTTCCCCATCCGCCATTGCTTAGATATCATCAACATTCCAGTTTATTAAAAAGATCACTGAGTTTAAAACCCACATTCATAATATCCATGCAGATCTTGGATGAGGAAGATGCCTAACCAACTTCTTTGAAGCTGAGCTACTGTCACTGTCCACTATACAACCTTCTCTGTACACTCATAGAATTGGTTTTAAATCTGTCTTCAGTCCTGTAGCTCTAGAAACCTTATTTAAAGATTGATCTGTCTCAAACACAGTCATTTATTCTCAGGATAAGTTGGAAGGCTGAATTGGGACAGTTGCTGTTAAAGCCACAGTGCGGGTCGAGAAAACTAAACTTGCCCTGGGTGTGAACTAACGTTTTTACTTTTTCTACAGTTCAATTGAAAAGCAAGTGGAAATAATCTGAACAATATTTTCTTTAATGTACAGAATGTTTTCGGCCTAGCATTTTTTAAAAATATTTTTAAAAATTTATTCATATTACATCTCAATTATTATCCCATCCTTTGTCCTTATATCCTCCCATTCTTCCCTCCCTCCCTCCCATTTTCCCCTTACTCCCCTCCCCTATGATTGTGACTGAGGGGGACCTCCTTCCCCTGTATATGCTCATAGGGTATCAAATCTCTTTTTGGTAGCCTGCTATCCTTCCTCTGAGTACCGCCAGGCATCCCCATCCAGGGGACGTGGTCAAATATGGGGCACCATAGTTCGTGTGAAAGTCAGACCCCACTCTCCACTCAACTGTGAAGAATGTCCTGTCCATTGGCTAGATCTGGGTAGGGGTTCGACGTTTACTGCATCCAGAGGGTCCTAGAAACCTACAAGAACATTATGACAGAGGATCTGGGCCCAAGGGTCCTGCTTAAACTGTGGTACCAGCCAAGGACTTCGGCCTAGCATTTAATCAATATAAAAGTACTACTGGGTCTATTGTGCTAGATGGCTCCTCCTCACACATGCTAGCATAAGCATCTAAAAGATCACTGGATCACACACACACACACACACACACAAAGACATGAAAGTAGGAGGGGCTTGTAAGGAAGAATCGATTCAGTGAAGGAAAAGGAGGATGGGAAAGGGTGATTAATGCCTTGGCGTTAGTGTCTTTGCCAATAGACATGTGCCTATACATGCACAACTACATGTGCCTATACATGTACAACTTTGTATTACTAGTGGCTACCATCCATAAGAAAGCTGTACGTAGAGAAACACATGGTATACATGCCCAACAGGATACAAATATACCACTGAAAATGAATGAATCACCATTCCATGAAATGACCTGACAACCATGTAATCCATGCTGCCAGATTTGTCAATGCCAAGTGCTAATACTGGCAAAAGAACTCTGTGTTCTGAAAGGAAGATCAGTGAATATTTTCCAAGAGGGACCTGGATGCCTGGAAGGAGCCATGAAAGAAAGCTGCTGATGTGGTAGATAAATTCCTTATCTTAATCTTACATTGGCTTCCACATGTACTACAGGCTGTATCTACATCAACTCGCTACAAGGCTCAGACAATATGGAAGAAGGGTTGGAAGCAATGTAAGAGGCAGAGGCTTGGGAAGACTGCTGTGACAGGCTGGCTTTTGCATAGGACATGGCTGTGCCACACATGAACGCAACAGCTGTGGTTACCTGTATGAGAACTCCAAAAGACTTAGAGTTAAAAATTCCAGCATGGAATGGAGAGAAGCTTCAGATACCTGTTCCTAGCTGAGGAAGAGCCAGTGGCAGCTGATGAGTGCTGAGAGAAGGAGCGACACTTCTCTTTGAGGGATAATAGGAATTGGTAGGTTGCTCATGTCCAGTGGGTGACTCATCCCCTACACACACACACACACACACACACACACACACACACACACACACACACACACACCAAACACACACATATGCACACATGCACATATGGGAAGTGCTAGCTAAATTTAGTGGGCTATACAAAAAGAGATAGAAAGTGGAGAAGAAGATAGATCACATGATAAAGGATCTGGGATACTGAAGAGAGTGAGTGGATATGACGAAGACATACCGTATATATTTTTATATTTATTTAGCTTGGTAAATAAAGATTACACCTGAAAAAAAATTTAACTTAGATCAGAGAAGCAATTTTTTTCCTTTCAAATTATACATGTTAACTCCACCACTGAGTTGTAAATGCTTCTTTATTGCGGGATTCACATTAGTTTTCTCATGCCTGCCAGCAGTTAGCACGCTTTTTTGACTAATGGCGTAACCAACCCTCACGCCTGGTATTTCAGCATTGTTTTCATCAGAAAAAGGATGGTTTTGCTGCTACCTTTATTCCCTACTATGTGGAAACAGAATAAGAAACAATGGCAAAGCTGAGACAACCTGTGTTCTGTAGGGTAACTGAGTCATGTTGCCTAAGCTTTATCGTCGCTGCGAAGGAGAGACTGATGCCCCTAGTCTTAGGGTTCAAAGATGTTGGGTTTTGAAAGTGTCCCTTAGAGGCTCATGTATTAAAGGCTGGGTCACTCTCTGATGACAACTTTGGAGGGTGGTGAAATGTTTAAGATATGGAATCCTGTGGAAAGAAATCAATGGAAGCCAACACCTTGGGATTTTCATTGGTTGGCTAGTGGTTTCGGTTTTTTGTTTGTTTGTTTGCTTGCTTTTTCTTCTTTTTTGCTACTCAAGGTGAACAAATCCCCCATGACAAACTCTACAGTAAAGATACACTGTTACATCCAAGGACCAAGAAATCGCGTATTGAAAACTCTGGATTCAGAAGCTAAAATAAACTCTTTCTTGACGTTGCTTGGGTGGTGTCTTTTGTCCCAAGAACAGAAGATTGACTAAGGCTCTAGCCGCGTTTCTCACCAAATCACTCTCCTGAGCACTACGCGTTGTTAGGCCCACTCATGTTGTGAAGTACTTCAGGTGTGTTAGTCAACAGTGTGTGATGGGTGAGCCGAAAGGTAACTGTATTTTAAAGCAGATCATCACGGTTCGAGAAAATGATATAGGGCAGGACAGACTTTGCCTAATTATACTTTGGCTGCAGTTTGTGGCTATTGCGGCGAGCTTTGTAACACGGGCTCCACGTGTCCTGCCGTGAGCCCCAGCATGCTGAGCTGCACATGCCAAGCCTTCTACGAGCATACACAGATGAAGCTGGCATGTGGGCTGGCATAAGAAGTCCATGGAAATGTAATTTCCAATTCAAACTGTATTCTTGGCCAGGCACTCAAATTTAGTTATTTTCAAACAAGCAGCGCGAAGAGCTAATGGCAATAACTCCGTTATGTAAGAGTTGCTAAAAATATGAGTGTAGGGGGTTGAGATTTGTTTCTCTGGCACATATGACTCAATGGCTTAATTGTGAAAGAGAAAAATGAATTTAAGTTAATTAGCCAAAATCTGGCCAGAGTGTTTGAGAGCTACTTTGAAGTAACTTTTCAATTGTACACATTTCAGAAACAATCTCATTAAATGTACTCAAGAAAGCAGAGATTGAGACTCCCCGGGCATAAAACAGTACTCTAACAGTTGACAGATGATGGCGTTTTCTGAAACAATGAGAAGCTGTTTAGAAAATTGACAAACACGGTTTTCACCATCACAATGCGTGTCATCCTTTGAGGCAGGAAATGTTGCAGTATGTGAGGGACACAGCCCTGCAGGAGAGAGGTCACCCAGCTGGCTTGGGAATGTCAGTTGATCGCTACTATTATGCATAATAGTTTGTCTCTATGTGTAGACTTTCTTGTTGGCATGAGCGAATCACAGTTCCCAAACGTGAAAGGGGAGAAGCAGCTTCTTAGTAAACGCCACCGTGTGTTCTCAATCCAGATAGATCATTTTGATTCTGAAGCGTCCCCTCTTCACTTTCCACTCTTGCCATGCTTCTTCATGGTGTGTGTGTGTGTGGGGGGTGTACACACTCCCTACATAAATGCTATATATATAGCAAGTTAATATATTGTAGATACACACATACAATACATGTACAATACAGTCTATGTGAGAACACAGTAAAATGTATGCTATATACATTAACATATCCTCCAGAGTGTCAAATTATTATAAGATCTTTTACACGTGCATGTCACTGATGCCTTGGCATTTTCTAGGTCTGGACAAAAGCAAAAGAACTTCTGGGTAAGAAAACCAGAGCTGACAATGTTTATTTTATTTTTTAAATATATTTTATTAATTTATTCATATTACATCTCAATTGTTATCCCATCCCTTGTATCCTCCCATTCCTCCCTCCCTCCCATTTTCTCCTTACTCCCCTCCCCTATGACTGTAACTGAGGGGGACCTCCTCCCCCTGTATGTGCTCATAGGGTATCAAGTCTCTTCTTGGTAGCCTGCTATCCTTCCTCTGAGTGCCACCAGGCCTCCCCATCCAGGAGACATGGTCAAATATGGGGCACCAGAGTTCGTGTGAAAGTCAGTCCTATCTCTCCACTCAACTGTGAAGAATGTCCATTGGCTAGATCTGGGTAGGAGTTTGAAATTTACTGCACGTATTGTCCTTGGCTGGTGCCATAGTTTGAGCAGGACCCCTGGGACAATGTTTAAAGCCAACCCCAGGAGGAAATCAATGAATCAGACAAGTGGGAAATCAGAAGGGCTTCTAACCTGCCTGGCTCATCATTTGATCCCAATTAGGAGGTAATAGCTAAGAGGGAGCAGTATGATTGGGAAAAAAAAAGTACGAGGCATAGATTCATAAGCTTATATGCATCCTGAATGACGATTTGTGTATTCCACCCAGATTTGGGAGCACTGCTGTACCTCTTATATACCTGTTGTGTGTGAGCAGTTATTTTGTTCAAAGGCATGGTTTTCATTGAATAATAGTCTTCCATTTGTATTACCATAGTACTTCATCTATTCTGCCACAGAACAATCCTGAATCAATGAAACTAATTTTCTACAAAGATGATACTGAATATCAGGAGGGAAATTGGATTGTTGTTGGTTTTTCTTTTGGTTTAATTTAGTATCGCTGGCACACAGAGACTCAAATCCAATCGAAGTACATGGTATATTTGTGATGATTAATTATTCCAACAGAAACCTAATTTCAGAACTTACTATGTTGCATAGGAAAGCTAACTACAAACAAGTAAAAGTTGTCGGCTATTTAAAAAGTCACTATAAGAGATCCAAAATGGCGATGCTGATCACTCACTGTGTCTGATCGGTGGGACTGAGCCAAGGGACAGGCCTGGAAGCTATAGAGCACCAGAGGAGGAGTGCCCTGGGTGACAGGGGAGTCAACACTACATGAAGCATGGGTGGGTCTGGCCTCAGGCCATCCAGCTGGTCCACTCTGGGTCCCAGCAGGCATGTGCCCAGTCCCCAGAGTCTGGATGCCTACCTGCAAGCTGCATCTGTGTTCTGCATCTTGGACTTTGTATCCCCGACTGAACTGTGAGCTGTAGAGGCCTCAGCTTCTGGCTCTTCTAGGCCAGTGGAGACCCCAAGGTATGGAGTGCAGGTGTATCTGACCTCAGGTCACCTGGCCAATCCACAGAAGACTCCAGGGCCCAGGTGGGTATTGGCACAGTCTTCAAAGCCAATAACATGCTGGCCAGTGCTCTGCACCATCACTCTGTCTCAGACTGAACTATGGGCTTGCAGGGCACCAGTGTCTGGGTTGCGTACCCCAGGGGAGACCCCAAGGTATGGAGCACAGGTGGATCTGATCTCATGTCACCTGGCCAATCCACAGAGAGTTCCCAGGTCCAAGGAGGCTCAGGTGCAGATGCAAGCCCCATCCTGGTCCCAAACCTTAGCCTCAAGCCTGCAGGCATACAGAACCCTCACTCTGTCTAGGACCAAGCAGAGGGCAGGAAGGCACCAGTGTCTGAGTCTTCTAGGCCAGAGGAGACCCCACAGTGTGGAACACTGGTGGATCTGACCTCAGGTCACCTGGCCAGTCCATGGAGAGTTTCCAGGTCCAAGTAGGCACTGGCAAAGTCTCCGAAGCCTTGCCACATGCCAGGCAGTAGGCAGTACCTGTTCTCTGTGTTTCAGACTGTGTTTCAGAAGTGAAAGGGGGTAGTGATTTAATTATAATATCAAAACACCCCAACAAATAAATAAAATATATTACAAGAGAGAGGACTGCAGTAGCTGCTGCACACGCAGACCCTTTGAAGCTGCTGTGGCAGTGCCTGCCTGGTCTGCAGCTGCTGTAGTGGTGACCACACCAATTCACCAACACCACTTTGAAGCCTTTACAAGCCGATGCACTGGTTGCCATGTCTCTACCACACATGCTCAGCCCAATCCTGCTGTTACTCCAGTGAATTTAGGGTGGTCCCTGGAGGCTCTCATCTTATAAAAAAGCTCCAAGGGAATCCTGGAGGCCAGCTAGTTTAAACCTTGGTTGCTACTGCTTACTATCTATGCAATTCTGTGCACATCTTTTAGCCTTTGTGTAGCCTGATTACCTCCTCTGTACCACAGGGATTTGTGCAATTTAAGTAATGCATCATTGCATTCGATTCTATAACTGTAGTTTAGAAGTAGCTGTAAGCAATTGTTTAAGTCTTTCTGGTAAAGTCTTGTCAACCCCACTCCTTGCGTTTACAGTGGCAACTGCACTGGTTTGCAGAACGGGTGTGAGTGTGCTACCTACCCTTGGACCCAGAGAACTAATGTGAATCCACAACGCTGCAAGGAAGACTTCTCCCAACATCTCATTTATGTCTTACTCCAAATTCCAAACAAGTGACGATATACAAAATTGCCCAGTTCACTAGAAAACAATAGTTAGGAACATAGACTAAACACAGCTGATGGGATTTTTTATTGTCCAGATTCCATTCCTTTCTGAAGATTTGACCTTGTACAAATTACTTAATCACCCTATGACTTTCTGTGGAATGGAAGTCGCCTGAGACATTTATCTTCTCCATTGGATTTAAGGCCCTGAAGAGCTCTACTACAAGCAGACGCACAAAACAGAATGAAATGAATGTATCATGGGAGGGCAGATGCAGCAGTAGACTGAGACTTGGCTAAACATCCATTCCATTAGAATTAACGTATTCCTAGATCTTTAAGGCAGCTGACCTACTTCTTGCAGTAAGTAGGTATATTGGAGATTGAGAATCTTCGACTTCACCTCTTACCTCCTATATCTTTCATCCTCTAGGTTTGACTAATGGTGGGTATAAGCAACAAATCCGAAAGTGTTTTCTTTATAGCCAGCTCCTACAAAGCAGGCCCACTTCTCCAGTTTCCACTAATACTCTGTTCTCATATTGCTGAAGCTCCTAGGCCTGGTAACAGATTCTATTTGGTCCTGGTCACTAGGTATTCAAAATGAATTTCTAGTCCACCTAACCTTTATTAGCACTCCTTGCAAGTTGGAAACCACCATGAAGAAAACTCAAAATGTCATTATTACATATGCAGCTATACATTAATTGGCTCTTCAGTGGGGAAGTACATGTGTTTTATTTGCATCCTAAACATACCCAATGACATCTTCTAAATATGTATGTCGTGATACTATTAAAATAAATAAATGTATTGCTTTTGGATCTTTAAAACGGTTTGTAGTTTAATGATGACATTTTGTGATACAGAAGGGTTTAGAAGTGAGTTGCTTTCCATTTTAAATTCTAAAATATATGAGGCCAATAACTATGACTAACGTGTTTATAAGTATAAAGACACGCTGGAGTGATAGAAACTTGAGGTATGCCCCATTCCTTGCAAGGACACATTAAATATTTTTCTGCATTCCCAAATACATATTCAAGTGTATGCCTGAGCTCCAGGATTAGATTTAAAGTATATTCCATTCCAAGCAGAGGACAACTACGCCTTATGAAATTCATAAGGACATTAGAACTTGGTAAATGACTAGCAGACACAAGTTGCACACACTGTTTAACAGAAGGAAAATATTTTTGGAAACAGAGTTTCTTGTATCCCAGGCATCCTAGTTTCCTTTTTTTTTTTTTTTTTTTCCCCTTTGTGCTAAAACACCCTGACAAAAGCAACTAAGGGGAAAATGTGCTGTTGTTGTTGTTGTTATTGTTGTTTCAATTTAATTCACAGTTCAATGACTTAGTTCATCATGACAGGGAAGTTGGGAGAATCAGGAACTTGAAGCCCCAGCTGACATCACGTCTACAATGAGGAAACAGAGAGAGAATGAATGCTTGTCTCAGTTTACTCACTACCTTTCATATATCCAGGATCTCCTCCTAAGGATTGTTGCCACCCACCCTCCACAGGTATATCCAGAGCCTTGCCTAGTTCTTAAGGAAATCAAAATCTCAAGCCGACATTTTATGTTGACCATCTTCCTAGGCAGCCTCACGCCCACTCTTGTACTTGAAGGTGAACTTGAACTTTCTTTATTATTATTATTTTTTAATTAATTTATTCATATTGCATCTCAATGGTTATCCCATCCCTTGTATCCTTCCATTCCTCCCTCCCTCCCATTTTCCCCTTACTCCCCTCCCCTATGACTGTGACTGAGGGGGACCTCCTACCCATGTATATGCTCATAGGGTATCAAATCTCTTCTTGGTAGCCTGCTGTCCTTCCTCTGAGTGCCACCAGGTCTCCCCCTCCAGGGGACATGGTCAAATATGGGGTACCAGAGTTCGTATGAAAGTCAGTCCCCACTCTCCACTCAACTGTGGAGAATGTCTTGTCCATTGGCTAGATCTGGGTAGGGGTTTGAAGTTTACTGCACGTATTGTCCTTGGTTGGTGCCATAGTTTGAGCAGGGCCCCTGGGCCCAAATCTGCCTATCATAATGTTTTTCTTGTAGGTTTCTAGGACCCTCTGGATCCTTCTATTTGCCATTCTCCCACGCTTCTCTCATCTAGATTCCCAGTAGGATGTCCTCCTTACCAAGTGAAGACTTTCATGGGACATGCCCCTTGGGCTAGTGTGCAGATATAAGTGAGTATAGACCATTTGAGTCTTTCTGCCTCTGGGTTAACTCACTCATTATGATCATTTCTGGTTCAATCCATTTGTCCACAAATTTTGGGAATTCCTTGTTTTTAATAGCTGCGTAGTATCCCATAGTGTAAATGTACCACAGTTTCTTTATCCATTCTTCTACTGAGGGACACTTAGGCTGTTTCCATGTTCTGGCTGTTATGAATAAGGCTGCTATGAACATGGTTGAGCAAATTTTCTTGTTGTGTGCTGGAGCATCTTCTGGGTATATTCAAAGGAGTGGAATAGCTGGGTCTTGAGGAACCCCTATTCCCAGTTTTCTGAGATAGCGCCAGATGAGCTTGAACTTTCGATCATCTTGTAGCCACTTCCTTGGTGCCAGGATTACAGGTGTATACCCTGAGTGGTGGGAATCAAAGCTAAGGCTTCATGTATGATAGAAAGGCACTCTACCAATATATGTTCCCCAGCCCCAGTGGGGAAAATAGAAAAGGAAGGATCTCAATTATTTGAGGGAAATCAGTGGGTTTAAAATTAAAATCAACTGGATATAACATATGGGCACACTAGTTTGCTGTTCTTTATAGTTTGAGAACACAGAACCAAAAATAGCCAGCACTAGCAGAAATTAGTAATATATCATGGTTATTGCATATTTCCTTTAGTGTACAAATCCAAGTACCTACAGGAGTCAAAGAGCTGCCAAAGTTATATTAATGATGCAGAAAGAAGAACGCACACATTACTCTCTAGCTAGAGGGTGGAGTGAAATGTTCCTGAGCAGAGGGGTATGCTGTATGTAGCAGGGGATCGAGTGCACTGAGCAGTCTGCAGATCAAGAAGGAATTGTTGTAGTGACCCAGGCTGGAAGGACTGGGTGTTTACATAAAAATATTTACCAAGGTTGATGGGAAGGCAGCACTGAGCAGAAGGATTGGCTAAACGTGAACATAGGTGTAAGGAGGTGAACTTTGGGGGGAAAAAAAGCCAGTCAGAACATTTTAACCATGATGCAGACAAGGTGAAACTATGAAAAGGAGGGAGAAATATTAGTGAAATGGTAAACTTGCTTTTTGCTTAGAAGTGTTGATAATTCCTTACATGAGCACAGTTTTTACATCAGTTCTGCCTTTCTACCACACGCAGCTCCCTCTGTGTCACCCCACTTTCTCAGAGTCATGACCTCTCCTCTAATTGTTTTTATATACATACATTTATACATACATGTGTGTCTAAATACAACACACTGAATCTGTTTAGTGCTGTTTGCCTCTACGTGTGCCGGCCAGCCTATCAAAGGGGGCTCTTCTCTAAAGACTGACCCCTCACTTTGTTCTCTGCAGCTGTTTTTAAGCACCTGAATCTGAGAGGTTGGCAATACATTTTTCTGTGCAATAGTTAGAAGCAACCGTGAGTGTAAATGTCAACTTGAGAATCATATGCCTTGAGGCGATATTTTAAGGCTTAAGTGTTACTGAGAGTACAAAGAGAAGTGGATATGAGGTAGGAAAAGAATGAGCTAAGGGTGGAAGAAAAACACCCTGAAGAATGCTTATTGGCTGAGAACTTGAGAAAAGAGAGCTTACATTCCACTTTAGTATTAAAAGAGTTCCCTCTGCCTTTCCTACTTTGGTCAATGAGACAACCCTAGGAGGTACTACTGACCCTGAGAAAAGAAAGGCTGGAATGCTGGGCTGTGTCTTTCAAAAAGTTCATGTGTTAGGGGCTGCAGAGAAAGCTCAGTGTTGAGAGCACTGGCTGCCCTTCCAGGTGACCCAGATTTGATTCCCAGGATCCACGTGGTGGCTCACAAACATCTGTAGCTCTAGTTCCAGGGAATCCAACACCGCCTTCCTGCCTCTATGGGGATCAGACATTTGTGTGGTACACCGACATAAATGCAGGCAAAACATCCATACAAATAAAATGATAAAGCATATATTTTTAAGAAAGGTCAATGCAACAGTATGATGAAGTGGGGATTGGTGGTGAGGCCCTCAGAGATAAATTGATGGGTTAGCTGTCACAAATTTATTACCTTCCGCTCTTCTGAGCCAGCTTCCTTTCTGTTCTCTGTGGTGAATGGAAACAGCCTTAGGCCCTCATCAAAAACCAACCAGAGGTCAGTGTTTTCCCTTTATGGTTTTGGACTCCAGGATCTGAACATCTGAATTCCAAATAGAACTTCCTCCTCCTCCTCCTCCTCCTCCTCCTCCTCTTCCTCCTCCTCATCCTCCTCCTTCCCTGTCCCCTGTCTTTCCTTCTTCTCTGCCCACTCTGCAGTAACAACAGAAAACTAGGGATGAGACAATGGCAGATACAAGTGAAACAAAAATCCAAACGGCTTTGTCTTTTCAGCCCAGCACATCACACTGCCTAGTCATGCCAACAGTCCTTAAAAGCTGATTTTTCAAATGGAATCTCCTGGAGTTCCCAGGAACATGCAAAGCTTAAGGATCTACTCCCCAACTAAAGAGAAGGAGAGAAAAAAGCCAGGCAGGCAGGGATCTGTGATGATTTGACCAGCTCATCTTTGTTGACATTGCCCTAACCCATCACTTCATTTGTCAGTGAAGGTTTTTTTTTTTTTTTTAATCCTAAACTGGTCCAAAGGCCACAACCTATGGTGTTCTAAAGGTCACTTGCATCCACAGGATTGAAATTATTCCATGAAAGTTCCATTCACATTCCCCAATGAATGGTATTTCTTGACTCACAAAGGGTGGAGACATTTCTGTACCATTCATCTCCCGTGTTGTGCTGTTCTAAAACAGTATCTTAGAGATGGCTTCACGTCCGAGAGAGGCGGACTGTCGTATGGTTTTGAGAGGAAGTAGTACGCTGTTAAGTGCAGGTGAGTGGTGGTCTCTGCTTCATGACCACGTGCCTTTCATTGTACAACTCAACACCTTGATGGCTGCAGATTTGTACTGAGTATCACATAATCGATACAGCAAAACTCCCCCTCTTCTTCTTCTTCAAGTGTCTTAGCTGATTTGAGTACTTTGCACTTCTGTGTCTTCTGTTATTCCTTTTATAGTCTTTAATATTAGAGCACTGACTTTGTAACTTTTGTCTACGTGTAGTACCATGCAAAGCAAGACAAGCTTCAAATTGCTCTTCTCTGTTCCTTGTAAGTTTTATTTTTAAGTATTTAGTTACTGAGTTTTGATAGATATATATGACTGTTTTATCTGAACAGAAATCAACTGTACCATCACCACAAGATGCTTCCTCTTTGTCACCTCATCCCTAGTGGAGGTGACCACTCTCCTGGCCAGGTGCAGGGTATCAGACATGTGTGTGGTACACAGACTTAAACGCAGGAGAAATGTCCATATATTTTAGCATTCTTCACAATGCTGAAAGAAAGGTACTCTTCAAACCTCCCTTCTTATTGGTAATGTAGACAAAGGAAGGGTCAATGGCTTGCTCAAGGGTAGATGTCTAGAGAGTAATAAAAATGTCTTAGCTCCATGTTGACATTTTTTGAGATTATAATATAATTACGTCATTTATCTCTTTCCTTTCCTTTCTCTGTTTTATTATTTTTTGAGAATCTTGCACATGAGACATAAGTACTGCACTTGCATTATTTTCAACTTCATCACCTCTTCTCCTTTGATTTTTGTTACACACACACACACACACACACACACACACACACACACACACACACACACACCTCAGAAAGAGAGAGACAGAGACAGAGACAGAGAAGTGAAATCTACCGAGTCCATTTAGAGCCCACTCATACATATGTGAGTCTGTGGATGACTGAGATTTCTTTTGTCATTTTTCATTTCTACGCTTGTGTGCTTGGTGTTTCTTTAATTGCTGCTAGATTTTCTCCTATGACCCATAAAAATGACCTTGAAAAACAAGGTCACTAAATTGTCAATACAGTTTTAAATGATCTCTTCTATTTCGGTTTCATTATTTAAATAATTTTATTATTGACTGCTGTTAATTGCACTCCAGTAGAGAAGCTGTTGCATGCGTTACCTTTTGGACTGTGTTTCACACTTGTTTAATGGGCTTGTACACAATCCGTTCTAAAAATAATCCATAAGTCCTCGAGAAGGACAAGTACTTTCCAGTGACAGCATGGTGGCTTCTATATTTAGCTATTAGATGAGTGGGCTGGATGAGCCCTGGTCTGTGTTTTCACTGATCTGTGTGCTTACTATCAGTAAGAACCGAGAGCTGGTCTACAGCTTGTCATTACGTTGATGGGTTTTGGAGACTTTCATGTCCTTTTCATGGCCTTTGATGCTTACATTTAAAGGTTGCTTTGTTATAGGTGTCCTGTTAAAAGTCATCACACAGCCATGTGCTATGTACTAGTGCCTCCCTTCAGTTTAAACATTATTATTCTATGAATGAAATAGCTAATATGTCTCATTTTTTAGTTATTCATTGCCTCATGCATCTCCTTCATTTATATTGGTTTATTGTGTGTGTGTGTTTTTTAATCCTTTACGAGTATTGATTATCAGCAATGGGAAGTTGGATTTGTAAGAACCCTACTTGATAACTTTTAGTTTGTTCATATGTTTGTAAGGGTATCTATGCAGCTGATATCTTTATTATTATTATTATTATTATTATTATTATTATTATTATTATTATTATTATTATTATTATTATTATAGAATTAACAGTTCCTCGGTTATCAAACTTTGTAATTTGTTGTTTTGATTTGCTCTTTCCGTTCTTTTTTTCCAACTGATTTGTCTCTACAGAAATATATTTTGTTGCTCTCACATGGTCTGTTACTTCTATACCTTTCTACAATCAGAACCATACCTAGCACTCCCTCCTTAAGCCTGTATGCTTTTTACAACAATATTCTCAATTTCCTGTCTTCCCATGTATATGTGTTACTGTCCAGCACTTCAGTTTTGGCCTTTTTACTGGACAGCCAGCATTAGCATTATTATTCTCAGTAAATGAGATTTACTCACCTTCTTTCATTAAAGAACAACCTTCTTAAGTCATTTTTCTTTGTCTCACATACTTCCTTTAAGGGTTTCCTTGTAGTCAGAGTCTTGTGAGCCTTGGCCTTGGTTTTCACTATCCGTAAGTGTCACAGTCTGCCTTCACTCCTCGGTGAGAGTTCTCTGGACACAGTTCTAAGTTGAAAATGGATGTTCACCTTCCTAATATTTATCTCACTATCTCCTGCCTTCAAGATATTTTGTGAATTCTGCATTCATCCTGTCCTTTTGTGTTATCTGTCTGCCTTAAATCTTCCTCTTTTGTATAATATACTCTTCAGTTCACCATAATTTACCTACAGATAAAATTTATTTTACCTTGTTTCAATATGTTGTGGTTCATCAATCAGGGAAATAAGCACCACCACCTTCATCTTTCCATTATCTCTGTTCTTTCCTCCTGAGAGTCTAATTAGTTGTAGGTCATATTTAATCTCCTTTGAATTATAATGTCACTTTCATTACTCTTAACCTACTTTGCAGTATCAATTTTACCTAACTGATTCAAATATATATGTTTCAGTTTATTAGCTTTCTTCAATTTTCGTAATTTCCACTTGGTCCTACTCATTTAAAAAAAAAATTGCAACAATTACATTTTCAATTCTAGAAACATGAATGTTTCTTACATTTTCATCTTGAAAGGCTATTACTGTTGCTTATTTTTATATTTGCCTTTTTTCCCTAATATGACAGCCGTTCCATTTTTCTCCCCGACAGTTCACATCTACCCTCATTGCAGGCTGAACAAATTTGCTGTTTCTTCCTCTTACTGAACATCATCTTTATGTCTTTCTACTGAGTGCTGTTCTTAGTGTCTTTCTGTTCTCGCTTCATTTTTCTTCATCAGTTTAATTCATTTTATTCTGTGATAATCCTATGGAGACTCGTTGGATTGTCACGTTTTAGCTCACCGGCACCTAGCTGGCCAAAGATTCATTATAACCAAAGCAAGTTCCTCAGAGGGTTTCACCTCGGGAAGGACTCGCCTACCCACTGCCAGGTACCTGCTGCTCCTAGACACTTTCCTCCCAGATGTTGCAACATCACTTAAAAAACAAACAAACCAAAAATCTCTGAGGTTCTACCTTGGCTTCTCCATGTTCCAAAATTAGCCATCCTACCCCCAAAGTTCTGGTTCCGACTACCCAGGAACAGCCCTGACCCTATCCGGGCCCTATTACCGTTCTTGGTTTGCACCGGGGAGAGTTTGCCGGAGACATCTCCTCAACATATATCCCTCAACATAATATTCTCTGAACCAGGATCTAACAACTACATCAGGAAGATACCTGAAGGTAGACGCCCTGATTGCCTGAGCATTGCAGACTTCAAAATGTCTCCACTGCACAGGTGAGCCCATCTGACATTTAAATTCTCCTAAGCACTAATGAAATACTTTTTTGGTTAGGGAAGATTTAAGGCGAGTAAGGGGCCTGTAAAAGCACGGAGACAATTTTCTCACTATTGCTGCACATCAGTGTCACAGTAGGATTGGTGGGATCATCAAGCTTTGTTTTTTCCTTGCTGATTTGTAAAGCTGGAAATAAAAAAGCATGCCAGATGTGAGTCTGATTGAGAAGTGTGTGGTTACTCTTATTTTCTTTTTAAAGTTGGATGGCTACAACCATTATACATTCTAGGGGAAAACTGAAAATATTCCTCAAAGTGCTTCCACCACATCAAGGTAGATATGTTTCTCTAAAGAAATCATGCAATCTTCCAACATTTCCATAAACAGGAAAGAAATTAATGAAAAGAGAATTTAAATGTCAGATGGGTTGACCTGCACAAAATGAAAATATTATGAACACTTAAAAATAAGTAACCAGGCCATCTTTTTGTACTGAAATGCTCTATAGTATGCGAATTTGCCTTACTTAATGACAGCCCAAAACTTGTACTATTATTATTTCAATGTAAAAAGGCAGGAATGTCTCCCTGGGCTTCTTGGGTGGCAGATGAGTGAACAGTCACTTGGTGTGTATGCAGGTACAGTTGGAGCACCGTGTGGCTACAATGGACTACTTTGGCAGAAGAAGGTTTTTGAATGTAACAAGATAAGTC